>NC_139979.1:21865767-22253267 GCF_963993115.1 Abramis brama | reverse complement strand
CAGGGTGCAGTTCTTAGATGATACTGATCCATTTAATAGCACAAATTTTCCGGAGCCGACCAGACCCCCACATTTCACATTCAGAGAGGATATTCCGCTCATCAATCAGATCGCTGGAGTTCACAGACTTCTGAAAGCACCACACAAGGTATGACACCCCTAAAGCAAACATCGTTTTATTCATTCTATTTACATGACTTTTTATTAGAGGTGTTTCTACCTATTTTTGATGCAGTGCACTAATGTTATTGCAGTAATTCTGCAGGGCATCATGCAGTTATATGGCAAGCCTATATAACATTTATTCCCCAAAACTTAGAACTAGCAGCTTCTATATTTATGCTACTAGTTCTTTCTTTAATTAATAGAAAATACTTTAATAGTGACTATTATGTTAATTGTTCATTAGATAGCCTACTAGTACTTATTCATTCTTTACATGCAACTATATATTAGTATCTATTTATTAGACAATACATATACCAATTAGTATTGTAGTAAACTGGTATATTGCAATTATTAAGTGGCTATTCTGTGTATTAATTTGTAAACAACAATTGTAACTAGTTAGATAAGAAATGTTACTAGTAGCAATACAAGTGATCTAATAAACAGATACTAAGTTATTAGTGTTAATAAATAAGTACAAGTCTATTCAACAAGTACGGTACTTGGACTGCACACTAGTAACAGTAATACAATGCTAGTACTTAGTGAATAGTTAGTAAAACTGGTATTTGAAGTCTGAATTGAATAGTTGATATTTAAACCACAGATTAAAATAACAAATTGTTATCAAAACTAAAGGACAGTTACATGTCACTACTGTAATAGTGACGAGATGTTCTAATGACTAATTTAATCAGATACTAGTCACTGTTGGGTTAACTACACTGTAAAAAATTGAAACCTGCAATTGTTACTTTAAACAGCTCTTTTTTTGTTGGTATAAATTGATGTATTTTTGTTGATTCATTGATGCTAAATAATAATTTTGACTTGAATAAATATTAATTTAGTTAATTTATGTTTCCATGTTTTTGTTTTTTTTCAGTGTAATTAAAAATATGTAGTAGTAATATAAAATAGATACTAGTTAGAGTCAAATATTTAATGTTAAAATGACTTGCCATATTATTTGTGCTGTGCCAAGGCACTGTTTGGGAGAAGTGATATGATGTCAGGATACTTCAGTGCGTCTTGGTCCGCACTGCACCAAGGTGGTGTCCTGTGCACCCAGGGGGTTGTTTGTTATTATCAGTGCTTCTAAAGCACATCGTTTCATGCTGGAATAGTTAGTTATGCTGTTCTATTTAGATACATTCAATAACAAAACTATTATAGCTGGCTGCATTGTTTATTTGCAATCATGAGTAATCAGTTTGCTGATGTCATTATAGGAACGACAGGTAGCTGGTGTTGATATCGTGGATATTCACATTCTGTCTCTTCTCACAGCCTGTAATAAACCTCACCTCTAAATTACCCAGCTCTCCTTCATTACACGCATGACCCAAAACAATCAAGGTTCTTCTCCAACTGTATAAGATATAATTGTTGTCTTAAACTTGGTTCATTTCCACCACATAAACAGTGTTATCCCTTAAGCAGGTTTTAGGAGTGCTGTTATTGTGGTCTTAGAGGAATGCACAGCAGCTGAGGGCCATACTTGGGTGCACTGAATGCTTGATCATGCCATGTCCATATACTCTGGAATCTTCAGCTGTCATTGGCACTGTCAGATAAAAAGGGTCCTCCGAGGGGCCGAACCTTCCTGTTCGGTGTAGCTTGTTCTATTGTTGTTTGTATAGGAACATTACTGTTCTCTTGTGTATTCCGAGTTAGACTGTAGTTTCCAAAAAGGTGAATGTCAACTCTGTGTTGCCATTTGTTGGCTTGCGAACATTCACCAGATACAAGTTAATGTGACTCACCCACTACCAGTCATCAGTGGAACATTTAGAGCATCTAGGCTGCTTCATTATGAGTGGACCATTTCTGTGATTGTGAAGTACTAACCTTTCTAAAACAAACATGCCTGGAAGTATTTCTGCGACTCACACTCAATCCCCATCATTAAGACGGTCCCTTAAGCCACTTGGTTAAATGGTGAAACATTTTCAACAGATGGATAAACAAGTCCAGATGCTCATTAGTTATTTGACTTTTGTTTTACAATTAGAATTTTGTTCTGTTTCATACTTTCTGATGACCCTAATTACTGTACCTAATGTCTTCTTAGACATATTTCCTGTGAAACATGTCTTTAACTGTTGACATTGTAGTCCAAAAATTTTATTATTTGATTATTCTATTAAGGGATGAATACTCAACAGAATATCTTGTTATAGCCTAGTATGTTAAAATTCAAATACACTCTTAAAAATAAAAGTTATGGTTCCATGAAGAATCTTTAACATCCATGGAACCTTTCCATTGCACAGAAAGTTCTTAGTAAAAAAAGGTTCTTTAGATTATTGATATGTTCTTCACACTAAGAAAAGATGGTTGGTTATTTTAAGAACTGTTTACTGAAAGCTTCTGGGGAACCCAAAATGGTTCTTTTAAGGCATCACTGTGAAACCCCCCCGGTGTTTTCCCAATGTCCCAGAGAGAAAGGTTCTTCCACATTTACCGAAATAACATTGTTCGGCACATTTTCACGGGCAAAATCTAGTAATTTCAATAGGAATCCACACGATCCAGAACTTTGCGAATGAGGGAAAGATTTCTCCAGGCAGATTTTGCAACATGTTCCAGTTGGTCATGTGGATTTGCTGTGGTGACCTAACAGAAAGTTCCTTGATTTTGAAATTGACCTGTGCTTGATATTGTGCTTCACCACATTGGTGGTGGTTGAGGAGATCCCCCTTCTATGTAAAGCGCTTTGAGCGCAGAGAAAACCGCTATATAAATGTAATGTATTATTATTATTAATATTATTATATATCGCTACACTCTTAACTATTGGATTTTGCCCTCATGTGACCATGACTTCTTGTCTTGACCACATATGTGTGCAATTCAGACACTGACCATATTGTATTTTACAATGTCCATTATTAGGTCTCGCTCTCCAAATAAATAAATAATGTAATTATCAGTTTGAACATGATGTGTTCATGTTGATAAAGATTTAGCAATCATATTTTCATAATTTGTGTCAGAAGGACAGATCTAAACATGCATAATTAAAATTGGAGTTCATACCTGTATTTTGAAACAAAACATGCCCAATCGTGTAAGATCCGGTTCACTTCTGAAGGCACCAGATCTGAAGGATTCTTTTTCCAGTAAATGGCATCCATTGGAACTTTGAATGTAAAAGTGAGCACCATTTTTTCAGTGCCCAGTGCTGTGTAGTCTACTGTTATGTTGGTTTCAGGTGTTTGCCATATATTTCATATATGTAGGCTATGACATGGCTGTTGGGGATGCCAGTCCACAATGCACTAATATAACAAGAATCTAAGACAGCAACAGTATTGTAATTAAAATGCAAACTCTGGTCCAAATTTTTCCAAAGTAAGATCAATGTAGTTATGATTCATACATGTATATCTGGGTGTTTCCTTTATTATTATTTCTAAGTTGCTTCTATCCAGCAAAGGATGAATCCTAAGGGGATTTCTCTGGTGCATCAGAAGGTCCCAGGCCAGCAAATTTTTCAACTTCCCTCCACTTAGGTTTGCTGCGATAGTCTGTGTTACCGGTTTTACACTATGTTCAGCCGCACACCGATTACATCACTTGCTCACCGCAGCATTTAGTAATTTATCACGTGACAAAAGTGAGGCCAGCTGACTGACGAGACGATGGCGGAAGATTTGGTTTCAAAGCGAAATGTAAAAGTGCCTATTTGGCAATATTTTGGATTTAAACCCAGTGCTAATAGGGAACCTCCACATCCCTACCCTCCACACAATTTTCACTTTAAAAGTGTTGGCAGCTTAACATGAGATATGATTTAAACTCTTATTGAAGAAACAGTTTGTTTTCCCAGATTTACTACAATTAAGCAGTCAGTATAAGGAACCACAGAGATCAAATAAAGCATCAGTGAAGTAGAGCCAGTGAGACAGAGAGAGTCAGAGACAGAGAGAGTCAGAGAGAGAGAGAGAGAGAGAGAGAGAGAGGAGGGGGGGGGGAGGGGGAGGGAGATGTGATGTGCTGGCCTGCTATTTAACATCAGCCCGCAAATGAGCCAGTTGGATTCGTTCAGTTGAACACAGTCCATCTTTGTCTTGATTGTTATTTTTATTTACAGCAAAGAGTAACAGAGTGACATGTTTTGTTACGTGTCCAGGGTGTCATACAAGGCTGTCGTAACGTATGTTGTTAATAAAAATGTGCATTGGTAGAGTGTTTTAGTTATCAAACAATTCCATGAAGAATTTAGAACTTGGTTATAAAATGCCTGGCAATATATTTGTCTTCATACTTGAATAAAATGAAGACTAATTATAATATTTATATGTAAGATATACAGACATGTTTTTAGCAGCATTATAAATTGTTTATCCAGGATGCAGTGATAAACATGTACCATATGGTGTGACATTGTTGTTGATTTTGAATAGTTGGAGTCACTTTGTGGTGTAGATTTCTTTTTTTTTTGCCCCCAAGGTATGTGCAGTGCAAAACAGGCGAAATGTTGTGTTAGTGTGCCAACCAAATTATAGTGATATGGTTTGTGATTCCTTCTGAGCTTAATGGATATAATGTATTTTCAGATGTTTAGTTATCTTGTTTCCAGATTGATTAGTCCTTTTAGGACGTACTCCATTTGTACTCCAACTGATAAAGTAATATAGAGCACATTCTTGCACTTATTGCGAACAATTTATCACTGCACATTATTCCAAAAGGAACTTGTTTTTCATCTGAAACGACTTTGACTTTTTGCTGATGTCACTTAGGCTGGGCGGGCTATTGGATAATGTTAACCAACAGCTTAATACAGCTACTAAGGCATTATTTTGGTGTTTAAAGCCTACATTTCATGATCAAATCAATTCTTGACTGATAAAATCATTTTTTTTTTCTCATTGAATATCCTATTTTACTCTGAAATATGAAAATTCTCTTTGCTTTTAAGATCATAATTTAAGGTACTTTTAAAAGCCAGATTATTTAAACAGTAAATAGACTTTTCTCACTTTCTGTTTTATCTCTCTCACATACACACGCACAGACATACACTTGCACACGCACATCTCTCACTACGCTTGATGGATCCGCGCGGGTCTTCACTGAGTTACTTTTTTTTCGGGAAGCCTTTTCTGTCTGCGCATGAATTTTGCCGAAATTACAGAGTCTGGTAATGAGAAGTTATGCTAAATGCTGTAAAATATAGGCTAGCCCTTCACATCTGCGGCTGAACTCTGGATTAGCCTTACACATTGTTATGCAGAGTTGAGGTTTTTGCAGGCCAGCGACTTTTCCTCTGTATTTTTTCGGCGGAGTCTGCAAAAAAAAAAGCTCCACGTTTCTCGTTGTCTTCGCACGCCTCTGAAACACGAATGATTGCTGTTGTGGTCCACATACGTGTGACAAACCCTTCTTAACATGTTTGCTAATTTGCCGCTGCGTATTTAGAAGGCAGCCACAGACACTGTTATAATTTTAAAATGGAAACAAACACAAAAATACTTATTGCTAACACACATCAAGTGGCCGAAGCATGTCAACGAGTGATTCATTTAGCCGCTGCACATTGTTATTTCATTTAATTATGCCTTTGATGTAGAACCAGACTTTCTGGAACACGCAGGCCGCTGTCGGTTTCACAGTTCACAGATTTAATAAAAGCAGCTTGGTTAATATGCTACATTGCAGTTAGGAGGATGTTGTTTTATATTTTATTCGCCATGACCTGAGGAGTTCAGTCAGGGTGACTGCAGCGACTGAAAAAGTCTGAATGAGAAAAGTTTATTCCCTTCCTACACTGGCTAAAACTGAGCTCGGAGATGAAATTGAGGATGAAATTCTGTGTGTGGATTTGGAAAGCGATGCTAGTTCCCAGTGAACTCTTATTTTTAGGACATCCCCAGATCTGTACTCGCTTGCCAGTGCTGTATTCTGTGGTTGGAAGAGGAAGGCCAGGCCCGGCTTTCCGTCCTCATGACCACAGGGTCACAGGGTCAGTGGCTGGGTGGGGAACCGTCAGTTATACTGTTGTTAATCCAGGAGCTCTGCGCTCAGATTAGCTGCTCTCCCAGAACTGCAGCCTTTGCTCCTGCTTTAATCCTTTGCACTACTGTTTAATCTGGAGCTTGTTTGTTTAACCATACCTGTATATTTTGTATATTCATGTATCATTAGGGTGAGTTCAGTTAAATTGGGCCATTTTTGACAGTCACCTTAATGTAAAAAAATGACCCAGTTTTCCTGAATACATTCCAAGCGTGATTCACATGACGGAACAGTCGCTTGCTCAATTGGGTAAGCGTTATCTTTTTATAATTTTTTTTATTTATGGGTAACACTTTATAATAACTGCACGCTATTAATCATTAGCTAAGCATTAATAAACAGTTAATTCATCATTTATAAAGCATTAACAGACATTAATACGCAGTTTATAAATACAGCTATAAATGCTTTATTCTTGATTTATAAGCATATCTATAATGTGTTTAATAATTGTATTTTCATTCTTTATTAATGATCATTTTATCATTTACAAATTTACAAACCAGTTATTTAGGAGTTGTCAGTGGTTCATAAGATCACTTAGAAAGTTAATGATTAATAAACTATTTAAATGTACATTCATACATCTTAAATATGTCTATGTTCTGTACCACTGGGTTGTGTTTGTTTCCTTTTTCTGTTTAGAAGATAACCAAGCCTTTAAATCTCCTTTGTAAATGCTTTACAAGGCATAAATAGTCCTCACTTTAGATGAGCTCACAAAAATAGTTAACTGACCACTACTAAATGCTTTATAACTACCTGAATTAACCAGGAATTACAGTAGAAATACATGTTAATAAAGCATTGCATTTATAAACACACTAAGTAACTATTACTATATGTCTGAATAATATGTATGAATGTACATTTAAATAGTTTATTAATCATTTACTTACACGTTCGTGATCTTATGAACCACTGACAACTCCTAAATAACTGGTTTGTAAATAATGCAATACTTCATTTAGAAATAATAAATAATCATCAATAAAGTTTGAAAATACAATTATTAAACACTATTATACTAACATTATGCATTATAGATATATGCATTATACACTATGCATTATAGATATAGTTATTATAAAGTGTTACCCATTTGGGTGCATTTTATGTGTGTCAACTTGGTTAAGCTAGCTAAATTTGCAGATAAAAAAAAACAGAACAAAGTATGATATATATATATATATATATATATATATATATATATATATATATATATATATATATATAGCCTATATACACACACACACATATATATTAAACTTTTAAAAAATATTTTGTAAATAAAACGTAAATAGTATACATTTAAAAACAAAATGTAATAACATTTCTTAATCAAGTAAACATTTAAGCAAACATTAAAAAAACTTAACATTTGAAAAAAAATGTAGTATAGTAAATAATATTTATCTTCTAAATCAGATAGAAGATTATCTACTTTAGATAAAGTTTCAGTTACACATACATCACATACATCATACATCACATACATTAAAAATAAAAAAAGCTATGCAAAAATATTTTTTATAGAAATGATGAGATCCAACTGAAATGTGAATGCAAATAGTATCCATTTAACAATAGAAATATACTTTTATAAATATTAAATCAAATTAATAAAAGTTAAATACTTATTTTTTTCGGCCACTCACAGCTCTGTGACTAGGATTTTAGCTTTAACTGTGAATTTCGGTTATAAAAAAAAAACTAAAAACTAAATATTAATAACTTCCATCTTTTTTTTTTTTACTTGTGTTTTACTTGAATCGGTACATTATTTCTTATTGTCTTGTCATTAGACTGTGTGTTCCAGTCACAAGAGTTGTAAATGAGTGAAAATGAGTTTACAGATAGAGTCAGCGCCCTATTAAGGGGCTGATGTCATTTTGAAGAAAGGCTGGCGAATCTCACACCATCACTGTGAGCCTTATGAAACACTTGGCGAAGGGCGCAGAGAGAGTGAGATTATAGAGCTGACATGATGACGAAGACCATTGAAGGGTGACTGTTTCCCAAGAAACACCAGCACATTACGGTTAAAGCTGGCCCTCACCTTCTTACTGTCTGTTGACAGTAATGCAAAGAACCTGGCAGTCAGCTCAGCGGCAGAGAGGAATGCTGTTAGCTTTAGTCTGATTGATCCACGGTACAGCTGACATGAAAACGCATGGAACTCGAGCACGCTGGAGGCCGCATCCGTCTGATGGTTATCAGTGTCCCTGACTCGCTCCCGGCCGGGTGACTAATCTGAAGTACCTGCAATGGGTCTCTTGCAATGAAATATCTGGGTCAAACTGAGAAAGATGGAGCACATCTGGAGACCACGAAAAGGAGGAAAAAATGAACCAAAAATGTTTTTTTCCCCCTGCTCAATTACCCTGCCAAGTTCTTAGGAAGCAATCTACTTTCTGCCTCTTAAAGATGTAAATACATTACAACTCTCGAGCCAAGACAAGGGAGTTCTGGCTCGAGAACGAAGTGCAACACTTTAGTTTAAGGTTCTAACCTAAGGGTCTTATAACAACATAATGGGCTATATATAATGTTTGCCTGAGGATTTATATCCAGCGGTATCAGGCACTTTAATGTTTGCAATGTTTTAAAATGAAGAGTTTAGTCTTGGATCTAAATCGGAGTTATTTTAAGCTAACAGAGTCTGAAGTTATGAGATGATTCAGGATAAGTTCTTGTTACTTTAGGAAGAATAGAATGAGATAGTTTTCTCAGAAATGAAAATTAATTTACTCACCCTCTTGTTGTTCCAAACCAAAAGACAACATTTTGCAGAATGTTGAGATCCAGACAACATTGGACCCCATTGACTTTCATTGTTTGGACAAAAAACTCAGAGACTTAGTAAAATATCGAAAAAATCATAGGTTTGGAACGACTTAAGGATGAGTAAAAGATGACAGAATTTTCATTTTTGGATAAACTATCTCTCTACGTTCCTGGAATTCCTGGCCTCTTCTATAAAAGAACATCTAGAGGGATATTTTGAAGAATGTTGGTAACCAAACAGTTGATGGGCCCCATTAACTTCCATAGTTTTTCTTTTTCTTTTCCATATTATGGAAGTTAATGGGGCCCATCAACTGTTTGGTTATCAAAATTCTTCAAAATATCTTCTTTTGTGTTCAGCAGAAGAAAGAAATTAATTCAGGTTTGAAATAACTTGAGGGTGAGTAAATGATGACAATTTTTTTTATTTTTTGGATGAACTAACCCTTTAAGATAAGTGATAAACCTGTGATATCTCTTCTGTTAACTACTCTTCTGTTTTTTTTTTCTTCCCAACTTGCCTTGACAAACTTACCGTGGTTTTTCATACAGTTCTTAGAAATGTTCTTCACGTTCTTCAAGTTCTTCATCAACAATTTTAATTCAATAATTTGTCATGTGGTGTAACCTTCGAGAAAAAGAATTTGGTAATTTTTGAGGCTTGTTTTTTTCATTGTATAATATCAGGAGAGTTTTGTCATTTTCTACTTTATGCCCTCTTGCCCTGCTGTAAATGGCTTTAAAACTGGTAAATGGAACGAGAATGAGTGGAACGTCCATGTTTTTCTTTTCTTTTTTTTGTCATGATTACTTTCACATCTTATCACTCCCCACCTGTACCTCTACCAGACATGCCTCTACCAGGTCTATGTGCCCTAAATATAGTCTGACTTTGGATTGTGTGTCTGGATTTCCTGTGAGCTTCAGATCTAGGCTGTAATCTTGTGTAGCACTTTCTATCTTAAGGACATGTTAAATTAAACTCTCTCTATTTGTAACAGCCCTCATCCTTTTCCTTCTAGTCCCCTGTCCTATATCATGCCTCACTGAGCTTGTTGTCAGAAGAAAATTTGGGCTTCCTTTCATGGGTTTAGGAAATGTAGACCCTTGAGGTAGAAAGATGAGGCAGTGTAGTTATCGTTGCCATGGTTGACCACATGTTGTGTGTCTTTTCTCCAACATGACATGATATTTGGGCACCACCAGCTCTCTGAAATGAATAGAGTGGCCATGGGATCAAAGCTTTTCAACCCTTAATGCCTTTACCAGTTACAGTAGCATCCTCACTCGTTCTGTCTCTGTTCCGTTCACTCTTTTCTCCACTTTTAATTAAATTACTGTAATTTGTGGCTGGGAATTTAATGACAGAGCCTGTTAATGGATAATCTGAAAACCAATCAAGGTTAGGACACATAAGGTAATGTTTTGTTTACAACTTAGGAAAATAGTCTTTTACAGTGTATCCCATGTTCACAAATTGGTCATGATGGTCCAACCGGGGCTGTTGTCAAGAAGGGACAACCTGGAACAGGACAGATTTTGTCCCTGGTTTTATTAATTTTACTGACAAATCTGCGTCCAGAAATTGACTAGACAGTAAGCAATCATGTCTATTTTCCCATATGTATATTTATAGTTTTGATACTTTTAGCAGCATATTGTAATTGGTGTGAATTGGCCATTAGACAGTTTGCATGATAAAGCATTTTTGGAAAACTAGTGCCCTTAAATTTCTAAAAAAAAAAAAAGCACTGTCTCTAAAGCCATACGCATTAAGATTAAGACCATTTTGGTGATTGCATCACATCGTCTGGTGTTTTTTGAGCTTCCCGCCATGAGTGTTGTCAGGTTAAAAACGCACCTTGAACACTATGTTCCATTTTGTTTTGCTTCGCCAAGAACACATCTTATGTAAACGCCTCTAAGAAACACGTCCGATCAGGTTCAGTTTAACCTGAAATTAGCCTTATTATACAGAGCTTTCTTAAGACAATTAGTGGACAAGCCATTTAGACAACGCAATAAACAGTCAGTTAAAAAATATGGACACATCCCTAATAGTCACATGGGAAGGAAAGCGTAATGTTCAACATTGGTCAAAATCTTTTTAAAACTGCAATGGGAAAAAATTGGCCAGACATCATGTAAAAACTTTGTAATTCATGTAAAAACAATTTTTTTTAAATTTATTTTTTATTATATTATTTTTTTTTACTTAGATTTTTAATTTTTTAAATCTGATTTAAATCAGATTTTTTATGGTTATACTATTTGATTCACAAGTCGGATGTTTTGAATATTGTGTATATCGAGTCCATCCTAGAACAACTGAAACATTTTTCAGCAAATCAGTTCGCAGCCATTGTCATCTTCGCTTCCCCCCTTTTGTATACAGACTTTCTCCTCCTTCGATAGTTAGCTATTTAAATCTGGTCAAATTCGCAAGCTCAGAATTCAAGAAAGCTCTGACAGTGTGAATGAACAAATCCTAATATACCAGAACAGTTACCGGAACAACTTTTCTGAAATCTCTGTGTAAAAGAGGCTTAAGGTTTCTAGCTGCCACACCTAATGGTGTTGACTGGTGTGTAATTCGCAGCACACATGCAGTCAAAGGTGTTGGGAGGTGGAGAAGAGCGGTAATCCTGTTACCGGGCCAATTGCAATCTGCTTGAAAGTCTGTCGGAAACAGAGAAACAGAGACAGAGGTTGCAGGTATAATATAAATGGGTCAATGATAAGATGCTAAATTTTTTATTTGTGCAGATTTATTAATTTATTCAAAAATACATTTAAAATACAATTCATGCATAGTCATTTGAATACACCTCCTCTATAATGAACTTGTTTTTAATTTTCGAATTAAAATACATTGTGATATTTTTTGGAAGGTAAAAATGTCACTGAACTCTACGGAAGCTTGTTTCCGCTAGGGTTGGGCCGATAGACGATGCCATCGTCCATTGCGATGGCTGACAGACAAAATCGAAATTGCTGATGAGATGTAGAGGAAAATATCTAGTGGAAAATGAGAATGTTACGTTATGTTACGCAATTGCGTGTTATAAAGTCAGGTTTACAAATGACTTTATAACATGCAATTGCGTTAGTTTATATCTCACAATTCTGACTTTATAACAGACAATTGCAACTTTATATTATGCAATTCTGACTTTATATCTCCCAATTGCGTGTTATAAAGTCAGAATTGCAAGATATAAACATGCAATTCTGAGAAAAAAAGTCAGAATTGTGAGTTTATTTCTCGCAATCGCGAGTTTATATCTTACAATTCTGACTTAACAACATGCTATTGTGACTTTATATCACGCAATTCTGACTTTACAACACACATTTGCAACTTTAAATCACGCAATTCTGACTTTACAACACAAAATTGCGACTTTATATCACGCAATTCTGATTTTAACTCACAATTGCGACTTTATATCACGCAATTGTGAGAATAAAAGTCAAAATTGGGAGATAAAAGGTCGCAATTACCTTTTTTATTTTTTATTCTTTGGCGGAAACAAGCTTCCATAGAACTCTATTGGTCATACTGAAGAAGAAATTCTTGAAAAGAAAACATTATATTTGAAAAAAAATAAACGTTGTCTGCAAAGTCATGTGGTGCAACCAACATGCAGAAAAAACAGGAAATGACCCTCATGACTTCAAGTCAAGCTCAGCAAGTCTCCAAAATAGTCATATCTTTTGACTTTTAAATGACAAGGCAATGTCATGTGGTGCGACTCCAATAAGTAATGATATTAATGCATGGTCACACTTTAGATTAGGGTCCAATTCTTGCTATTAACTAACTATTAACTATGACTTTTGCCTCAAAAATCTCCTAATTACTGCTTATTAATAGTTTGCAAGGTAGTTGTTAAGTTTAGGTATTGGGTAGGATTAAGGGATGTAGAATATGATCATGCAGAATAAGGAATATATAATATGTGCTTTATAAGTACAAATAAACAGCCAATATCCTATTAATATGCATGCTAATAAGCAACTAGTTAATACAAAGAACTGGACCCTAAACTAAAGTGTTACCTAATAAAATAAAAACTTAAAAATCTTTAAAAACCTTTTTTTACATTAATGATTTTATTCAATGTTTACACAACGCATGAGACATTAAACGTAAACTTTCTTGAAAATGGTATAAAAGTTTTTCAAAACCATATGAAAGTGTTATACGTTTTTCTAAACCATATAAAACCAATGTGAATACAAAGAGTATATTCTTAGAACTTGGCTATTTGTTTTTAATTCAACTTTGTGTTTTCTTTATCGTAGATAGTCTATTTTGTCATTGGCCCAAATTGTATCCCATACCCCACATTTAGGCTCTTGCACATTTATGGTAATTTTAGCTAAATCAGTTGTCCACAGTCCAAGCATGTGTTTTCATATAGTGATGCAAATCAAAACTAGTATGATTCCAAAGATCTTACATGTGGGGACAGAGACTTTCAACAAAGACCCCTTTGGTATTATAGACGTGCTGGCAAAAGTAAACTCCACTTGGTGCCAATGCATGAAGGATATTCTTACCTCTCCCTGGGGCTGGAAGTGGCTCAGTAAGCCAGACTGGGGCTTAAAGGCCTGATCTGGGGCTGGGGGGAGTCAACTGGGAACAGTGCGTGTAATTAGCATGTTTAGAGTCGCGGGTGACCCGGGCTCACACGTTGATTGACAGTTCACGCTGCTGCCCAGCAACAGCCCCCTGGGAGGTTTCAAATCCCATCGCTGGGCTGTAATTGAGTGTCAACAAACAGACAGGCCTCCAACGGAGCAGATCTCTGAACACTGCTGCATATCTCCAAATGGTGTGGATGGGCTTCTCACAGCACTTCTATAAATCAGCTGGCCTGAATGCCTTGAAATAAGAGTGTGCTATAGTTATGACAAGTTCTTTGGATTCCTCAGTTTAGATGTTAAAATGAATGTGACACGTTTTGAAATAACGTTCTGACAAAACGTGCCCATTAATAAAGGTAGATTAGAAACATGACAGCATAATGACTTTAAGCTTTAATGGCACCTAGTGTTTAACAGTATCTGTGTCAAAGAGTTGATATTGAGTTGAAATATGAATCATGACTGCTTGAATGTGGTTAGTCACAGTTTATGAATCTGTGTGATGTTATGAATAATAATTCTGGTGCATTCCTGTGATGCACATAGCTGACATGTCATGGTTTAGCATTATATCAGCCTGATGTCATGCATATCAAATGCATCAATATTACTGATTGTTTACTTAAATATGTATTTATGATTGCACTTGGGTGTAATGTTGTTTCCTCATAGTTATATATTTTATGAACTTTGATACTTGTTGCATATGAATATTTCTTTTTAAACTGTCTTTTTCATTTTGTTTCTCTCTCAGCTCGATGACTGTGCTTTACAGTTATCTCATAATGGCAGTTATCTGGACCTGGAATCCACCTTGGCCGAGCAGAGAGATGAACTTGAAGGCTTTCAGGAGGATGGAGGGTAAGCATGCAACAACGAAAAAAGAAACGTTTTTTTGTCATTATTTACAAATCTGTATGACTTTCCTCTGTGGAACAAAAAAATTATATTTTCTTCAGTTTTAAAAAAAAACATATGTAACCAACATGAATACAAAGAGTACATTTCTAAAATTTGGCATATGTGTTTTAAATTCTAAAATTTTTAAATAGTATTTTGTGTTTTCTTTATCCTAGGAACTCTGTTTTGTCATTGAACCAAATATGTTTGGCCCAAATTTGATCCCATACCCCACATTTAGGCTTGACACTTAGGAATATAATTAAATAGACTTGTCAGTTAACAATGGCTTAAATTTCAGCCTGTGGTGTTTTGATGTAATTTTGGAGCTTAAGGGCTGCATTAAGTTTCTTGCTTTATTTTCCATGGGAAAAATAACAGCATACTGGTATGGAATGACATGAGGGTGAATAAATAATTACAGATTTTTTATTTTTGGCTAAGTATTCCTTTAAATATTTACCCCGTGTTCTGATTTCCGAATTGTCAAAAACAAGCTACTCACACTTAAAGCATTTGTGTGTTTTCATATATGAGTTTAATATTAGACATCAAATAAATGTTAGCTGTATACTGACAATCACTTTGTTAGTCTGAATCTCTGAATCACTTCTAATACTGAAGTGTCTGATGATGATCCATGATCCTGTTTTCTTTTTTGCTGTCTTATACAGTTTAAGTGTATTGTATTAGGAGTAGTCCAGATTTCAATGATATTGTTCATCAGTTTGAGCAATAATGTCTCCTGGTGTCCCTTTATTTACCTTGAGAGAGTTTTTGGATGGAGTTATTCACAACCAATGGATGGAGTTATTCACATCCCCTTAATTTTTTGTATTATTGTCTTTTAATAGGTTATTTCACATTTTGTTAAATTGGAGACAACTATAAGCACAATCTAGTCATGTGCATTCCATAAAACATTCTGTCTAAAGCTATCAGAAAGACCTTAAAATCTCACAGCACGTGTTCTTTTGTCTTGAGCACATACCACAGTCGTTCTGTGACAGGCCTTTATTCAGCGAGCCCTCAAAATACCTGACTGGTTGGCAAGGGCACAGATGATGTCAGCCTCCGGTTTTAAGAAAGCTGGCAAGATTCAGAGTTAATTGTCTTGGGTTGAGCAAAGTCCAAGAGTAGATGCTTCTTTTGAAATTAATCATGGTTTAAAGACTATTTATCCCCTAGAATCTTTTTAGCTTGCAGTTTTAAATCCATGGCATTAGTATGGAAGCCTGTTTCCACCACTTTATTTCTTGTATTTGTGACATGGTATCACACAATGTTACTTTTATATCTCACAAGCCACTATTTCTCATAATTGCAACTTTATCTCTCACAATGTGACTTTACGTATATTTTAAAACTGCGACTGTTTCTCATAACTATGACTTTATCACTCACAATGTGGATTTATATCTCATAATTGTGGATTTTTCCACATAATTATGACTATATCTCACAATGCTAGTTTTATATCTCATAATTCAGCTTATATCTCACAATTGTTATTTGAATCGCTTAATGTCAGTTTTTGTATCTCACAATTAATTTGCAACTTTATCTCTTGCATTGTGGCTTTGTGCGTCACAGTTGTGACTGTCTTGTAATTGTGACTATATCTCGCAATGCTAGTTTTATTTCTCACAATTGACTTTACTTATCATAATAGCAATTTTATATAACACAATGTGATTATCTCACTTTATAACTTGCAGTGTGACTTTATTTCTTTCTTGTAATTTTGACTTTTTTAACTTTATCCCACCATTACCATTTTATTTTTTAATCCGATGCAAAAACAAGCTTCCATAAATGAATGCTAACGGTGTCCTGAACTCTCATGTCAGATGAATCTGATACTAGTGCAAACCCATGTAAACATACCAAATAAAACAAACAAGTTTTTTTTTTACCTCAATGAGTAGCTTTTGACTCACAGTTTTATTAGATGACACTGCTATCTTTTCTAGCCACCGAGTCGACATAGGCTACAGAAACTGCCAAATGCCAGTGATTGAAGGCTAGATTTTGGTATTTGAGGCTGTTGACAAGGCCACAAATATTTAGGGGATGTATTTGTGTAAATTTGGAGGCAGGTCTAGCGGCATTTCATTTCCACTGGATTGGTCTCAAATTCAAAATATAGTTAAAGACAGTAAGTGAATGGATGTCTATTGGAAGAGTGAGAGGCTGAAGGGCCACTTCTTTTGGTCTCTGAGAGATGAATGGTAGTGCCAACTGGCATGCTGTTTCTCTCTTCTGTCTGTGTTCAGGACCCCCCCTCCCCCCTCCCAAGAGGCTATCAAGGGTGTGCATTATTAGACCCATGCAGAGTGTCTGAGTGGGCTGTGGAAAGCAGGAATGGAGGACTACATTACTGTTAATAACAGGGTAATTCAGCACAGTGGGCTTTTATGGCCTGGATGGGCTGGAGTTCACAGCCCCCTCCATTTACTGAAGTTGTGCTTTATTACGGGGTCTAAAAACCTTGGCCGAAGTACGTGATTAAACCAAACCCAATCTCCTCCTCCTTCCCTCTTTTGTGGTTTTTCTATCTTGCTTCATGTGATGTCTCTGACCTACATTTCATCAATTGCTGAAAACTGAAAAAAAGTAGGCTAATTGCCTAGAGGAATAATTTGAGGTTCCTTTGTTGCTTCTTCATTGTTGCTACTGTATCTTCTTACTGTTTACATTAGGCCTGGGATGAATTATCAGGCTTTTCTTAATTCACAAGTATTCATTTTCCCCTTCTTTTGGCTTTCAGTTCTTTTCAAACTGAGATTAACTGTTCTAACAACTGCAACATTTACTCCATTGCTTTGATGCACATTGTTAAATAACGTCAACATATAAAAATGTGATTTTGCATGCGACTTATTCTCGTTGCTAATCCATGTCCTTGAAGATTTCTTTCTCAATGTTGAACCTGGAGGCCTGTGATGGGATTCCAAAGGGACAATCAGAAATGGATACAGATTACAAGTTGCATTCCACAGGTGCCTCAGTCATATGAAGTCACTTTGGTCTCTGACTGAGGAATGATCCTCTAACGCCTAATTTTGTAAGGTGGATATCTCTGTTTCATAGTGGCTTAACCGTCCTAATCATTACCACACCACCTCATGCAGAAAAAGCTGTCAGAGTCTGAAACAGGGCCCCGGATTTAATCCCATTCGCTGTTAGTGCGGACCCTCTTCTGGCAAACCACCAACAAAATTTTCTCACACCAGGGCTCAACTGTTTTGTGGCCCAGTCAGATTTTTACTTGTCTTGCCAAAAATTTTATTGGCCGCACCACAAAAATGAGTAATATTGTTTTTTCAATATATTTAAAAATATATATTATTTCATTAAAAACAGATATACGTTTTTTTTTTTATAATTTATTTTAAATAAATAAATATTTATTTTTTGTAAAATATTTAAATCAGACGGCTCAAAACTCTGAACTCTTTTCCTCCTAAAATAACTGTTGACATCAATGAATAAATATGTCTGAAATCTCGCTTCTTTATATGTGAATACCTCGCCTATTCTCTCTGTCTCCCTCTCTTGCTTTCTCTGCCCACTTATATTTTTCTTGAACTCATTTTTTTTCCTGGCCGATGTGCCGGAGGAGCTTTCGTCGGGCTCGGTTAGCCTCTGGCCCTGGAGAAACGCCTAGTTCCTTTTAATGGGAACGCTTCAAATATTTGTGCGGATTATATGGATAGAGGGGTAGGAGGCTGCTCAGCTGGACCACTGGATTTTTCCCTTATTGCTGGAGTAAATGGCAGGCAGAGGAAGTGAGGTCGAAAGTGTGGAAACACTGAGGTGCCGTGTATGTGTTTCTATGATCCCGGTCTTTTGAGAACCTTATAAATAGATTGGCAGGTGATCATTGGGGATGCACCATTATCGGTATCGGCCGATACATGTTAATTTTTAATGTTATCTGAGACACTTCAGATACGCACTCTGTTCCCCATGATGGTTTTGAATTGCTTGAAATAAGATTGAAATCACTTCAAAAAAAGAAAAAACAGTTAGGTGCAACATGCAAATCTGTCATATAAGCTACATAAAATTATAATGAGAACATCATTATAATTGTGTGCTTGGGTCATGGATTTTAATGGTGAGACTTGTTTTTGTAATCAGACTCTCAAAAATGATCTAAAAAATTGGATTTAGATTTATCGGCCAATATATCGGTTATCGGCTTTCAGATACAAAGAATTATCGGTTATCGGTATCGTCCAAAATGTTCATATTACTGCATCCCTAGTGATAATCCTTCAGCAGCTTTTTACATATTTAGGATGCTTCCAGCTACACATACAGTTTACAGTATATGAATAAAATATAAAAACACATTGTAATGTGTAATTCCACTAGTGGCCCGAAATGGAACTGCAGAAATAATTGTTTCCAAACAGGTTTCCAGGGTTTTCTGTGTTGCTTTGAACCTTGTTGCAAATTCATCTCTGGTATATGTCACAATGATTATTTAGCGTTTTCTAGTAACATTTTGTTAAAACTTGTAATTGACCTGGAAGAATATCAACTAAAAGAAATATTTATCTAAACTAAACTTTATCTATAAAAGTAATCTGTAATTTTTACTTTTTTTTGTAAAGAATATTTACCATTACATTTAACAAAAACTGATTTTCTAAAATCTTTTTTCTAAAATCTTTAGTTTTGTGAACAACTGATTTGTCATTAACTGATTAATTGTAAAGGTCTGATAATGATTCATTCAGAAACTTGATATTGCTACTTCTGTTATGAACTCTCAAGAGTTCTAGGTCATACAGGTATGCCAAGATTTTCATTGACGTACGGATCACATGATACTTCCATGGTGCTTTTTGTGTCCTTTTAGAAATTTTAGTCATTAATTGTAATTTCATAGAAAAGAGCATGGAAAAAGGTCTTCAAATTTTCCCATTTTGATTTCCATTTAAGAAAGAATGACACAAGAGCAAGGAAATTATGTCAAATCCTTTATTTTTTGTGAACTTTGTCCTTTTGTCTTGAGAAATACATAAGTGCTTCATTCTTGCACTGAGAAGTGCTCGTCCTTAAAGGCACTAGGTGCTCGGAAACCTTAATTTCTAGCTTATTTGCTGAGTCATATCGGTTCCAGGAGGCCCTGTATAGTCTGCTGTTAATTGCACTATAGGCAACTGGTTGTTTTTGAACAGGGTCCAAGTATGCAAGGCAAGGAGGGAAACGCTACCTGTCGACAATGGGTCTTCTCTCTGTAATTTTCTTCCTCTCAATTTTTCTCTCCCTTTGTGTTTTTATGGGACTTCATAGTGTGATATTCCATAAATAGGCTGGTAGTGAACAGTCAAATAAAGTTGGTTAGAGTCCGCATGTTAAAACTCCACAGACCCAGGAGAGACTGCATGGGGCCGGGATCAGGGTTTATAAGACGTTTGGGAGTAAATAAAGAGTAGAGCAATGTGCTAGTTCAACTCAGAGGTCTGAAACTGCTTTAAACTTCAACTTTCCCTACAGACAAGCATTTGTTATGATGGTCTGTTCAGGAGTTGTGATGATTAACCTGCAGAGGTTAGGTTTGTTCATTCATTTGCCAGAGCAGGGTCCTGAATCTACAGTACTCCTCACTTGCTCTCTCTGCCAGAGACTTTAGTCAGGATAGACATACAGTATTTAATTAGTTACAAATGGAAATGAGGCTGCAAGGGATTGAAGTGGAGGTCATTTGGGAGGTGGGTGAATTAGATGATCCAGTAGCCTGATTTCCATTACAGATTTGCGCAAAAATTTTGCGATATTTTATAAATGTTGATAATAAACTATTGCGAAAGGATGGCGTTTCCATTAACAGATGTTATGCAACTAAAAACTTAATTTATTCCTCTCGTGATAAGTCATTCCAAAAATCATGGCAACGGATATTTGCAAACCAACAAAAACAAACCAAAACAAACCAACGGATAAGGTTTTTGTACTGTATATCACAGCCACCAGGCATGTTATCCAAGCATTAATGGCAAGGAAAGCCCCTTATACTTGGGAGCAGCCACGAATGAGGTGTTTCTGGGTGTTTCTCCCTTCCATCTGCTTCAAGGTCTTGATAAATTGTGGCATTTCGATGTTGTTTAGAATCCAGTATTCCCATAAGTCTTTTCTTCTGTCCAAACATACCATGCCTTCTTTAAAGAATATTTGACTTTCACATACGCCAGGTGACCTGTAAATGCAAAAAACTATTTCCATGGCAGTTTTGCGAAATATTCCTTTTTCAAATTGCTTGAAAAAACACCTCATGCGAGCGTAAAAACTTTTTTGAAATACATGGGAGTTTTTGCGACATTGACGTGCTTCCATTGGGCATATTTTCAATTTGCGCAATTTGAAGGGTAATGGAAACGCAGCTAGTGATAATCTTGGTAGTTGGACAAACTGTTCCGATAAAATACTTTCTTTGAGGTGTAATAAGGATATATTTCTTCTTAGAGTTTAACACAATTTTTAAACATGAGTAATTAATTTCAAATTGGTCTAAAACATGCAGTGGGCTTGACTGTAGATCAAAACTTATGGTACCACTTCTAGTCATTCTACTGAAATAATTTTGCAACTACATTTAAAACTACCTGTCAGAGTCTTTGGAAACTGTCTGCTTAATAACTGCTAACACTTTATTTTCCTTTCACCAAACTTATTTTCAGGCAGCAGCTACACTTTTTACATTTTCAATTTTTGAGAATAGAGCATATTTTGTTTGTATCTATCCAGTTGTACAGAATTGTTGATGTCTGTGTGTGCTGGGATGACTACTCATGATATAATCTTTCCCTTACTCAATGTTGTTGTATCTTTAATAGGCACTGAACAGCAGCTTGCCTCTATATGTATATAAAAGATGGAAGCATAATTCTGATTGTATCAAAAAGTTAGCTTTTAAAGGGGTACAATTAAACTGAAATGTGTGCACTGGGACTAACTAAAATTTTAATGGAGCATACTCATAAAAAATGTAATAGATTGCCAATGCTATTTTAAATGGTGTGTTTTTTAATCGATTAATTCATTAATTATTGTAAATAATAAATTAATTATGTAACAGATTTATATATATTTTAAGTTCTTTCAATTTAACAGAACTTTGTTGCAGATTGCCAATGCCCAAATTAAAATTCTTCGCTTATCGACTGATATTGTCAGTGCAACAGTGTTTTATTTGTGTTCTTATGTAACAGAGCGGCTGTGAAAGGTCTGTTCATGGTTGTGAAATTGTAAAGTCAGGATAATTTGTCTTGGATAAGCAAAATGAGACTGTCTGTGTCTTTGGCTGGTGTTACGTGGCCGATGTTGGAGACACTTTCTCCTTTTGGCCCCAAACAGATCTCAGGTTGCAGGGGCTATTCTGTTTCACAAAGCTGGGCACGTTTGTCTGGGTAACTCAAATCATTGGGCCGTGAGCTGTGGAAAAAGACTGAGTCATCCGGCTGCAGATCTGCGCTCTGGGAAACGGCGTGGACACCAGTGCAGGATGATACACTCTATGTCAGCCGTACTGTATGTGCTAGACCATCCACAGCCATGTAGTCGCTTGGCAGGCACCCACACGCCGAAATTCTCACAGTATTAAGCCAAGACGTAAAGCCAAGACATACAGCTTCACCCTCAGAATCCAGTTCTCCTGCACTTTTCTCCGGATTGCTCCAGAAATGCAAAAACTGGATTCCTCTGGGTATCTCATAGACTTGCTGTTTAATTTGATAATGAGCATGTAGGGTGCTGTAGAGTAAGGTTATGGTTAGTAGCCAGGCTAATGTTACTGGTGAGGAAAGCGCAAGTTCATTATGAAATAGATCCAGTTACTCATTAGCTTCAACAGCAGAAAGATTAAGTTGCATGATGTTGTCTGTCAAGTTCCTTTAGTAAAAGCCATGCTGACACATACTGTCTTTGGCCCAGGCATGTGTCCATATGTTGTATTTTGAAAATTGCCCATTTTGAAATGCCATTAATTTTTTTCAGACAACCTATTAGACAAATTGGTTACATTTTTAACACTTTTATCACTGTATACAGTATTATCAGTCGGAGTACTGTCGGAGTATTGCAGGTATTTGGAAATCTAAGCACTTACCACTCACCATTTTCAAGTAAAAGGATTTGGACGTTGACTGGTGCTTTTTTTATATGTTAATGACATTAATTAGGCGACGTTTACAAAGCGGAGATCGGAAGCCATTCAGCTGAGCACAATTTCAAGATCATTTGCGATTTATAACTTTTTTGTGCCTACGTAAGTTCTCTAAATCACATGTACTGTACGCACATTTGAAAAATGATCGTAAGATCAAATGTGAACCAGAAAGTATTTTGAAAGTGTCCACAATGATGCAAGCATGCATGTTAATGTTAGAGGTACACACTATTACCGAATACATGTCTCCTCTGGCCTAAACAATGCTCTTCAAGTCTGTGTGCTATATCACTGCAGTGTTTTTAAGTGTGTAGCAGGGCATTTTGAAGACTGCTGGTAGGTAGTCACTAATGGAGATGCCCCCCTCTGTGGCATGCTGCCAGCTAGACCATCAAACTTTCATTGTGTAACTCACACAATGCTACATTTGTTTACAGGTCTCACTCTTTGCGTCCTGCTTTCGGGAAGCACTGTCATACGCTGTAGGTTTGAGGAAGTGAATCTTCTAGAGAAATCATATCTTTTCTCCCATCTCCATGAGTTTCTGTTTTGGCTGCATTTCTTTATTGTGTTGCATCTTGTCCACTCCATGTTTATCTCATGTCTGGTAAATGGAGGCTTCTTCAACCCACATGGATGTTACTACAGAGTCGCTGTCGTTACGGATTGTGGTTGGTCGACTTGTTCTAAAGCTGAACGTTAAGCATCCATCCATCTTCATCTATCCTCCAACTCAAATGCAGCTGCATCTCATTCCATTGTGTGTTTACTTCCAGTTATTCATGAGACAGACAGTTCCTCTGTTCATCTGGCCTGATAATCTATGGAAAATAGGGGGTTGGGTCTGTGCCCGTACTTGTCTGTCACTCTTTATATGGATGATGTGACCTACATGTCATTCCCGCAGCCACCTCTGCTCTAGGGGTCAGGGAAGTCCGGACGCCATCTGACCCTTTCTTCACAACAGGGCTCTCTTCGCCCCCTTAGTCTGTCCAGTTTCTCTTTCCCCTGAGTCTCCTGGCAGTTAGTATTAGGTCACAGGAAGTCGGCTGGGTCTTTACTGTCTTTTGGAGCTCAAGGCCACTCCGCTCCCTCAAGACTTTAGTATCTTAAATCACTTAACCTAAATATAAGAGCAGATGCAACACGCAGCATCAGTCTACTGATGTAAACAGAGGCGCTGTGAAACATTCACCTTCACAAGTGTATATAAATATGTCTGGTTGCATTGTGCTCTATCAAAATGCTCTCCTATCCTGTATGTGGAGTTCCAAATGAGAGCTTGTTTATCTAATCTTCAATCATAACATGAGGCTGTTTAGCCTACTCCTGTGACAACTCATCTAGCATCACTCCCTCACTTCAACTCAAACTTTAGGGTGTGTTCACACTTGGCAGGTTTTGTTAGATTAAATCGAACTCTGGTGTTCATTTGAAAAAGTGCGAGGGCTGTCGTCTGAACCCTGGTGCACACCAAACAAGCTGAAAATATGGGTCTCAGTCCGCTTCCAAATGAACTCTGGTGCGGTTCGGCTTGAATGCAACATGGATCAAAGACATCTAAATGAAACAAAAACGGGATGTAATGTCACAAGATGAATGCTCAAGCACACCTGGTTCTTCTCGTCATAGTCATGATGTTGATCATAACAGTTCAGTACAGGTGTCAGAACTGCGTCTTCTTGCAGCAGTGTGTGCAATGGTGGAGCTCTTTGTGAGTTCTCAACTGGTTAAAAATACCATCATATGTACGCACATGTGACCAGTCCTACTCGACCCGCTCTTAGTGGGATTCGAACCTGGGTCTCCGGTAGTGTTGTCAAAAGACCCGGTACTTCGGTACCAAGTCGGTACTAAAAAAATGTAAACGTCACGGTACCAAGTTTTCTTAAGTACCGGTGGTACCGAGGACCCGTTCAAACCCGGTTCCTTGATGCGCATGCATGCACTGAGCGCGTGCAGTTGCGCGTCCTCTTTATTAAAGCGCTGAGACATGGCGACCGGCGGTGCTGCTGACGTGGTGGCTGTAAATCCACTTGTTGATAAGAAAGGAGGAAAGAGACACTTATGGAAATATTTTGGATTAGGCTAATGTCACGTTGCCATAAGTGGCCGTTCACATGGCGCGTTTTTTGCAGATTCGTTATTCCAAATCTCTCATATTAGGAGCGACGCGGCGCGCTCGTTTTTTTCCCGTTTATATACTGTCTATGGTTTTTCCAGGAGCGCCTATGTTCATGTTTGCATAGCAACGACAGACGCCACGGGAGAGAAAGCACTTGTGGAAAGGAGAAACTTGTCGATCTCCGAATGCAACGTTACGTTACTGTACATGAGGAGAGTAAGATGGAAAGCTTGTAAAGATTAGTTCCATATAAATTCACGGATAATTTGTTGTTTTGTCGTTAGTGAAAATCAATATTGACCTTGTGTTTGAAAAAGGATCCTCATATAAAAACAATAGGCCTACTAAAATTCAGAGTAAGTTCGTTCGCATTCGGAGATCGACTATTTTTGAAACGGTGCGAACTGCGCTCTCCATGATGACGAGGAAGTATCAGCAAAGAATTTATCGATTTCTAGCACTTTGGTACCGAAATTGGTACCGAGAACCGTGGATTTTCACTGGTATCAGTACCGAATACTGAAATTTTGGTACCGTGACAACACTAGTCTCCGGCGTGGGAGGCTGGCACACTAACAAGATTGCTAGTGGCGCGCCCGCCTCCCATGCTGGAGACCCCAGTTCGAATCCCGCTCGGAGCTGGTTGAGGAGGACTGATTATATTTGGTGCCTTGACCCGGATGGGAGTGAGGTTTGGGGGGGTGAGTGTAATGGACGTAGGCCAGTAAGAGCTCTGTGTGTAAACCTCACTCCCCTGATCTCAAGAGGCGCTCTAGCGACTGACGTTAGATGCTGCGGTCTTTAGTGTCCTTTTTAGCGTGCCCGCCTCCCACGGTGGAGACCCCGGTTCAAAATCAAAAAATTACTTTGTTAAAAATGTAACCAGTAATTTAAATATCACAGCATAAGTATTGTAGCCTGACTACTTTACCTAAGGCAAATTATGCAATTAATTTGTAATTTAATCAAATTTTTTATGATTCATTAAATGATTCTGTAATATCTTTTTAATTAATTCACAGGATGTTTTTATGCATTGAGAAATAAGTGAATCGTAGCAAAGACATTAAAAGTTTTACCTTTTTTTTAACCATATTCCTGTTAACCTTGCTTATTTATTCAGGTTTCTGCTTTATGATCATTTGTTTTTGTGTTTGTTCCTCAGGAGAGGAAAGAAGCACAGTATTGTCCTGAGAACACAGCTGTCTGTCAGAGTCCATGCCTGCATAGGTGAGTAACTAGATACTGTTTTCATTTAAATAAACTATGAATGGCGAGAAAAACATTTAATACTCCATCTTCACCCATTTAAATTTCTTGTTCAGTCAGCTTCAGTCAGCTTCAGATTCTAGCTGCATCAGATTGTTTAGGAATAATTTTCTCATTTGTTGCTTGTTGAATGACGGATGTGTAAATTATACTTACTGAGGCCCTTGCTTGATTTTCACTGTGTGGTAAAGATTTCCTGTTGTTAATATGTCCTCACGCAGCAACATTTATGATTTAGTTTAAACTTGTTCCATGCTTGATTTCTCAATCAATATAAAACAGCTAATGCAGCAACTTTATATGAATGCCAGGGTAGTGCTACACACACACACACACACACACACACACACACACACACACCTATGGAAAAAACATATTGGAGTTTAAAACGTTTTAAATTAAATTAAATTTTGGCTGAAGAGGGAACGTTTATACGACACTGATGTATTAATAAAGGAAAAGTTTTTCCTTTGTGTTTTTCGTGTACAGATGACAACGTTTTCAAAATGTCACGGATCCCTGTTCACATAGATCCATGAAAACGACTAAAACGCTGTATTATGCTGCCAGGCCAGTAGTTGGTGATGTCACTTTGTAAAAAAAACTATGCGCATATAGACATGAACATGTTATACGCATGTGCATAATGTCACCACGTTTTACAAATTGCGTTTTTGTTGTTTACATGGAGAAGATAACGGTATTGTTTTCAGAAACACTTTAAAATCAGTTTTCAAAAGCTTGCATTTTCAGGCCCCCAAAACACTGTTGTCGTTTAAATGAACGGCCAAAACGCATAAAAAGTTGTACATTTTTTGTTGAAAACGGTGTCATGTAAACGCCCCCTTAATTTATAGTTTGTGTGTTCAGTTTCAAAAACACTCAAAAATGTATCATGTAACATCTATCACATTAATTGTCTGACGTAGTTACTGTATATTTCTTCACAATCTCATTGTTTATCTCATGTCCCTAAACCCTGTTGACAGAATCAGGCTTCATTACCTCCATAAGCCTTATCCCAGATTAACATCAGTGTCATTGTGTGGAAGCAGGACGGCTACGGCTATCTATGCATCACGAAGGATTAAGTGTCACAGACAGCACCCTCAAAAACCATTAAGGATAAAAACTGCGTAGTTTCTCTGGAATTGTAGTATGCATGTAACTTACTTCAGGGGTTTATGTTACCTTGGTGATTTGTAGTCTCAGACTGCACAACCATGAACTGTATATTGACCGTCTGATGCATGTTGGACATAAAAATTGGTTTTATCAGTGCACTTGGAAGTTACCAGGCTGATACATTTGCTGGGTTTCCATCCAGACATCCCAATAAAAATGTGATGTCTCAGTATCCAATAGTATGCCATCGTTTTACAGCAATTGTCTGTAAAACGGAATACAGAAAACGTACATACAGAAAACTTTTGCTGTGACTTCTCCAGTGGCTCCAACTTTCCTTTCTATTTTTATTTGGCAGCAGTTTTACAATGTCTGTGAATGTATTGACAGTAGTAAGTCTTGATACTTGCTCTGCAACAGCAGCAGTGTAGCAGATCTATTTTTTTTTTCTTGTTTGAATAAGCGGTTCTGGAATAATCTGCAGTGTGGTGCAAGGATGCTGTCAAAACCCCACCCCCTTCCATCGATATTTTCCTATGGAGTTTTATTATGGGCTTTTTGAGTATGAGTAAAATAAAGCTTGTGGTGACATTATGTTCTGCAATGTAAATTACACCCACCCATACCGAAAATGTGATATTTGAAGCTTATGTTTTTAAAAAAAGAAACTAGATAAGACAGTTACAATGTAGAACAAAACGTCAAAGTATCGATAAGTTATGTTTACCACAAGCTTTATTTCATAAACTGAAAAAAAAATTAAAAACATTATAAAATCCCATTGGAAAATCTTGTAGGAACTATCGGCAAATCAGTCTTCTGAGTTCTGACTTAATCTCTGCACCACTCTGTGTGGACCAGACTTCATGCCGACAGTCAAATGTCTCAGTGATTCACTGCCGTTGTCTACAGGAACTGGTAGTCAGTGTTTAAGACAAGTGTGTGTCTGTAGCGAGCAGTATAAAGTTAGTGGCGTGCTGCACTGCAGCCAAGCACACGTGGCTCGCGCAGTTTTCCCTCTCCAGACTGCAGAGGAAAATTTAACCGTCAGCCTGCAAAAGCCATTAAGCTCAGAACTGTCAGATTTTAATTTGTACGTTTCGCAAAAAGTGTTATTTAAGGGTACCAGGGACAAAAACCGCCCTAAGAAAGAAGTGCAGTTATCTCTCGCAGTCAACTCAAGCGTTGATACTATTTACTGATGCTGCATGCCTGACGCATTGCAGAAGCATTTGGAAACTCCAAAGCTGTTCTGCTAGGGGTATTTGGGTCCAAAAATAAAGTTGCTGAAACTCCTGGCAAGGTCTGAGAATCTGTTGAGAGAGATTTTACGAACCAGACCTGCTCAGACACCTGCCCTTGAGTAGTTTTCCCCTTTCGTTGGAAGCCTTTCTCGCAATTTGCGAACCGTGAAAGAGGGCAGCAGCTTAGCACAAGTGCCTCT
This sequence comes from Abramis brama, assembly GCF_963993115.1. Classification (NCBI taxonomy): domain Eukaryota; kingdom Metazoa; phylum Chordata; class Actinopteri; order Cypriniformes; family Leuciscidae; genus Abramis; species Abramis brama. The sequence continues at coordinate 22,224,587 of NC_139979.1, read as the reverse complement.
TGTAGCAAACCCTTCCGAGAAGCTTCACCTATCAACAGCTCTGAACGGTGGCTTCAAAAACACGCCATTGATTTATGTCTTGATAACATACTTTGTCTTTGTGGAGTCAATGTTCCGTATCTATGATTTAAACCCGTATGGAAAGAGCAGCTTGATAAGAGAACCACTATGCTCTGCAGATGTTGCCTTGCCTCTACAGCTTGTTGAATGTTTTCCTGCCATTCTATCCTCTGTCCCGGGACCTGTCCTAGACCACGCTGCATTCCTCGTAGCGATGATGGGATCGCTTTTCTGACCAGCTGTGTGCTTGTGTGATTGAAGGCCTATCTGGGTCAAAGGTGGGACCTGTGTGTGGGAGGTAAGAGTCGGGCGAGACTCTCTCTCGCTCTCTAAGCGGATGACCCAAGATGACAGCTGCTTGTCTTTAGGCTTAAAAAGTGTCTCTCGGTTTATGTGTTGATGAAAGAGAGGGAAAAACCATCCATGATTTATGCAGCTTTTAGGGATGACTTTGAGCAGCACTGCTCAAGTGTCATCATTCATTTTTTTTATGTCAGTGTTAGTATTTTTCATATGTTTTAATAGTATTTAATAATATTTTGAATTAAGATTTTTATTTATATTGTCATTTTCATTTTATTTTTAGTTTACTTTATTCTTATGCACTTTTTTCATTTCATTTATTATTATTTTTAGATAATATTTAACTGCAGATACACTCTTGGAGTTAAAATCGACTGCAGTTTGTGGTCTATCATAAGGCAATAATAATGACCAAAGTCTGTGAACTATCATAATTCATGTCAAATAATTTGTATGTTGATCCAATTATCCTGATCCCAATTTTCCACCAATATTTTGGAAACAGGGCCTTTCAACCACAATTTTTAGCTCAGTCTTAATGAAAAGCTAATCTAAAACAGTTATTTTCCTATATGGCTAGTGTCGCCGCCCAACATTTATTTGTTAAAGTAATTTCATGTATAGAGAGATGCATTTACCATAAACATTAGCCATCTGCAGCATCTTCAATGACATCTGGCTGTGCTTTTGATCATACATTCAGAGCCCTTTATCTCTAGTTTGATGAAAGGAATGAATTCAAAACCACTGTGCTGCTGCTATTCATAGCAGGACTGAACACACTGCCCCGCTATAAATCAACTCACCAGAGTGAGCTGTCAACAGACCTGATGACACAACGCCATGAGAACTATTTTCCTGCACTTGTCTGGGATCATTAGTGAAAGCTGTTGCACTTGTGCATTTAAGCCTGATTTATATTTTCCATGTCCATGCTGACCACTTCATTAAATGACATGAGTGGTTGGCTACTGCTGTGCCCGGTATGGTTTCTATGACCTCCATGTTTTGACTGTCCATCACTATTATTATGGGAAGTTACATCTGTCAACTGTGTAAGCATGAGTCTAATGGCTTCTAGAACATGGGTTTTCAAACTTTTTGGTGCCAAGGACTCCCAAATGTATAATGTATCCCTTATCAGGGACCCCATTCTTAAAATTTAAAGGCATATTTTTTTCATGTGTATATATAACAAAAAGTAATACTGTGTGAGAAAAATGTGATATTATTAAGACAACAAAATTAATTGTTTCCAAAGTTAAGTTTTTGGCTTTTACATTTTCATCAAGCAAAATGTTAAAATATTATCTATCTGGAAATTTTAGTTTTTCAGTTGAAAGTGTATGTGAGATCAACACTTTACATTTATATGATTTAATACATTTATTAAATATCAATATTATAAAATTTTGAAAATGTGTGTGTGTATATATATATACATACATGTCATTCACAATAGAGGTGGATGGATTATGAAGTTTGACTGAGTAGAGGATCAGTGGAGTTACGCGGTTTAGTCACAAGCTCTTTTTAATACTTTTCATTGTTTAAATATTTGCAAAACCCACAGACAGACGTAAAATGTGACCAATAGTAATGATTTATGGGGGAAAAAGACGAAATATAGAGATGCAAGGTTTCTACTCGACAGTGACGATATACAAGTAAACCTACAGGAGCCTAATTTACATATAAGAGGTGTGTTTGTACTGTAACAAGTGACAATTACTTATTTTAAATGCAACACAATGTTATTTAGCACATTTAGCATCTAAACTAGACTGTTGGTGGTTATTGCTGAAATACTGCACCGAAAAGTTGCTTAGTGTTTTTGTGAGCAGTTTCTTTTTCTCTCTTTGCAACCGATGAAAACGGTTTGTCTACCTTTTCTTCAAATTGCAACCATATGACCATCCAAATTTAAACAGGACTTCCTGAATGCGGTGGCTTTAAGGTCCAAGAGTTAAACATCAGAGGAAGCTGCTTATAAATAATCTGTTTATTCATAAACATGAATGATGAGTCTTTTAGGCCCTTATACGTAATGCCTGTCATTTAGCGCGTTTGCGGAGAACCTCAGCGGTCAGTGGCAGTGAGGTTTAGCGGTGTGGTAATGTACACAACATAGCTCATGGTTGCTGCAGTAGTCGTGAAAAGCACCAATCACCATCAGATGGCTAATTTTCAGAGCCTAGTAACCCCCGCGCTGCCTGCGAGTAAACCGTGGCTTTCCGACAGGGCATAATCCAGATGCCTTAATCATAGTTATTTACTATCACAAACATTTGGCTGTGGAGGAGATACTTGTTGGGCTGATGGAAAGCCTGAGATCTGGTGCTCTTGGGTTTTTTTTAGCCGGATGAGCTAATGGTTTATTAAGGTTCGCAGGGTCGGTGTAGATCTTGACGCTGATTTCCTATAATCAATGTGTCTTGCTGTATAATGTGAAAACAAGGCCAGACTCCTGATTAAACTTAATGATGCCAATGTGTGGTCCCAATAAAACTGGTCTCCGTTTATTACCATTAGCCTTCATACAAATAAGGGCATAATGAATTTTCAAACATGTGAAATAAATCTGAAGTAATGGTCTCGCACAGGGTTCTGGGGGCATTTGTAACTAGCAGAACCCTAAACAGCCCTGATTGTGAGGTGACTTGAGTGGCAAAGTTTCACTAGCGAACTCGCCCCAATCCCCACCCAAGAGTAATATTTAATGGCGCATTGCGGTTGTGCCCAAATTATAGACATAAAAGTTAATGAAGGCTGGAGTTGTTTACTTAGTTTTTTTTTAGCTTCCAGAGTAAATCACTAAATTAGTTCTGGGTTTTGAATAAGGTATGAATATGGTAGGGTTAATTAGTTCATTAGTCATATATGGATGCCCAACGTCAATATCTAGAGTCGTGGATGTAAATATTATTCCGTTTCACAATTAATAAAATGTACAGTTAGCAAATGAGGCAAAACTATTTTTTTTTTTACACAAGTCAGTACAAACAAATGTTTTTCCCTATACATTTTTTTTAATAGCTTTTACAGTGGCGAATGGTGACTTATTTAACCAGATATGAGTGCTCAAGATACTCTCAAAGACACAGATCTAAAACAGAGATGACAAATTAGAAACACCATGGCAGGTGTCGATTTAAATGTATGCCAGAAGTGTTTTTTTAAAATTAAGAATTAAAAATAAGTATAATTTAATAAATATAAGTATTATAAATAAAATATAATAAATATATAATACTTATAATATCATTAAGTATATCATACTCATATTATATAATATAAAATATTATAAATATACTATTATAAATAAAAGTGTTCTTTATAAAAAGTTGAAATAATGCAAATTGATACTATACTATCGACTAACAACCTTGGATAGTTACAGTGTACAGTAGGTCTATCTTTAATGAAATAATATTAAAAAAAAATTGTTTTCATTTGATTTAGGGTACGTTTACACGACAACGATGTACTAAAAGCGGAAAAGTTTTTCCTTTTGCGTTTTTCATGTACAGATGACAACGTTGTCAAAACGATTCCCATTCACACATCTGCAGAAATGACTTAAAATGTTGTATTATTCATGCCAGGCTAGTAGTTGGCGATGTCACGTAAAGAAACACTACGTGCCTATAGAATGAACACGTAATACACATGACGTCAACGTTTTCACAAATTCACATTTTTGTAGTTTACACAGAGATCATAACGTATAATTTTCAAAAACTTGCACTTTGAAACCCATTTTTAAAAGTTTGCGTTTTCAGGCCCTGTAAATGAACAGCCAAAACACATACAAAGTTTTCCATTTTTAGTTGTAAACGTGTAAATGACCCCTCAGTCTAGTTAGTTTTTATCAAATATTTTCAGTGATTTTCAGTGATCTGATTTTCGGTGATCTGGCAGCAACAGCAAATTTTTTCGCTAGGGCAATTCGCCGACAGCTTTCCTTGCGCATGAAATTCCCCATATGCCAGCAAACCAATGAGAATGCGCAACAACAATGACAATGCATTACAACAGAGCATAAGCGCCAAAGCCATTGTGGATCCACTTACCTGAAACCCTCCGTAACTGGCACAGATTTGAAGAAAATAAATAAATAGATTTGGCAAATAAATAAATAATGGACAGTTACATACATATTACCAAAATTTATTTATTATGTAAGTTTTGTTACACTTCAAATGACAAGGGAATTTATTGTCATTTATAGTGTTAATATTAATTAGTGAGTGCACAAATTCATTCTCTCAAATGGCTTGGGATGGGTACACAGAGCATTCGCAGCTATGGACTTCACGCCCCTGAGATGTTTATCTGTCTACATTTTGTCCATGTTTATGTCTGGCATGTTCTTCCTCCCCACCCTCCTTGCAGATCGTGTTTAGTGAATTCTTCCCTCTGTTCATAATGAAACATTGAAATACATTTTTATCAGCGCTTACGTCTTGCTTACAATCACAGTTAGTGCACCCGATGAGATCACTTAAACTGCCCATTATTGCATGTACCCATATGACATCACTCTGGGCTGTCTGCTGTTTTGACTGCATATACTCACTGAGGTCAGGTAGGACAGGCTGATTTTCAAGAAATTACCCATTGACATCAGAAGTCAGAGTAGCAACTTAACCTACAGTTGGCAAGCTCTAGGAGATTTTCGTCTGTTCAGAGAGCTGTTATGGAAACCCTGTTTGATTTGCAGTTAGCTTTGAGCTATGATTTATGATCCTTTACATTTTACTTGATGAATTTGTCGCTTTTGGCCCATTTTTGATGTTTTGAAAAAGCTTTGAAAGACACTGTGTGTGAGGAGACTCTCCAAGTTGTAAATTTTCAATAATTCCTTGTGCCTTTCCAAGAAGTAAACAATGTTAGGGCAGGAAAAAGCGGGACAATCTAAGGTCCTAAACTGAGTTCGCCGCTCTTGGGCCAGTCATTGCGGTAACCGCTTTTAAATTACGCTGCCCTGGTCTGTGTACTTTTCCTTTTGCTATTTTAATTTTCAATTTTTCATTCCAGGATTGTCATAAAAGCGTGGTTGTGTTGAGTCTTGAGTCTGTGTTTGAGCTAGATTGAAACAGTGAAAGAACCTGCAGAATCTGTCTTCAAGTGTACATTTTCCAGAACTCAGGCCTTATTAGTCTTAGCACTCAAGCAAGTCGAGCTCCTCGACCTCGAAAGTTTTTTCTCGTATCGAGAAAAACATTATTCCATCTTTCCCAATGTCCTCCTCAAAACGACGTTCAAATATAAAGCTATGAAATTGCAGATAACTGTCCGCAGTTTCATATCAGCAGGAAACAGTAGTCACCGTGGACAGATGTCTGCTGCAGACATTATCAGCGATATAAATTCTGTGGTGATGTTTCCACCAGCCAGATGTTCAGCATGAACACTGAAGAGATAATGAAAGACATTCATGTCCAATCTTTCGCAAAATTTCCCTTTCGTAGTCGTATCGCATTCTTGGCATTGTCAAACGCACAAGGAATAGACACTTAAAGTAAAGAGGGAATAAAGAATCCTCATAAAGGTGATGCCTCTTCTGCCTCAGCTGGATTACTGTGTTCTGACAGCCTCAGGCTACTATTTTCTCTCATGTCACAAAAAGTATTCATATCCAGAAAGCTCAAGTCCTACATCTGATGAAGTCAACTCTGACCCAACTCTGAACTCTCACCAGGAACATGAATGAACTGTTTCAGTAATTGAAGTAATTTCAGAGTAAGTACACATATGTCTATTATTCAAGACTTATTGTTTATTGCTAACTGCTATCTGATAAACATCTTCAAAAGAGCGGATTTTAAATGATGAACCATGAAAACATCTGCTGAATATCATTCTAGCATCTGACAGGGAACTTTTTAGAGATGTATTGCAAATGAGAAAATGCTCTAAAAATGACGTCTTCCAGATGTAAACACATCGAATAGACATCTGGGTGCAGTGCATGTGCGATTAGGGTTGATAAAATATATTTTTCACTGAGATGGATACGTTTATGTGTGCGAGAAAAAACAGAATGTACAGGGTGAATTCAGTAATCAGTCAGTGTCATTCTTTTCAGCAAAAACATGCAGACTTTCTGTAATTGTAAAAGGCTTAGTGTGTACCTTTTTCACAAAACTCAACATTATTTGCTTTTAATAATCCATGTTAGTTTATGGTGAGGAGAAGTAAAAAATGGAATATTCCATACTCAAAACAAAATGATAATTTTGATGAGGTTTTCAAACTGGGGGCCCAGGGGGCCACAAACAATATTGGGGAAAGTTACTTTTAAAAGCAATGTATTACAATATCGCTTCACTCCCTAAAAACGTAACTACATTGCATAAAAGTAATGTAATGTGTTTGTAATTACTACTTGTAATTACAGTAAGTAATTACTTTTGTGTTACTTTTCCTCATCTGGCTGAGGCTCGCTGTCTTCTAGGCTTTGCAAGTGTTTTTTTTTTTACTGAGAAGTCATTTTTTGCAAGTGTTAACCACAGTACAGGCCCTTTCACACTAAGAATGATAACTTTAGCGATAACTATTTTAGTGTCCACACTAGTGGACGATATCATTCTGTTTTCTAAGCGCACTCTGCAGTTTTGTCGTCTGCCACATAAAATGCTCGATCACTTTAAAGCAGGATGGATTCTGATTGGCTGTCAATGTTTTTATCGTTTATCAGCTGGGAAAAAATCGCTCTGAAAGTGATTCCAACACTGTTAAAAAAATCTGTAGAAATTACAGTATTATTGGCAGCTACTTGCCAGTAACTTACTGTAGATTTAAATTGATGTTATTTACTGGCAACAGTTTGTTCAAAGTTAAATGAACATTAAACATTAACAAGTCTTTATCTTTACAGAATAAAACTATAAAATAACAACCTAATGCAAAGCATTCTGGGAACCAAAATCTGAAGGAAAAAAACAGAAAAAGGTTGATGAAGATTTCTGGTTCCCAGAATGCTTTGCATTAGGTTGTTATTTTATAGTTTTATTCTGTAAAGACAAAGACTTGTTAATGTTTAATGTTCATTTAACTTTGAGCAAACTGTTGCCAGTAAATAACATCGATTTAAATCTACAGTAAGTTACTGGCAAACAGCTGCATAACTACAGCAAATTCTTTTACAGTGAATGAGATTGTTCTTTTGTGCTGTTATCGTTATAGTTGTGGTGTGGACTCTGCTATTCTTTTATATTTAGAACAATTTCTAGGACTATATCTTCTTTATAGTTATAGCTATCTTCCTTGGTCCCTCCCCTAAAAGTTTTCTGTTTTCAGTTGAAAACGTGTCGTGTAAGCTGCCTTTAAGTTAATAACTAATGATTTTTACAATGAAATGAATCAATCAAAAACTTACTTAAACTTTCTTCTAGAGATGCTGTACAGCCAAAACAATCTTTGTTCCATTAATTTCGTATTATCGTGAAGCTGCTTTGAAAAAATCTTTATTGTAAAAAGCGCTATATAAATGAAGGTAACTTGACTTGGCTCTTAATACATTCAAAATTTAGCCTATATAACATACACCTTCATTGTCTTTTCAAATCACATTTTATTGTATTATTATATTCTGACCACTTTTATTTCCTGACCCCTATTACTATGTATGCTATACAAATATCTCTTAACATACTTTTTGTCTGTTCCCACGCATGCATAAGTGTGCATGTCTAAGTGACTACATTATGTAGAATAGAGAATATTTTAATGCAGTAGTTTAAGCAAATTAATTAAAATGTTTAAGCAAATTAATTTAACTGAAAAGTAACGTGCATTATTTTAAAAAAAGTAACTAAAATATTAAAATGTCTTACTTTACTTGTTACATCAAAAAAGTAATTGATTACATAATGCATGTTACTTGTAATGCATTACCCCAATACTGTCCACAAATATATGGGATAGTTCTGAGAAAAAATGGTTAAAAGAATTAAATAATAATAATAATAATAATAATAATAATAATACATACAATAAAATACTAAATTAATAATAATAAAATATAAAAAGCTCACATTTACAGAAAAATGTCATTGGTTCAATATACCTTTTAAATACGTGTCGACGCTGAAAATTTAAAGGAATGAAAATCACAGATTGTTATTGACAGATAAGATAAAAAAAAGACTATAGTTTTTTGTACTATAGTTTCCAAAATTGTTTCCACATTATTATTTTTCTCATATTCATAATAATAAATAATAATACATGGATTTCTCGGCGACGTCATCACTGCTTGCGCAAGTACCCGCGGTCTTCGTACTGGAGTAAAGGGTTTAGGCTAGTAGCATAGTGGTGGTATTGTCGCTAAGTCAAAATACCAAGGAGTTGTTGCGTAATTTATTTACATGCAGGTCTATCTGTTGTGTTTTATGTTTGGAAGAGTGGGACAGAAGGAGGAAGTTGTATTAGCTGCTATATTCTTTATATTCATAATTTGACGAGCTGCACATGACCACATAGCACGTAGTTGTATGCATCAAGGGATTTGTACGCTCTAATCATTTCTCTTGTATACACACTTGCTTGAATAAGATAATTATGGCTATATATCAGGCCATACAATTGCTGGCCACTTCTTGTCATCCACAATCCAAAGATCGTCATGTATTGCGTAGGGATCCGGCAAGATCTCACCATTGCTGAGAGTAAGTTTTATTTATTCTTTTTGCGGCGTAGTTTTTCACCTATATTTAACAGCGCTTCGTCAGAAGTACAAATACAACAGCCGTTTTTTAAATCCTATCCAATGGTTGAAAGGAAAGGAGTAAACACGGTCACTAGGTTGTGACGGCTGTCAATCAAAATGTGGGGCGGTGTATTCGTTCCATGTGTTTCCTGTCAGAAAACAAATAGATAATTTGGTAAATTTAAATTTAACAGAATTTATCAACTTGTTGCCTGCTGTGGTTGTTTTAATTCACATCCTTTCTAAAAAATATGAACGTTTTTGGTTTAATATATTCTTAATATATAAGACTGTCAATGATCTAATTTCATGTTTTATATTTTATTTGTTCATTGTTTATTTTGTTGGGTTTTAGTTGGAGTTGGTCAGAACTGTTTCAAAAATAATAATAATAAATTATATATATATATATATATATATATATATATATATATATATATAGAGAGAGAGAGAGAGATATATAGAGAGATATATAGAGATATATATATATATATATATATATATGCGCATGATGCCTGCTGCCTTTGGGCTCAGTGATGTTGAATTTAAATGACGTAAAATAAAGACATGTTATGTTACATAGTGATGTAATCGTGTTTTCTGGAAGGAAAGGAACTAAAGAACAAATAATTTTTATCAGCTGAAAGGCAGAATACAAATGTTTTTATTAAATTAGATAAACATTATATAACAGTTTCAGGTTATGTTTTGGTGTTGGTAACATGTCCCACATTGTCCCACACAAACTTATAATCGTCCCACATTTGGTTTGTTTGATGGTGGTCACCCTAATTACATTACTAACTTAGTCTAACATGATAATTCATACATACATCACAGTATGTCCGGATTTTGATTCGTAAACAGTTGGACGTTTTACATAATGTTATATTAATATGAAACACAAACAAACAGATCCAACTCTGAAATTGCAGTTTATTATTGAGTCAACAAGAAATTACAAACAATGCGAAATCTACGTTAATTACAATGTTCTTTTACAGAACTCGGCATAACAGCTAGCGGTTTTCTGCCTCCTGGATGCGCGCGCATCCGGTATTGTTTGTATACAAGAAACCCGTAAATCGGTCTTTATTCACACGTAAGTTTAAAATATTCTGGCTGACCCCCCAGCGTGAGTTTTTCAAGGCGACCGTTATTTAGAATGTGTCACTTTATGGTTTCCATGGTGACGCGTCATTGCGTGTCACGTGACACACCGCAGCAACAACAGAGCTGAATGAATGATGATCTGCTTTTATGTCATTTTTCCTTTTTTATTCAAAATATTCACAAATTTGTTAGATATGGCATGAAATATCTGATATTCCGATTGTCAAATATATGCAAGTGGAAGTGTTTTGTTGTTTAAACAACTGTATAACGGTATGTTCACACGGGGTGTCAGCGTCAACGCTTCCCATTGACTTTGAATGGGTGACGTCAAGCGTTGCCGAAAAGAATTGTGGATCCGTCGGCGGCGCTTCACTGGCGTTGCTCGCGGCAGAAGTTGAGAATTTTTCAACTTCTGCCGCGAGCAACGCCAGTGAAGCGCCGCCGACGGAAGCGTCAGCCAATCAGATCGCTCTATGCAAATACAGTAGCCAGGCGGCAGCCAATCACGTTCATCCTGTTCAAGAGCAGCAAACTGAGGATAAATTTTAAAATGGAGGAGAAACTAATTATTGCGGTGGGCAATCACCCGGTCCTTTATGACCATTGAATGACAATGAAGCTTGTTGTTGAGTTCCTGTCTAATTTCATTGGCTGACGCTGCTATGACCATGGCGTCAGTGCCAAACTTCAGCCACGCCTTCCGTCAAGCGTTGACGCTGACGACCCGTGTGAACGTACCGTAACGATCGCGTTAGTTGAGCTGTATGCGCGATGGCCGCCGCCATCTTAGTTTGTGCCGCAGACTCAGTTCAGAGAATCGGATCTGTTGGATTTACAACACGTGAATTCATCCACTTCTCCCGAAATACATAAAAAGTAAGTGGCTGGTGAACTGGGAGAAGAATAGAGTAAACTTTAAAGTTACTTACACAATGTGTATCTGATATGAATAAAACAAGTCTAATTATAATGGAAATGATTATTATTGCCTCTTCCTTTGCCATCAGTGTGTATTTTACAAACTCTAAATATATTGTTTTTTAGTACTTATATGTCTGAAACCTAAAATAAACATTATGTGGTTGAAAACACTGAAAAGTTGTGATATATGACAGCTCTGAGCGCGCCTGTCTCTGGCTCAGCGCCAGCCAACGCGCGAAAGCACATTTGAATTTAGCAGTTGATCACGTCATGTACTGACCGTTCTAATCACACCGGTGTGATGATCGTACGCTCCAGGGACCAGCCTAGACTGATCACACCAGTGTGATCGTACGTGCGAAAGGGTTAAAATATATAGCTGCCTTTATATTTATATAGCTGGTGCAATTCATGTTTGTGTGTGTGTTTGTGTGTTTTTATTACTCTTACAATGACCTTCTGTAAGTTACTTGAAAGTGAATGTCTTTAAAGACTTGACTGTTGGGTTGATGGTCACAGACCTCTAGTCTGAACATGTGTAACAATGGATGGATTATGTCCTTTCAGAGAGCGCAGACTGGGAAGCAGAGACTTACAAACAGTTAAATGATGACAGACACATGACATGGTGTATGGCCTATCCACACACACACATAAAAACACATTTGTCCAGACACATTCACAGCATCTCCACCAGACCATCTGGTTTCCATTGTAACCCCCTCTGCGTCCCTCACTGCTTAAAGAGGAAAAGATTAAAACTGTCTACATGTTCATCCGTGGAGGTATTTTTATCTGAGCGTTCAGCAGTAACCTGATTCTGTTTGTCTCACTGGTCTCCATCCTATCTCACGTTTTCTTTCTCGCCATTCTCTCACTCAAGCTCTCACGCTGTTTTTTTTTTTTTTTTTTCTCCCTCAGTTTCTTGGAGTTGAAACCCGGTATCCTCTCATTAGACCTCTTAGCCTTCTTAACACTAATTGTAATTCTTATTTGGCCAACCCTGACCTAAAAAAAAGACAATGACAAGGAAAATAGAGCTAGAAGTTCAAGCCTAATTTCCAATCCCAAGAAGGAAGCAGGGTATTACAGGCTCTGGAATAGGCCAGAAGTGCCTGTTTCCCAGTCTTCACTTTATGAAAGTCTAGATAATTAGATCCTTATAATGGAAATCTCACAGTGTCTGAATTTTGCCGTAATGAATTTGTCATTAGGGCTTCATTCAACAGAATGAAGAACATTTTCTACCATTACATTTTTTTTTTATTCATCTGAAAAAGAAAGAAATAAAAACTGCAACGTTGCATTATATATACTAAATACTTTTGTAACACTAGAACTGCCATGGCGGTCATTTTGACCGTTTTGAATTTTATATCTGCAATAATTTTTTTGAAAAAATAAATAAAATCCTGCTGGTACCTGACTTTTCCTAAAAGTGTCTGTATTTTCATTTAAAATGTTTTTCATATAAAGTACACATAAGGCAAAAAATCAAATGAACATATTTACCTATTTCGGCCATAGACGGTCAGATTGACCGCACTGAATTTCACGGTAGCCTATTATTATACATATACCAATATACACAACAATAAAATGTGGTAAAAAATACACAAAACATATTCCACAACAAATCATTTAAATGTAATGATATTCAGAACAGAACAAGAATGAAAAAATAACTAAAAACAAGCCAAAATGAAATAGGCTACTTTCAAGCGAAAGTGAAAGTAAGCGGCGTTGGGCTCACGTAACTCTCTAATTAGAATCAAAATGTTTCAACATTTTGCGATGTATTTGGATGGTAAACTATTCTTTATTATAGGCTTTGTACTTCATTCACGTTCCAATATCGACGGAAAAAATCATCCTCTTCACATGCGCAAAATGGTACGAATTGTACTACTGACTATATAAACAGAGCAGTGGAATTTTTATATGTTAGGTTGACTATTTTATTATTATATTTTATTATGGCTATAATGAACAGGCTGCGATGTCAAGATTGCAATGCTGGAATATGGTGTATGTGTGTGTGCGTTAAGGCGCGGGCACGATCGAACAGTGTAAACATGAAAACATAGGCTGCTCCGTCATTTTGTTCAGGACATCTACGGATATTATTATTTATAGATGTATAATTAAACTTGTTTAAATGTACAGTTTGGTGTTGTTTTGTTTTTAAAAGATATCCTAATACAATAAATGCATTAATCTCTCAATTGGGTATTTATCATTAAAGATAGCCTATAGAGTTTGGAATCTAGCGGTCAAAATGAGCGCTTGCGGCAGTTCTAGTAGTTATGGAATTCTGGCACTTCTAGTGTTAATATTTTCGAAAGACGATATTATATAAATTATATATAATTTTTTTTTCTTTTTTTAAAGTCTCTAATGCTTACCATTTTACATTTTTAATTAAAACAGTAAAAGTGTGAGATATTTTAACAATTTAAAATAGCTGTTTCTATTCTAATATTTGTTTAAATTTTATTTATTACTGTGATGGCAAAGGTGAATTTTCAGCATCATTACTCTAGTCTTCAGTCAAATGATCCTTCAGAAATCATTCTAATATACTGAATCATTCTAATATGCTGATATGCTGATGCTGAAGTTCAAAAGAACAGTATTCACTTGAAAAAAAGTTTATTTATAACAGAATAAACACTCTCGCTTTTGATCGATGTAATGCTTCCTTGCTGAATAAAATTAAATGTCTGGAATTACATGAGGGTGTGCAAATTATACCAACATTTTCGTTTCTTTTATTAGTATTTTTCCAATTGGCTCTCTTTATAGCAGTAAAGACTTTGAATGTTTTTGATGACACAGCAGATGTGTTTGTTGTTTTTAAATTCCTCTGCTGTTCATTGAATGACAAATGAACAGCAATTACATCAATTCCTATCTGGGCTTTCACAGGTGTAGGCATCTTGTCGTTGGCTGTTCACCAAGGTAAAATCACCCACTGCTGCAGTATTAACTTAATTATCCTGACATTTGAAATATAGAATTTTCCACAATTATCCCCCAAAAACTTGGATTACTCAAGAAGTTGTTCAAAAATCCTCAGCCCTGCTGAATTAACTTCAACTTATTTTTCTGCAGCAATTTATTCCCCCTCTAATGTTTCAAGCCTCTTACGGGAAGTCAAATCTTCCTTTACATTAATAAAGTTGAAATTACTGTACATTAGAGACTGCAGCAGCTGGAGAGACTATGAAAATCTTCATAGTCTTTTGGCCAAAATATGTTGGACACAGTGCAGTTGGTAGCCGGACACAGTGCAGTTGGTAGCCGGACACATGACCTCTCCAAATGTGATTGAATATTTTCGAATTAATCAATTAACTATTATAATTCTTTTGGGTGCCTTATGTGTTTTGAACGTCCAAAGTTGGTAGGCCTACTGTAGGTTGATCTCTGTTAACCACACCTGGCTTAGGCAGCACAATAGGTTTGTTTAGGCAATTTGATTTGATTTCCTCATCTGTTGATTTCCTGTTGCTTCATTGTCAAGCCAAACAAATACTCAGCCCAAGGGACTTGGCAGAAAGATACAATGGGAACATTTTCCTGTGCTTTAGTTGCTAGGCATTGCCTTCATTTACCTCAAAAGCCTGGCACTCAAACATTACAGACCTGTTTACACCATTTCTAATGCAACAAAACAACACCAAGTATAAATTTATTAAAAGTTTGGTCTGATAATTGTTTGAAAACTCTTGAATACCTTATTGAATAGCTCATATTCAAACCAATATGAAATAAGTTACCCAAGCTAGCCATATTTCAGTCTTTCGTTTAAAAACTCATCTTGAAAATTCCGACTTGCCATGAATAGGCCTTTTAATGACACTAAGAATGAACCCAACACTTTCCATAAATGTATTCAGATACATTCAAATGCAAAAACAGAGTGAAGATTTGAGTAATGGGAAAAAGCAGTTTTAGCAACATTGTTTGTTTTTTTTACAGTTCTGGTCTTGCTATCAAGACGTGACCCGTAATAATTGACACAAAGCTGGCAGTGGTGTTAGGCGATGTGTTACACTGTAGCCATCACACATCGGGTCTCCATTTATCAGAATTTGTTGTGTTGAAGGGCAAGTTGCCATTTTTAGGCTTGATGTAATTGGCCCTACTGAGGGTTTGAGATTATACTTAGAGAAGTGCGTCAGTCACCTCAAATACTCTTATACCTTTGCTACAGTTTAAATATAAACAGAAAAACTATTTTGGTATGGTTATTTTATGACAAATAGTAGAATCAATGAAATTACACTTTTTTGTTGTTGTACTGATCTATTAATATACATTCAAAAATACATGAAACATGCATTACATACATCCTGTACATTGACTTGCAAACATGTCTTCTGTGATGAGGATATTTTAATTTCTGAATTAAATTAATTGTATTAATGTTGTTATTATTAACTAAAACTATTAAAAATTGTTTTCGGTAATTGAAAGAAAGCTGAAAATAAAATAAAATAAAATGAAATAAGGCGGTACTAAAATAACTAAAACTAAAACTTAAATAATAATTAAAGCCAATTTTAAAAATAAAAATGTCAAAAGCACATATAACAAACTTATTAAAACTTTAAAATCAAAATGAAAACTTAAAATATAAAATGCTAATTAAAAATATGAATAAATATTATAATACTATATAAACAATAATAAAATAACACTGACGGAAAGTCACAAATGTCAGGGTGGTACAACTGTTCTGATATCATAGTGAAGAAAAAAAGTCTCATTAAAAGAATGACATTTTTTAAAAGAAAACCTTAAGTAGTTTGGGAAACTACTTTAAACTTTTTATAACAAGTTTTTTTATGACAAGACAAGGGTAGATCAGGTTGTAAAATGTCATGTGGTGTGACCTCCAGAAATGTAATAATATTTATGAATTAATAAATAATTGTATTGAAACCTTGAAAACTTTATTAAAAATAATGATTAAGTTGTGTACACTCATATGTAAGGAAACTGTATTACTTTCTACTTGATGGTTACACCTCATGACATTTTATTAAGAGCATTAAATTCAAGCTTTTTCTTGAAAATGGGACCAAAGACACGTTTTAAAGATTTTTATTTTATTTTATTTTTTTCTTTATGTCATGAATACAAGTCTGTGAATCATCACACCCTTCTGTGACCAAACAAAGGTGTCTTGTATCGTGTTCTCATGGCAGTAGGATCAGTAACCTATTGAAGCTGACACACACAATCTCTCTATCTGGTCTTACTCTTCTGTTTTTGAGTGTTACAAGCATTCGGTCCACATAAAGGCCTTGCCTGTGAAGCAGGACCCCTCCTTGTCCCACCCCTGCTTTTGAACATTTGCTTGGTGTCGCCCAAGTGGCAGAAAATTGAGAAAGCTTTGTTAGCCGTCACTAGTGAGAAGTAAAGGATGGTGGGTGTAGAAAGGCCCCAGCCCTGTGAGAATGACGGATAAGAGACACATTTAATTTGCCGGGTCATTGTTCAGGAATCACTTCATTATTCCCCGCTCGGCTCCACGAGCAGTAAAGGTGTCATGAGAGTCCATCACTTCACTTTGTACCACAACACTTGAAGAAGCAAAGAGCCTGTTTCCATTTTATTGAGAAGACGGTCCGAATCCTACTTTTTTTGTTGTCACTAGTTTACATTTTAAAGGATTAGTTCACTCAAAAAAGAATATCCTGTCACCATTTACGCAACCCTCATCTTGTTCCAAACCTGTATCATTTACTTTCTTTCTTGAAACATTGCAGTTACAATGAATGGGGTTGTCAAAGGTTCCGACTTCGGTACCAAGTCGGTACTGAAATTTTAAAAATGTGACGATACCAGCATTTCCCTCTATCATTTTGAGCGCTGTTGAACAGATTCTTAAACAATTCTGATTGGCCATTGTGTTGACGCACTAAACATGTCTCTGATTGGCCATTGTGTTGACGCACTAAACGTCTCTGATTGGCCATTGTGTTGATGCACTAAACATGTCTCTGATTGGCCATTGTGTTGACACGCTCAACATATATGTCTGTGAATTTTAATATTGTGCATACCTAGACAATACAAAACCTGTCTGAATGATTCTTTCCTCAATAAGACAATAATGACCCTATCATGCCCTTTCTTGATTTTGTTTTTCGGGGTCTACTAGAATAAGTTTTCATGCTTGAATGTTCAAAAAACACATTATGTTTCACATATTTTACATTATCGCAGCACCTCTCTTCCTAGTCTACCTGAAATGCTCTGTTTAGTTCCAAAAAGCGCAATGTGCTTTGATTGGTCGGCTGGACCGGTGTGTTGTGATTGGTCAACTGCTTTCAGCATGTTTCGAAAATGTCACGCCCCTTTCCATTACCGCGAGTTTCAACTCCCTACCAACGCAACTCGGCCAGGCCATGCCCCTTTTTTGTTTAATCCTTGGGCAGGAATTATTTAAATGAGGAATGAAGATTATCAGTGGATTTCAACGTACATTTTTACAGAACATAATCGTATGGCTTCAGAAGACATGAAATATAGCGCACAAGTTGAATGGACTACTTTTATGATATTTTTATTGTTCTTTGCGTCCTTTTCATCCTTTTGAGGTCCATAGAAGAGACATAGTCAGATGACAGAATTTACATTTTGGGTGAACTAATAGAAGGCGTCATTTGTATGACTTTGACAGAAAAGGTTTTAAAAGAGCATGTTTGCGCACATTGAATAATGACTGAACTGTCAGCATGAGTTGGAGATGAAACAGACGGCTGAGGCAAACCACTTCTCATCAGTTAGCCAATGTAGCATGTGTTTTTTCATTGTGGCTGCAGATCTGTTGTGTTGTTTTATATTGTGGTTGTGGTAAGGCAGGATAGATTAAGGACATAAAATGTTATAATATGCTTTTTATTCAGTATAGCCTTTATTCTTTGTTTAAAAAAAGTAAACAATGGTACGAAAGCGCAGAATCACTGTTTACCAAAATTGCCAGTGGTATCATCATTTTAAACTTTTCCGCACTAGAGTTTGGTACCGAGAGGCATATCCACAAGATGTTCTTTTTTAAACAACAATTCTGGAATACTGACAACCCGCATCATGTATTTATGGATTTGTGGCTTTTAGAGTATCAAAGCAGAACAACTACAGCCCAGTCACACAAACATTGTCACTCAGTAGACATTACAGCAAAGATATATTGTCAAACATCAAAAGCTTCACAGCCACTGAACAGATGTTCCATCCATTTTACTGAGCCTTGAGAAATCCCAGTGATGTGTTTGTATTAAGACGTCTTAAGTGAATAGTTCACACAAAACATGAAAATTAGAAAATGTTTCATATTTATGTTGTTCCAAACCTGTATACTGTTATTTTTTCACATGGAACACTAAGCAAGTGCACAACTCTTCTAAAGTCATATGATAGTTTTGTGTGATGATAGCTTTGCTGTCAATAAAATGTATGTTTATGCCTCATTCAGTTATATGACTTCAGAAGTTTGATGGACTGCTTTTACGGTGCTTTTATAAATGGGGATGCATCAATATTAAAATTCTTGCCAGTACCGATGATTGTTTTTATGTTATGGCCAATAACCGATAAATGGCTGATATTAAAAGTCTACATTATTTTGTCTAAATAAAAAAATAAAAAAAACACTAAAATAATATATTTGAAATGCTACAAGTGCAATTAGGCATTACATCATCATAATGTACAATATGAAAATGGATATTAATTTTGAGATTGGCTGAATTTCACATGTAATTTAGTGAAGTATTAAAACTTGTTTTTTAAAGATTAACTTTCAGTGCGTGTTAGAATATATTATAAAAATAAATGTATTCTAAATGTAAAAATAAGTGAATTGAGCTTGCTCAATTAAATATTAAATGTCGGTCGGTATGATAGTTAAAAAAATTATTATAATAATATCAGATGATAACTGATATGGTACAAATATATATTGCATCCCTATATGTCTATGATATCTGTCAGTGGATTTAGAAAAAAATATATATATTTATATTTTAGCAGTGTAAATAATGATAACATTTAATTCATCATTCTTTAAAGGGTTTATTCATAGAAATTCTGTCACAAAATTCTACACAAAAAGAGATATTTAACAGTTGCAATGGTCAAGTTCCCATTTAAATAAAAATACTTTCCTTCAGGCTTCAAATTCAATCTGAATCAGTATAATCCAGGAGTGGGTCATAGAGCAGGTCTGGGCTGTGTCTGTGTTAAAGTAACCTGTGTGTGCTCTGCTTTGTGCTGTGTGTTGCTTTCATACTGCAGGGTGACAGTAACGACCCCCTCACCTCAAACCAAAAACACATACTAAATATTATGTACAGCCTGTATAGTGCCAGTCAGAAATGATTTGTCACATTACGTTTTCATTCTCCAGACTTTATGGGTTTAGGTGCTCGCAGGTTTGCTTCCAGTCAATGTTGTGTCCCATTTCCCTTTCTCACCCATGATTGCCTATGTCTTCTGTCTTATCTGTTAAAAGGTGGCTATAAGAACCCCTCCCAACAAATTCACAAAATAGTCTTCCTTAAAAAGTAGGAAGATATCTAATCTTGTCTAACAACAGTGTCAGTTCTCTGTACTGACTCCCCAAACTGAACTTATTGGCCTTGTTGTGGGTAATGCTTGTGGCATTGAGTTCACCAGCTGAAGATAGTAACTGAATCGCAGTCTCTCAGATACTATCTTCCGGTCCTGGCTGTTGACCACCACAACAACTGTTCCAACTCTCTTTACTGTGAAGAAATCATTAAGCAGAGAGTTTTAGGCGCTCCCTTCTCAGTCTAAGCCTCTGTTTTCTCAGTTAAAACCTGGTAAGCTGTTTCACTTCCTACTTCCTTGTCCACACAAACAGCTGTCTTCTAAATGTCATAGAACTTCAACTTCATCCACCAAACAAATAGCGCTCTGCATGGGAGACTCAACTCTTAAATCAATTTCTAATTCACTAAACTCGGTTTAATAATTCATTGTAGTGTTGAATTAAATACGTTTAATTAAACATCGGTTTGGTTCGTCTGCCATCTTGGATTTTTTTTTTTTCATTGAGGTTTCTCCACAAAGGATACATGCTATGCTGCCTTATTATATAAATATAATATATTTATATATTTCGTACTTTTTATGGGTTTTTTTTTTTTCATCACCTTCTTTGACTTGTGGTGTTCCTGGTCAAAAATGACCAGTCTACAATTTTTTTATTATTATAAATCTCTCATTATGCAATTGCCAAATAGTGGATTCAATCTTTTTATTACCTTGTTTTCTTTCAATTAGGATAGGATTACTTTTTCCACTCAAAAACTAAAGTGCATTAGCTCAGATTAATGTAGCCAACGACCAGTCAGTTCCAAAAGTAAATACAAAACCTGCGCTAATTGAAAGAAAGATGGAATCCAATATTTGGTGATAATGTAGGGTAATGAGATTTATAAGCAATATTTTTGTAGGCCGGTCATTTATGACCGGGAATACCAAACTAGGTAAAGGATTTTCAACACAGCAAAAGGGCTAATGTAAAAAGTATATAAAAAGTCCATCTCAACACTCTCTAATAACTCTTCTCATGACCCTTTAAAAAGGTCAGTGCTCTTTTCAAATATGACTTTTTCTTGGCTCAGACAGTTTTTTATATCCATCTCTTAACTTGTAGTCATAAGATCTAGATTTTGGGTTCTGAGTATCTTATCACAAGGTTTCTAATACTAAAATTAAATTAAAATCAATTGAAAAGTAAATGAATTCAAACAACATGAGAATGGAACTAATTCACAATGTTTGCTGTGTCAGAATGCAGAAAAGATATAAAAAACTGAGAGATGAAAGAAAGAGAGAGAGAGACTGCTGGTGACCTTTCTGTAGTCAGCTGCTGTAGGATCTGCAGGACCTCCTAAAATAGCATGTCTGAACCTTTGAGCCATGTGTCTCAGGCCACAGTGTCCACGTCTGAAGACTCGCAGGGAGGCCTGAGGTTCTTGTTGGCAGTCAGGTGCTGTGCCGTCGACATGTGGCGGGAGCTGTTTTGACTATTTCTGTCAGACTTATACACTGAAGTAATGAATGTGCAAAAAAGAAGAATGTTTTTCTTGTAAAAGTATATGACAGTGTTCACTTTGAGGACATGTCAAATTTAGAATCAACAGTTGACAGTACACGGGCTACAGGGGAGACGCTATGGTGAATAGACAAGTTAAAATGACAATGAGATATTCCTATAAAACTGTCATGGTAATATACAAATTAGACTCAATTGAATGAAATTAAAATTTAAATAATCTATGTAAACAATACTGAGCTTTATGACTATTGGTTACTGATGTTACCTTTTCTACATGGGTCAATCTAGCAAAAATAGTCAGTTTAATACTTTATACTATACTGTAACGGTGGTGGGCCCCAATAAGACAGTTTTTTAAATCAATAATTAAATACCATGTTTTAACTCAAATTGTTTGGCCGCCAGACAGGAGTAGGCATGTCAAAATAAACCCAGGATAGCATAAATCAACCACCTGTTACATATAACAATCAACAATTATTGACATAGTCTGAGGTTTTCTTCCCATCAATTCTTTAATGGGCACAAAAAAAGGGTTAAACAATACCAGTGTCAAAAGTTCATTTGAGCAATTAAATTATAAGAAATAACAAACAAAATAAAAAACAACATCAACTCAAAATATAGAACTGTTCAGATGGAGAGGAAACAATAATAATCGTTCAACAATATTAGACCCCACTACTTATAAATATAGAAAGTATGAAAAATAGTAATAGTGATGCTTGCCTTAGCAAACCTTAATTAATTAATAACAAACACACCAAATGTAATTATAGGTTTACTTTTCTTCAGTAGGCTTCATTTTCTTTATGTAACATAAATGTATTTATTTATTTATTTATTTATTTATTTAGAGTTTGGGTTGAAATATAACCCAGACATATTTTTAAGAGATTGATCTGTGTATAAATTAGGAATAGACAATTGCCTATGATTAGATACAGATTAATAGATAATAATGTATATATATGTAGGGTGATATCAGCTAAATTGGGCCACTTTTTGGTAAATCGTTTGGGACAATAATACAATACCATATATGGCTTTTCCATGTGTTTTTATGATTAATAATGACTGTTTTTGATAATTTTGTGTTGAAATTAAATTATGTAATAAAATATAAGTATTTAGGCCCTACAGTTCTTGAAACATCAGCTGTGCCTACTTTTTTTGAATGAGCAGTTTCAGGTAAAATGGGCCAGTCAAACTGCAAAGGGAAATAGTAATTTATCATAAATTATTATTTTAAAACACAATTGCTTATACAGCTACATAACATTTAAACTGCATTAAACAAACATATTCATATGTGCCATTAATAAAAAAACAACATTTTGGGTGCAAACCCACATATTCAAATGTGCAATTAAAAAAGTCCATTTTGGAACAGAATAGATCAGTGAACTGCTGTCAGTGGTGTGTGTGTGTAACTATATAACTATATTTAATTAAAAATATATTTTTTTGGAATGGCTTGGGTTGGGCTGGAGAAATATATCTATGTAAATATACACCTTAGATGCATTAAGCAGGGTAAGAAGATGTAGTAAGATGCCACTCTTGAAAACAGTGTGCATTAGCTGTTAAATTGTAATATATTTAAAGATGAGTTTAGCAGAGGATGATGATGTATCAATATGTGTGTGTGTGTGTGTGTGTGTGTGTGTGTGTGTATATATATATATATATATATATATATATATATATATGTATATGTATATGTATGTATGTGTGTGTGTGTGTGTGTGTATGTATATATAATTAGGGGACATAAATGGAAACATGTGACTATTATAATAATTATTAATTAATTAAATATAGTTATTTAGTTACACACACTTACACACACACACACACACACAAACACATGTGTATGTGTTTGTGAGTGACATAGATGATGGCCCATTTTAGCTGAAACCATGTGGCCCATTTTACCTCAGTGGGTCAAGGTAAATTGGGCCGCCAAGAAAAACATAACTTTTTCAAAAAATATATTCATATACCAAACTAACAACATTATTTCTGATTGATGCCATCAAGACAGATATTATGCATAGTTTTGTGCATGTTTGTTTTTTTATAGGTTTATCATCCTTATAATAGTTTAGTTAGATTTGGTATGCCAGGCTACTTACCATGCAGCTTTCTGGTGCAGTCTTGATTTTAATTATTGCCCAGCCCACCATAGCAACCATAAACCAATAAAATCACCTGTTACTTGTCAAGCACAGTTATGACAACAGTTTAAAATCCTTTGCAGTCATTGGCTCTAAATTCCAGAGGGGCTGGGACCCCTAAACCTTAAATGGCCCATTTTACCTGATATCACCCTATATAATAGGGATGCACTGTAAACCCGAATAAGTTAGCAGAACTCAAAAAATTTAAGGCAATCGATTGCCTCATTTTTTTTAAGTTTTGAAATTCAAAGTTTAAGTGCAGAACTGGCAGATTTTAAGTTTGTACTTAAACATTTCAAGTTAAGAACAATTAAAATCAGAGAACACTATTTCATACATTTAACTTAAAACCTTCATGTAATCTCAATGTGAACACTTTCATTAGTATTTAATTTATAGTTTTAACAAGCTAGTTTACTAACATACTATTATGTTATCATGCTAACAATAGTATGTTATACAGCACTTGCTGCATGAGTGCAACAATATAAAGATTTGATTTGCTCTCAAATCAAGCTGCATGCACCACTTGTCACCATGATGGTAACTATCCTAAAACCAACATTAACATAAATTCTTCTAAATTAGCATAACAAAACATTAATCAATACTCAATCTCCCACTTAACATTAATTTTGCACAAAAAAACCATTATATTACACTTAATTTTAGCATTTACTCTTCCATTCAAGTGCCATCGGCAAAACATGCTGGGAAATAGACATCCCAGCCGTTTCAGTTAAACTTAAGTTTGTTTAAATTAAAATAAATCATTTCATAAAACTCAAAACAATGAAACAGTTCAGTTTACTTAAAATATATCAGTTCTGTGAACTTGAAAGAAAAAGAAAGTGCTAAATACTCATAAAAGTTAATTTGACTGAACTAATTAGTTTAATTTAAGTTTGTCCTACCAATTAATTATTTTGAGCGTTAGGGTTTACAGGCGAGACTATTACTGCTGTCGCTTGTCGACTTGGAAATACTAGTCGTTTGCATTTTTAATTTTTAGACATTTAATGTTTTACTTTATATTTTTATAAAGGCTATGTTTCTATGTTTATATTTTTATAAAGGCTATATATCAGTTCTGTGAACTTGAAAGAAAAAGAAAGTGCTAAATACTCATAAAAGTTCATTTGACTGAACTAATTAGTTTAATTTAAGTTTGTCCTACTCAAACCAATTCATTATTTTGAGCGTTAGGGTTTACAGGCGAGACTATTACTGCTGTCGCTCGTCGACTTGGAAATATTAGTCGTTTGCATTTTTAATTTTTAGACATTTAATGTTTTACTTTATATTTTTATAAAGGCTATGTTTCAATTGCCATTATGTTAATGTTGCATTTAAAAAAATAATATAGTATTTTGAAAAGACAATAATTTTATATTAAAAAAATACTTTAAATAATTAACAAGATTACTTTATTATTTTTTAATAATATAATTTATATTTAAAGTATTATAAATTATGAAAATGTTAGATAAATAAATACATTTGGTTAGGTATTTGCCTGTAGAGTATTGCCTTCAGTACTGTGCCATAGAGATTGCATTACTCTGAATTTAAGCTTATCAGGACTGGGCTGGTTTCTTAGTTGTACAAAAAGAGTAGCTTACTTCTTGAATGTTTCATTCATTTTTAAAAGTCACAGGTGGATCTTCTCTGAATGACAGCCGTGATCCTGTGAGGTTGTACCCTTTCACCTCCAAATGCTGCCTGGTGACTCTACAGACTGTGCTGTGGAGAGGATGTGAAACACACACACACATGCTTGTAGGCAGACACACTCAAGCATATAAACAATCACAGATGGTCCCGCAACCCAGTTTGTCATGCTCACAGTGAACTAACACCAGAAAGATATAGATTGTCTTTGTTTCATTTATGTTTACATTGCTAGCTTACAATCTTTGGTTTATAGTTTGGAAACTGTTTTGCAGACTGTTCCCAGGTGTAATGACGTAAACAGTTAAAAACAAAGCCAACAGATTCTATAGCTGAAAGAATTCCCACTCAAACTGTTTTGAAAAAGCGAAACTGTCCCATACATACACACACACACACACATACACGGTTTATCTCTCCAGGGGTCCTGGAACACGTCCGAGTGTGTGAAGCCTTTCTTAGATCATGGTGAGTGTGGGCTGGGGGTGTTGTGCTGATGAAAGACCTTTGGTGTGCGGTGTGGTCTCCAGGGCTCTGGGAGAGCTGGGTGCTCCTCCATTGTCCCATTGACCAGCAGAGGAACGTGCTGTCATTCCACACCGACCTCGCCGAACCCCCTCAAACTGGCTCAGCTGGAGGGGGGTGCACCCGTCCTGTCAACTCCATCCTGATTGATAGTCCCAAGAAACAATCTCAAGTCCTGTGAACACTGTAAGCGCTTTCTTTTTTTCCTTCTCTTCATCTTGCTCCTGCGCTCCCTCACTTTTCTTCAAGGAGACCTCGACTCTATGAATAGAGTCGATCGTGTTAAAGAGCTTTGAGAATATCCCACGGTGGCTGAAAAGAGATGCGGACAGAGCTGGTGTGAGTCTTGGCCGGGGCTCATGACATCGGTGCTTGTGCAGGGGATGCAGATGAAAAGAAGTCTGGATTATTTTTGGACATCTGCTGAAATGTGAGCGCGCTACACATTCTAAGATGAAAATATGGACTATTTTTATCAGGCCATTTATAGCGGCTCCTTAAATTCAAACTAAACATGGCTGTTGATCAGCAGGGCAGCTGATATGGTTCCTATTTAGAGAAGATGCTCAAAAGGTGCAAGCTCAGAGCAAATGCCTAATGATAGCATTTGCAGCATAAAGGTCTTTGGTTTTGTTCACATAATCAGTGTTTGGGATCGACAACTCTACTAACAGGTGTGACTCTCAAATTATATAGCAGCTTGCAGCAGCGAACAACTTAATTCAAGTTGCTCTTCTTTTTTTGCGAGAGCCATAAAGAAATGACAGCGAGTGACATAAACTGTCTTATTTTACTCTTTTTCACCGCGTGTCTTTATTAAATCCTGACAGTAGTTTTTTAACGGCAAAACAGGGTTTGCACTGGCGCAAGCTGCTAGTAAATCCGGCCCTAAAATGCATATAAAAACTCAGAATATCCCATATATTAAAATGCAAAAGTCACAAAAGATACCATGTTTAATAAATGTATTGAGTTGGTTTAGATATTAAGCATCGATTATTAGATTCACCCCAAGTTTCACAGCCTAGTCCTAGAATAAAATGCATGTTTGAGCTGGTTTAACTTAAATCAACTTGAGCAACATCCCAAAAAATATGTCAGTGCCATTGTTTAAATCCCTTAAGGGAGTAACTTAAGTCATAGCCTACAGTAGAATCCAGTTGTCACTCTGGTTGATAACCCAACTGTGTGTGAACGTAACCAAATATAGCCCTCTAAAACAGGATTGACACCCATATTCTGCTGGTGTGTGAACGTAGCTTTTAAGTGAGAAGCTTAGGAAAACACCTTAGTTTGTCCCTAAAATGAGGCTTCTTTGGCTGGAATATGAAGATGAAGATTGTCTGTACAACAGCCAAAGCTTGTAAAGTGGAATTCGATTTTGCGTGTCCTGTGGAAAGTTCCTGACCCTTAATATTTTTTCATCTGTTGTCTGTCTTACTCCCACAAGCCTTCTGTCTCACTCACACCGGTGACATTTTATAGCTTAACTTTTACATTAACTTGGCGACCCTGTAGTTCTCAAAACCAATTTTCATGAATCCCCCCCCCCCCCCCCCCCCCCCTTCTCAGGAACCTCCTGAGTGAAAAGATGGTCTTTCAGGGACCAAGAACCTAAATGAAAGCACGAGGAATGTTCTCTAGCTCGGGCGTCATGCGGTGTGTGATCCTGCATACTGCCACGGCAGATTTCTCATTACTTCTGCGAGTGCTGCGCCTGCCTCGTTTTGTTTCCTGGAAATCTCAATTTACCTTCTAAAGTAAACCAGGATGGGGATCTTTCTCAGACGTACTTCTTTTTAGACTTTGTTCATCTGGAGTTCAGCTCTTTGTAAAGACCGAGGAGGAAATTCTTGAGAAAGTTGCTCCAATTTCCTTGATATACAATTCTGGGGGATTTGAGCGGGAGCCACATGGTTGATTTACTAAAAAAAGAACATATCAACATATACCGTGTGGGTTCAATGAAACTACTTGAAGTGCTTATTTAAGCTTTTTTTCTTGCATACACACAGTCCTCAATCCCTGTTCACCTCCTATATCAGTGCAGCCAGAACAGGGTCGTATTTTAAGCAGCACATAAAGGCCGTTCTGCAGGCCACTCGTATATTAAACGCCACTGATCTCAGATCTGCAGGGTTGTGGGGTTTGGCCACATGAGGGACGCTCTGCGGGGCCTCAGTCTGTCGGTGAGGTCCGGGGTGTTATCTTTGGAAAGTGTTGACAAGACTGAACTTCAGGAGCAGAGTGAAGTGTGTCTGTTCAGAAGGCACATAGAGTTAGTATTACAGACAAGCTTCCTGTGAATAGTGAGAGACGGAGAGAAAGGGGCACAGAGAGCCACCAGGGAAAAGAGAAGATGCAAAGTAGATAAAAACAGACTGTATTAAGTGATTCAAACAGAATGAATGATGTACTTATAGCTTAATGTTCAGCCAAAAAGATGAAAAATCTGTCATTATCACCTTCATGTTGTTCCATATAATTATTCTGATTTTTTTTCTTCGTAGAATGCAAAATTAGGCATAGTAAAGAATCTATACATAGCTCTTGCTATACAATGTTACTTTAAAATGACCAAAAAACAACAAAAAACCCTAAAAGCTTGTATTTAAACCACAATTGTTAAAAATAAAAGATTCTTTGCTGCAATTATTTCTTATTTTCTAACTCAAAAAGACTCAAAAAAGAATTTTATTTCTTACGAAAAAGATAAAGAATTATTCAAATTCTTTGAAAAATATCCTTAAATAACCTCTTAAATTTAGGATCACCTCAAACCCATCTTAAATCCCAAAAGGTAAGATGTTTAATGAATTTATTGGATTCGGATGACGGTTAATTCCTCTAAACCAAGGCATCTGAAAAAAGGTTAATAAATAACTGTATCATTGCGATTTGCCAGTGTTAAGTATTGAATTTGTCGAATTTGACAAGGTAACTTTGCCTCGTATTCAATCATTTTATTCTTAAGAACATCTGGACTTAAATATTTTTCAAACATTGCTTTAGGAACATTCTTAATAGCTTCTAAGAATTTATCATAAATATATAGCACAAATCACAAATGGATTACTTTTATGGGTTACACTTTATTTTACAGAATGTGTACTTGCATTGTACATACAGTGTACTTACCCAAGAAAGTACCGGTAATATAAGGTAACTACATGGGT
Source organism: Abramis brama (assembly GCF_963993115.1). Classification (NCBI taxonomy): domain Eukaryota; kingdom Metazoa; phylum Chordata; class Actinopteri; order Cypriniformes; family Leuciscidae; genus Abramis; species Abramis brama. The sequence continues at coordinate 22,195,811 of NC_139979.1, read as the reverse complement.
TATGGTTAGGTTTAGGAATGGTTCAGGGTTAGTACCTAGTTATTACACAATGTTGTAATTTCTATAATAAGTACATATGATGTACATGCAGAACAGGACTGTAAAATAAAGTGCTAACCTTTAATGGTGTGTTTTTGTGATTCTTGGAGTTTGAAACTTTTGTAAAGAGTGATATTATAACAGAATATTCATTTTTTTGGAAGAACTATTCCTTTAAAACCATAAATTCCCATGGATCATTTCTTAAATGCTTAATTCTTCATTGTTCAAAGTTCACAGTTTAACCAGTGTGTTTAGTCTGCCTCTTGGAGCCGCCTGGTTTAATCTGGCACTAGAGTATAATTGTTTTATCATTACTTGAGTTAAGCCCAGATTACAAACATAAAGACATATTTTGTCTCTGCTTCTCACACCTTGTTGGTCCAACAGATCCCTTAACCAAACAGACATCTCCCAGCACTTGGAGCTTTTCTCGCTTGAACATAAACTGTTTGCTGTTTAGTCTGTTTCTAACAAAAAGTGAGAGAGAGTGGGAAAGAAACAGGAGAGAAAGAGAGGAAGTGAGCGCCCTCCATGTGGTGATGTGGGAGCTGAATGCAACCCAAGAGCCTGCAGTGAGGGCCTCATTCTCCTAATGCAGGAATTCATTCCGTTTTATCCTCATCTGTGTGTCGTGTTTTATTATACACCAGTTATCCGATGGAAAGACCCCCAGGTTTTGGACGCCAGATAGATAGTTTTTATGGTTTTTGCAAGTTGTGTGGTGCATAACAAATTAGCACTTGGGCGAAGTGGAAAGTTGTATGGGCATCCGTTGCTTTGAAACAGCATGATTGGTGCCCGCTCTGGCAGACGGAGGGTTCCGGCAACATAAAACAGCACTTGGCCAAGGGGGAAGTTTCTCAGCTTGACAAGATTTTTTTTAAAAATGAATGTTTTTCAAAATATATGTGACATACTTTCTTGTGTGAAACACAAAAGATGTTTTGAAGAATGTTTTTGTCTAGACAGTGAAAGTCAGTGGGGTCCAATCAGTGTTGTTTTGGACCCCATTGACTTTAATTGTTTGGGAAAAAAAAAAGATATTCTTCAAAATATCTTCTTTGAAGAAAAAAAGACAGAGGTTTGGAAACAACATTATAGTGAGTAAACAAAAGTTGTTTTTTTTTTTTTTTAGGCAAACTATACCTTTAAGTATTTCCCTGCCACTTACGGAATTTTACGGCTTTGGGTGTTTTCACTGTTATACGGTAGGGGGCGCTATTTCACATCTTCTGAAAGAGTGCAGAATCTACGGATCAAAACACAGGCAAAAAAGAAGCAGAAACAAGTGACACTTTTCTCAGCTTTTTGTTCAAAATGCAATTTTTTTATGAAACTAACATTCAAGTGTTGATAAAAAAGAATGAAGCTAGTTTTTTTTTTTTTTTTTTAAGCAGAGGTACTGTTCTTTTTTATTTATTGCTTGTTCAGATAAAATATTCTGCTGGCCATGATATATAAAAAAATAAAAATAAAATAAAAAAAATGCTGACGGGGCAAGAGCTAAGCTGTTGTGAACTGCAGAAAAGGTCTCTGCCGGTGAAAGCACTATTGAAGTTTGCTGACATTATGATTCAGCGTCTCAAAGTGAATTTTATTGTTTTCCTCAGTACTTTGTATTTATTTTTAGCCACGTCGAGTCTGTTGCCCAGTGTCCTGAGATGCTCAGAGATGGGAGGTGTTTACTTCTCGTGCTTCCAAGACTCATAAACTCCCGCAGGAATGTGAATACTTTTGTTATATGCACTTTAACAAAGCCACTTGTAACTGACTCATTTCTTCTTGCTGGCAAAAAAAAAAAAAAAAAAAAACTGTTTCCTAAAGCCTGTACAGATGATTTTTTTCCTCATTTAAAAAAAAAAAAAAAAATCCAGTGAGTTATTCTTTTTAGCAGCAAACCGCCAAAACACTGAAATAACTATAGACTGTGCTTGTAAGAAATGTAATATCTTTAAACAGTTTGAAACCAGCTGTTCTGCACTTTACATCAGCCACATGCGGGCTAATATATTTAGCAGAAGCTACTGTACTTACACTCTCAATTCAATTTAGCTAGACTCATCTTTCCCTGGCCTCTATTAGTGTGGTAGAGGTAATGGATAGGGTTTATTTTTTTCTTTCTAACCCAATTTTATCTTGTACATAGTGAGCCAGCAAAGTCTACTGACACAAATTTCACTCATTTGTGTCACTGGCGGACTCAGGTTGCAGGTATAAATACATTTAGTTCCTTCCATAATCTATTCTGGATCCCTTAGATCCTGATGCCAGGTGGTTCTGTGGCCTACTTGAGTTATTCCACTCCTCTTTGGTTAAAGTGTCCGGATCCATGTGTGCAACAAGTACAATAACAGATAGTGTGAATTCATTTTGACCTATGCATTATAAACTTGTTCAAATAAAATGGCAAAATTATGCAATACTTCAATATGGAATAAACATCTGGAAAGAATATATACATCTATTCAGCTTCATATGTTATTACTAAAAGGCTGGAGGCTGGAGACCAAACATTTTTTATTAGTTCACTCACATTTTATAAGTTCACCATAAAATTTGAATTCAGTCATCATTTAATTAACCTCATGTTAATCCAGACCTAAATTGCATTTTTTTCCTCTGTAGAACACAAAGGTAGCAGGGGTATTATAATATTAATCTATTACTTATCATTATAGTATGTGTTAATATTTTGAAATTGGCTTTTATTTGTATATTTTCTTTTCTTATTTATATTTATTTATTTCTATTTAAGTTTTAGTAATTTTATTACTTTAACTTATTTAATTTTAGTTAATTGCCAAGGAAACGGTTCTAATTTTGTGTTTATGTATATTTTAATGTATATTCTATGTATATTTATGTATATTCAAATTATTTTATTTTATCTTTATTTAAATTAATGAAAGCATTGTGTAACAGTTTAAGTTTTAGCTAACAATAAAAATAAAATTGTTGAAGAATGTACACATTTTTTATTAGTTGTAGTTATATTTAACAATAACAATAGAATTGTTGAAGAATGTACTGGCCACTTGTAATTAAACTGAATGGAGACTCGGCTGTAATGCAACTCACTAGAAAACGTATTCGTTTATCAATGCATTTTATTTTTATTTTTAATACGGGCTTTTATAGGAAGCAGCATTGATTAACACAAAGTGTACTCACCCATTGTTTGGAAAAAGATTTCACATGTAGTGACAGGCACACAAACAACGGTTTCCATTCAGTAAATCTGACTGAATCCAGATGATTTCAGCAGTTTATAGCATCATTTTGGGGTTTGTGTTCTGTTATGTGTAGATTAATGACCGTTTAGAGGTAAATGTGGTTCTCCTCATTGTAAATTAGGTTTCATGATGATCACGTTTGTAATAATTCCCAGTGACCTGAAAACCATGTTATAACATGGGCGCCAGTAAATGAAAAAATAACCTACAAATGACTCTATTTTTGGTTTGCAAGGACTGAGAATGAATAAATGGTACAAAACATTTCCAATTTTGGATGAACTTTTGTGTTGAGGTTGTGTTTTTTTCTGTTCACTGTTGTATCACAGTGAGTTTCAATGGTGGAAATGTTGGCTTTTTTGGACTAAAAGGCTTGTTAGTCCAGGATTGATGCTTACTGCCAGAAGTTCATTTCGCAGGTTCTTGAGTTTGACACAGATGCGTTACACGAACATCCTACATTTCCAAATTTTTTAAATAAATCAAGGAAAATGCAGGGAAGGAAAATAACATTTCCACTGTAGCTCAGTGTGATACAACAGTGAACAGGAAACACAACCTCAACAAAAAAGTTCATCCAATTGGATGCTGCACACTGGTGGTGGTTGAGGAGAGACCCCGACATGATTGTAAAGCGCTTTGGGTTTACAGTACTACATTGGAAATGCGCTATATAAATACCTCCATTCATTCAGTCAGTCAGTCAGTCAGTCATTCATTCAAGAAATGTCTGAGAATGACTTGAGCCATTTTGACAATGTGATAGCAACCCAGCTCAAGTGCTTAACTCATCAGCCTGTGTTTTGCTTAAGCCTCTCATTTTGGTAATGGATCATGCTTTGATTTTCCACCTCATCTGTTTTCTCATTCAAGCTGTCAAAGTGATTTTCATGTGCTGTCGATGTGCTAAAGAGCCCAGATCAATGCTGACCAGTTGTACGGGCTGGAAGAGGTTCTGTTTCTGGAAATAACAGCTTTGTACAACATTATTATCAGACAGCATGGACCAATGGTAAATGTAATCATAAAAAAAGGATTGTCCTTGTTCCTGATGGAAATTCATGGATTGGTTTGAATGGGAAAGCTTTTACTTACCAGCCCAGACCTTTGCTACTATACTATGCTACACTACCCCTAGGCTAATCTACTTCTTTATTTCTTTGAATCTGTTCATTTGGCACTTTATGATCTTAAAGCTGGTAGTAGTGGTACTTTCTAGTGGCATCATCAAGGTATTCTTGTGATTTGCACTTGTGAAGCAGCCTATTGGGCTCACTGGCACACTGGTTTCCTATTTTAAAGACCAGCTTCCAAACATTTGCAGGGAAATGTAAGTATGGTCTGACAGAATAGCTAAACATAAGGAGCTATGGCTAAACCAAACCCAGGTTCAGTGGAAAAACATGCCTATATGGCGACATTTCTGCAAAATGATTTACATTGTTTACATAGCATGTACATAGCACGTTGCATGGCACTGTTTCAAAGAAGAATGTCCAGTAAGGTAAAATGCATTCAGTTTTATCCAAAAAAGCTGAGCACAAATCTGTGTTGTTTTATTCATTGGTTGTATATCACGGCAGTTTGGAAATTAGTGTCCTCTAAAAGGTTAATGCTACATTGCGTTTGAAATATAACGTACCACCTACACTAAAATACACTTTATACACCACTATAAACCTAACCGATAGAATGAACAAAGCAAACGTGAGATAAAAATGCATTTGCTAGAGCAACCATGTCATTTTAGCTTGCTGCTTTGCGCCTTTGAACTCTTGTATCGTGACTCACGTTTTACAGGGCTCGTATCCAAATGCTCCGCATCGCAACTGTACCATATGAGCTACAGAGCAAGTTTACTACATCAGAAAAGCCACACACATTGAGCTGTTTAATTTATTAGTTTAGAATTAATATTAGTACTAGAACTGTATTACTTTAGAAATCATATGCTATGGTAAAAGCTTTTGAGATCATAACATAATATTGCGCAGCTGAAAAAATGGTCCCTCAAACTTTTACAAAGTTGTCATTTAGAATAAAAAGTAGCTGTTCACCATGTCACGCACATTTTAACTCATTATTTTGCATGAGTCTTGTGCGTATTATAGACTTGCCCCTGGCATTGTGTTTTAGTATGTTTAGCCCAGACAAACAGTTGAGACAAAGCCAATAAAACACAAGGCCTGATTACAGTGTGTGCTCAAGTGTCACAACAACTAGCATATGCGCTCTTATAGTGACACGCAGTCTACACGCCAGAACACACTGATCTCTGCACACGAGACATGGAGTACGTTAATAACCAGGGGGCTAAAAACAACATGTTAACTAGAGGCTAGTTCACCACAAGCCAAACACTCAAAGCTCTGACGTTAGTGTGAGGGGTTGCGGTACCACTATGTAATGTGGATAGGCAGAGAGTCTGTGGCGCAGTGATTCGACCAAAGGCTGGTGCGCAGACTGCAGGGCTGGAATGAGGTGGCCAGATGTGTGAAGATAATCATTATTGATGTATAGAGGTGCACTGGACAGTGATTTTTGTGAGGTTGTGAGGCTAATAATAATTTGAGAGCATTTCTAATATTAATAGTGTCTGGAAATGTAACAATGACACACAGTGTACATACTTGTACATGCATTTCTTTCTTCTGCTGAAAACAATTAAATATATTTTGAAGAATGCCGGTAATTAAACAGTTGATGGTCCCCATTGACTTCCATAGTAGTTTTTTCCCCCCATACTATGGAAGTCAATGGGGCCATCAGCTGTTTGGTTACCAATATTCTTCAAAATATTTTCTTTTGTGTTCCGCAGAAGAAAGAAATTCATACAGGTTTGAGACAACTTGAGGCTGAGTAAATGATGACAGAATTTTCATTTTTGGGTGAACTATCCCTTTAAAGAAGTACACTTAATTGTATGTGTTATTCAGAATTACACTACTTACTGTAAGTGGTCAAGTTCAGCTAATTGCTTTTAATATAAATATACAGTATATTAGGTTTTCATTTGCAATCTATATGTAATTAAAGGTAGGGTAGGTAGGAATTGTCTAAAAAACTTATTTTCCAAATTTGTTAAAACTTTATTTATATATCAATACATAATTAAAATGTAAGTACTCTGAAAAAGAAAGTATAAAAATCGAGTGTCTGTAGACCTCTCACGACTGTTTTAAAGACAGCTCATTATTTCCATTCACTCTACCCCCTCCCTTCTGGGCTCCTTCCAAAGCCACGCCCCCAAAACACATGAACGTGCGACTCCGACCGCTGAACTGGAAGACGCATTATTTACCTGAGACGAGCGGAGAGGAAGGAGCACAGTGCATGTAGTGACATCATGTCAGAATCACATGTAATAAAAAAATCTAACTTTATCATTATGAATATAAACAAATAAGATGTATTTTAGTACTCACTATCAAGCTAGCATGTTGATATTGGTAAAGTTTAAAATATATATTTTTTGATTCGCTAACGAGCTAGTTATATCTATAAGGCAAAGCTAAAAACAGGTTGCATTGCATACACGTTTTTCCATTACCATCAGTTACACTGTGATGAAGATGAATTTCGTGTAAGAGTCATAACATATATGGTGTTCTGCATGTAAGAGTTTCCATGATGAAAGCATTGTTGACTCTGATGAGGACTACACTCCAGAGACAAGTACCGCATCGTCAGCTCGAGGACAGGTCCGGGGTCGAGGGCAAAGCAGAGGAGGTCGTGCAAGAGGCCGTGCAACTAGGGTCCGAGGATATTGACACGCGTTTTATTCAAAGACTTTTTGTTCATTACCTTTTCTAGTACTGTCTTCCTTTTTTGCCTTGTTTGCCTTCGCTAACTGCATATGCCGGTAATGTGAATTTTTTATTGCTCTTTCTCTGCCATTGTTTTGCTATTCCTAGGTTCCGTGCCTCTTGAATTCCTCAAATCAAACGGGTGCGCGCGCATATGGGCAGATCCTGTGTGGCAAAAGGGTGGTTGCCATGGTTGCGAGAGAGTGACAGTCGCCTAAGCCAATCCTTTGTTTCGTCCCGAATGGAAATAATGAGCTGTGTTTAATGCAGATTAAACGGTCTAGAGTTACATTTTTATTATGTATTGATATATATAGAAAGTTTAAACAAATTTGGAAAAAAGTTTTTTATAAAATTCCTACCTACCCTACCTTTAACCATCTGAAAAAATTACATTCAATTTGTTTATTATTTTAAAGAACCATAAGGACACTTTTTAAAAGTATGCTAATGTGTACCTCTTATTCACAATGATTATGTGACACTTACATAATCAGATTATGACTTAATTGATTTAATATTTTTTTGTGCACGTAAACACAGTGATTGTGAATTGTGATTATAAAGTGCTGAATTCCATATAGACAACTTTTATTAAATGAGCTGCATCTGACTTTCCCACAAACATTTGTTTTTCACAATTCAGCATAGAGGCAAGAAAAAAAGAGCGAGTTCTCATAGCGGTTGAGGTACATTCTCAGTTTTTAGCGCTTTGTCACTTTCCAAAATCCAGCTAAACCGATCCAATCGACAGAGGTTTCATTTTCACATTTGCAAGTGTGAAGTTTACAACAGACATTGTAGAATGGCATCAGTATGCTGGCGGGAGCTCCACGCAGATCCTCTGCTCCTGAAAGTGTTTCGAGTGGTCTGGCAGGAGGGACAGAGAGGAAACCTCAAGCTTTCAACAGAAGCTTGATCAAAGCCGCTCTACCAGGGTCTCCATTGTATAACCATTGAATGGAAGGATGAAAATATCATCTGACACGACTGTCAACAATCCTGGAAAGCTCCAGATGAGTCTACAGGGATGTCTTAATGCCCGCCCCGTCCTCCAGGGGAACAATCGGCCTCTGATTAAGCATTTTGTGGAGCTGTTGATCCATTTGGGGTCACATGGGTCACAGTTTGAAGATGGAGGTAGCGATATGAGCTGTGCTTCTGAGGGCGAACACATTAGCCTAGTTTTTTTTTTTATTTGTGGGCGCAATTCGTAAAATGAAGACCAGATGGTAGGAGCTGATGTTGATTAAAGATTTTTGAGAATGTTTCTCCATTTTGTCATGGTGTTAGGCCATCTGACATGAAGGAATCTTTGCTTCAGATGATGGAATGCGATGGAAGGCGAGTGTCCTTGTTTTGTGGTCTTGCTACATGCATTAATGCTTTTCGAGAGCTTGGTGTTCTTCCTCAGGGGCTAGTATCTATGCAAAAAAACAGCTTATACCAGCCTATTACAAGAAAACTGTAATACTTTGATTAACATTCCCAAAACAAAGTCACATAAATTCGCACTGACAGAAGACCTTGTTTTCTGAGGGGTCCAGCCGTTTTGAATTAATACATAAGTGCCTGGCAAAAGAAGTCATGCAGGGGCTGTGTATAAACTTGTATGAAAAGATAAATGGATGTCATTCAAGCTCTGTTTATTGAACTTTTTGTAGCCTCCTCTGTCACCATCATGACAGCCATTTTGCTCAATCTTCTAAGTCCAATCATGATAATGTAATATTTACGTTCGCATTTTAAATATTTATTGCATTTATGATTTGTATATTTCTATATACCTTATTTAAACAAAGGCATAAGCAACAAACGCTATTGTAATTTCCAATATGCCATTATGCCAAATTAAATTAGACTGCCTATATAATCAGATGAGCTGGATATAATGGCTCTTTAGTCTTTAGTCTGACATTCTAAACAAACATGGCTTCGGTGAGCCTGACCATGTTTGTTTTACTCATTAACTCCTCTCTTCAGCCGACCCCTCAGTGTAATCGTATGCAAATCACGTTATGTTCCTTGACCGCTCACATCACAAAGGTTTGTAATTGTGGAGTTTACTCTGGCCCTGCCAATCGAGCCTCCTTTGTTTTTAATCATATAAAATCGGGGGTGTGTTGGGCAGGCAGCATTGTAAATCCTACGGCTCTCAGGGGAAGATTGTTCCCCTCTGTGACCTTTATGTATTCCAGCTGCATAGATGCACTAGTATAACTCCAGGGAATCATGAGTTATAGTAGTAATCTCATGCCTCGCAATGTCACGTTTCAGTCTTTGAATGTTGAATTGGATTATTTATTTATTTTGCATGGTTATTGATTTTCGTGTGTGTTTGTGTGTGTGTGTGTGCCTGTGTCTGTGTGTGTTTGTGTTTGTGTTTATGTGTGTGTGATGTCCTCAACGTTCCTGAAGAAAAATATTGAAATATATTTTATTGAATTTTAAATTTGTCATTTTAAAGTAAATATATATATATATATATATATATATATATATATATATGTATGTAATACATAAAAAAAAAAGAAAAAAAAAAGTGTGACAAAATGTGTACAAAAAGTGACAAAATGACACAAGTGACAATTTCGTCAACTTGTCACTGTCCTGGGCGTCTTTCACGCTGGTCCCGGGCCATCGAGCAGTCCTTATTTTCGAGCCCTGTACTACATTTCGTCACATACATTTTGTTATTATTACAACCAGCATCGAGCCTTTGATTTAGCAGCTGGTAGAGAAACTCTCCTCCAACAGAGCTAAATGATCTAAATCTGGAGGACTGCCTAGTCCTGTGGGCTCAGCTTCACACTCACTATCTCCTGTTAAGTTTAGCAGCATTTAATAATTTACAGCATGTTACATGTGAGACGCTCCCTAACATTTTATTTTGGTCTAAATGCACTAAAACGCAACATGCTTAGCTTGCTTTCCCCCTTATAAAAATATTGCTAATATAGCTACGATACTCGCGTCTCTTCATTTTCCTCATAATACCGTTTGCTTGACATCCTTGGAAGCTTTTCGGACTATGTCTACATTAAAGCTACAATATGTAATTTTTTTCGCCGCTAGGGGTCGCTAACCTCTTACAATAACAAAGGCGTAGATTGGTGACGCAGTGATAAGCGGAATCATGGAACTTGCCGTCATGCTGATGGATCTAGTAATGTTTATGGATGAGTGAAAATATTCATGTTTTTTAACATAACTGTGGTATGAAGCAGGGCGCGATTGCTAATGAGAGACACGTGAGTCCCGTGTATATACAGGAATGAGGACATTTCATTCTACCGAACTACCCACAAGTGCAGAATTACTACTCACACAGGTCAGTTTATTTGACGAATTAAACTTGTGAGGTAACGCAGCGCTGTTTCACTTGGTCTAACGTTATAGTATCATACTAAACAGCATTTTTTTGTGTGTTTAAAGTTATGTTATTCTATGTGATAGTTTGTTGGCTATATGAGACTAGCAGTACATTAGAATAACATACTGATCATATTCTAACATTTCATCATGTTGAGCTATTTAACATTGATTTGTTTTATGTACATTTGCTCAGCTGTCTAATAAAGTACATGCAAGAGCGGCGTAGTGACTTTCAAGTCACGAAGCTCTGTCAAGTCGAAGTTTGTCCTGAAGCTCTCGGCATCTCGAAAACGCCACACCGATATTGATCCTCGTTTTATTTCTCCTTTTGTACCAAAGTCTGCTTGCCATGATCCATAATGTTTGAACGAAACAACAACAGCGTGCCGCTAAACATAACGCAGTTGTCCACATATGTCGCCATGGTTCCTATGGCAGTACAAGCGGAAACCAGGGATAACGCGGATATTACGTCATTGACAGGCGACAAGTGACAAGGGACGGGCAGTATTTAAAATTGTGAATTTCTCTGAATTTACAAATTCTTGGAAACATTTAGGCTTATGTAAGTGCATAATTGAAAGAAATATCTAACACTGTGCAAGTGGTTTTTGGATATTTACAAAATTCATACATATTGTACCTTTAATACAGATACATTTAAAAACACATCTTTTTCTCTCTGTGTTGGCCTTCCGTCCACACTGAGATGGTGACCTGTGAAATTTTGACCTGTGAAAGCTGGTCTCCCAAGTGGATAAATTGGAAAATGTCATTTTTGTGTTGTAGTGTGAACGTCTTGTTACGTATGTAACCCTTGTTCCCTGAAGGAAGGAATGGAGATGTTGCGTCTGACGTGATCTGACAAATTTGGATCTTGCCTGAGAGTGTAACTAAGAGTGTAACTAAAAGTGTAAACTAAACGAGCTAATGCTCATTGGCGTGCGAGACTTGCATATCACGCTTCTGGTAGAGTGAGCTCTCAACCCGAGGGGGCATGGCACGCCTTGGGTCTGGTACGCCAAGACGATGGCATCCACTATCCAGTGGTCCATCCTCTGCTTAGAGACAGCCTTTCCCTTCTGCCGGCCTCCATAACAGACAAAGAGCTGGTCTGAGGTCCTGAAGCTCTGCGTTCGGTCCACGTACAGGCGGAAAGCGTGGAAGGGACAGAGCAAAGCTAGGGCTTGGTCTGCCTCCTCCAGGGACAGCGCTTGCAGGTTCACCACTTGGTCCCTAAAAGGAGTGGTGGGAACCTTGGGCATGTATCCGTATTCCTGCAGGAAGGACAACACAGCTATGACCGGGCATTTTACGGGGGCCTTCCCGGTGAGAGGAACACCACTCAACGAACAGGTTCCACTTCGCCTCGTAGATGGAGCTCTCGCTGAAGTGATGGTTTCTACCACGTCTGACGTAATGTCGAACGTGACTGACTGATGACGTGAACACTGATGTATTCAAAAATGATGCATATTGTGGTTTCACTTTATTTTGATGGTCCCTTTAACACATTCTGTTGTCTAGAAGTAACATTGCACCTACATGTCTACTAACTCTCATTATAGTATTAGTAGAGTATTAGTAGACTGGTAGGGTTAAGGTTAGAATAAGTTGACATGTAATTGCAAAGTTACTTATAGTCAGTAGAGTGTCTGTTGGAGGACCATCACAATAAAGAGTTATCAGATATTAAGCAGACAGTACACTAATACTCTAATGAGAGTTAGTTGACATGTAGTTGCAAAGTTACTTATAGTCAACAGAATGTTCAAAACGGACCATCAAAATAAAGTGTTACCCATATTGTACCCATAGATCTATGGTTTTGCCGGCATGTGCCTGCTATTCACTTTCATATTGTTGCTAAAGGTAAATGTTACTTTGTACAATCTTTGTATTAAATTCATGCAAAGGAGATTACCTACAAAGAAAATGTAGCCTACTTACAGTTGCTCTGCAGCAGAACATGAGGGCAGTTTAGACCATACAGCAATTTAGTAGTAAGGTGTTTTTTAAGTAGTAATGTGATTTAAGCATTTTCAGACATTTCAGAGTGAGTGAGCAACTTTTGGAAAATGCTAGTGTGGACGGAGAGCATTTTGAAATGTATTCAGATTAATATAGACTTAGCCTCAGTGTGTTTGTTAGTAAACTGTTCAGCTGAACTCACTGTGTGTCCTGTAGAGTTCAGTATTGGGGCTTGCTGGCTGCAGTTTTGACTTTGTGATGTGATTGAGCTTAACCACTAGCAGGTGTGCTGAAAAGCTTGCAGCATGAGTGACACAAGGTGGTGGGGGGTGGAGGGGGGCCACTGGCAGGAAGAGAGGCCAGTGTGTGTACTGAGTACAATAACACAGAAGAATAAACATCAAATGGGAATATTGTTGAACAGTGTGTTTGAAGTTCTATAGCATTTAACTGGTTCTAAGTTAGATTGTGCTGGATGTTTACTAGTCAGGTGTTTACATGCTATTTTATCAAAGCAAAAGACAAGTAGCTAAGAATATACAACATTTTCTAAGTTAGCTAGGCCACAACAGGTTAAAAGGCATAAGGTAGCAACAGCAAACATGTACATAACCAAGAGTGCCAGGTCATAAACAACAAGGATAGAGAAGTTTGAAATGGGTACTTTCGTGTGCAGTGAAGGGGGGCATGGAGACCAGAGGTGGCTGATCAAAGCGCCCTGGTTGGGGGTTTACAGCTTGATGAAGGATTGAAAGTAAAATAGGGGGTCTAGGCCATTTATGACTGTATAGCCCAGGAACAGTGTCTGGAATTGAATTATACCAGATACTGGCAGCAAGTAACAGAACCTGAGCAGATGTGTAACCTGAGAGTATTTCCAGAGGTTAAACGCAAGTCGAGCAGCAGCGTTCTGGATGCACTCAAGGGTATTACGCGCTGGTAACCTGGAAAGGGGGGAGTCGCAGTAGTTATAATGTGATTATTTGTTCATTGCCAGGCATTTTCTGAGCTGATTTTGAGAGAAAATCTACCCTGTTTCTTTATTAATACACATTCCTCATCTTATTGTGCTGGTCCATTCTAGTATGAAACGCCAATCCAATGAGTTCTCAATGGATTTTTTTTATTTTAATTTTTTTTATATCCTGTTTATCACAGGTCCATTGGAAATACATGTCTGTGGCGACATTTCTGAAATAGACCTTTCTGACATTTCTGATATTATGTTGCTTGTACATGCTGTTTTATCCGAAACAGGTAAATATGAATCTGGCAACATTTTACATTGGTTGTTACACATATCGCAGCAGTTTGGTCTAGCTAAAATGTCCTAAACCTAACCTACCCTAAAACTCTAAACCTAAACGATTGTGTTAACAAAGTCAAATGTGAACTAAAAGCAAATTTGTTTAATTATCCATACGTTTTATGTTGAGTTTTGTTTCATGGGACACATACCCAATCTCAAGTATAATGCTGTACCAGGTGAGCAACTGAGCAATAAGTTTACTACATCAGAAAAGCTATACATGTGAATTTGGTTATGATGCAAATGTCAAAATGTATTAGTTTACAAATCATGCCCAATGGTAAAAATGTTTTGAGGTCATATCATAGTATTGTGCAAGGACTGTGTAAAAAATAAGTCTATTAATCAATAATTTAAAGGAATACAAATTGTTGCATTTGACTTCCTCAGCTGTAAACTGCAATGAATTGTATGTATAGATACGTTTTGGGATTTTTTTTTCTCTCCAAAAATGTAGGTAGAGGCACATTTTTCCAATGAGCCCAGGTTTTCTGTTGGAAATTCACATTATCAAAGAAAAATGGGTTGCTAATGCTGTTTTTTATGCTGCCTTTAAATGGAGATTAAACAATTACACATACTGGTAGCTGAAAGCACTAGCAAAATTAGCCAAAATATATAATAAACAAACCTGCAAGGGTAGAACTTTTGAATGATGTCCATTCAAATTCTGCAGACCTTTTCAGAGCTTTTTAGTTAAAGCTAGATTCAGGCACAGATTCCATGTGTGGGATTAGTTATTGCCAGCACACTAACACACAATAAAAGTTGAACACAACCAATGCAAACACACTAACACAACAATAGGAAAACAGCTCTTTTGGAATGGTTTACCATTATACCCATTGAGCAGATTTTAAATGTTACAAAGTGATGCAAACTTGAAATAATTTGTTTTGTGATGGTTGTGTGAGTGGACTATAATTGGATCACTTTTTGTTCAGCATCTCCTAAAGCAGGGTTCACCAATCTCGGTCCTGGAGGGCCGCTGTCCTGCAGAGTTTAGCTCCAACCAGCTCCAACACACCGGTTTGAAAGTTTCTAGTATGCCTAGTGAGACCTTGATTAGCTGGTTCAGGTGTGTTTAATTGTGGTTGGAGCTAAACTCTGCAGGACAGCGGCCCTCCAGGACCGAGATTGGTGAACCCTGTCCTAAAGGTTTTATTATCTCTCTTTGTGATTGAGTAATTTTTTGATACTCAAAGAATGAGTCAACAAATAATGTGTGTTTGTGTTTGATAATAAACAACAGATAGTCTATATACACCAAGGCGTCAGGGAGGCCTCAGTGGGTTCCCAGCGACGCTGTGAAATTCTTGGTTATCAAGCACACACAAAACACTTGCTGCATATTGTGATAACCCCTCTCTCTCTCTCTCTCTCTCTCTCTCTCTCTCTCTCTCTCTCTCTCTCTCTCTCTCTCTCTCTCTCTCTCTCTCTCTCTCTCTCTCTCTCTTTCCCCCCCATCTACTGAGGAAAAGCTGTAAGAATCTGAGCTTTTTTATTGAGTAACAGCAAGTCTTTCCTGTCTCAGTGTGTGGTGTTGTAAATGAAAGTTGCCCACTGTTATATATGTCTTATGGAACTTATGGATTTGAACAGTTATAAATCATTCTGATATTGGGATTAGGAATCCCTTCCCTTTCATTCAGCAGTTTTCCAGAGTTTTTATTAGCTCTACCCCATGCAGACGTACAGTTGTGCATGGTAACATTTAATAGGAATAACTACATTACCTCAGCTAGTTATCAATTAACAGATACACACAAAACCCTTACTACAGAAATGGTGATGGTTAATTATTGCACTGAGGTTTTGGATGGAGCCAGGTCAATATTTTTTTTTTATAATAGAAAAGAATAAGAAAATGTATTTTTCCACACATCATATCTGGCATTGAACCAGCTTTATGTAGTGACACCCAGAGGCCAACAAGGGAAGTTATTAATTTCCAGACATTACAAGAGGCTTTGCCTGTAAATTATGGAGGGATCGTGTACATTTCCTATACATCAGTCTCTCTTGCTTTCTTCTTTCTCAGGTCGGTTTGATCCATTACTAAATGTGCAAGCATACCAGAGCTCGGCTCGTGTCATGAGCCTGTGTAAATATGACCGTTTGTCAACATAGATCATCATTTTATCTGTGATACTTCAGCCAAATGTCTGTGGTCGAGACACATCCTTTGAAATCGATTTGCTGTAAATGTGAATCTTGTAATGTAAATCATATCTAATGGACTTTGATATTACCCTTCCAGCTCATAATGACACAGACGGAGACAAAAGAATGGGTAAATATGGAAACTGAGCTGTCAAACCATAGCCAAAGTTTAGTTAAATGACCTTAAAATGGCTGAGAAGGAGAGTTGGGGTGCTGTGCCAGCCCCAGCGTGTTTTCTACGTTCATAATGTTCTTTTCTCTTTTCATATTTCATGTTTATCATCTGGGCGCACATTGTGTTTTCTTTTTTCCTTTCTGCCCACAGATGAAAATGATAAGGGAAATCTGTCTCTTCAGTAAATTGAGGTCTAATTCCAGGCAGTTTGTTCATTCCTGCCTTTTAAAGAAAGCCAGGGGCTTAATGATAAAAGCTCTTCATTCATCATCTGAGCAGATAGTCTAAAATACAGTTTGGTCATTTTCACCCTACCTCATATTACCATATTTCTCTAGAGATAATGGTGAACATCAGTCAAATAATATTGGTAATATGCCACTTAAGCTGGTGGCCAGTTGATTTACACAATAAGGTGAAGACCTGAATTTGGGGAATTTTCTTTTTCTTGCATTTAAAAATGTTTCTGCACTGTTCTGTTATATTCACTGTAAAAGGGTAGCTGTGGTTGCCTGAAATTGAGTGAAAGTGACAATGTTTCAAGTTTTACTGGATGGAATTTTGGCACTTGTATATATATGCCTATTCTTTTTACAGTAAATTATAATGTGACTCCTTTTTACTTAAAAATATTTGGTTATTCATACTTTTTGCTTCCAAAAACCATCAATTTAACCCTCACGTTCTGTATAAATTGACCTTACTGTTTTTTTTTTATTTTAAAACATTATTGTACATCTAAAAATGAATAAAAAACCAAATTCAATAATACAATAAAACACATTAAAAAAAAATAATAAAAAAAAACTTTCAGGAGTGTATCTAAACTGTGTACACAACATTTTATCATGTGAAAATGTATTGCATTTTTTATTTTATTTTTTATGTCTACATTCTCTGAAACCACAAAGGTAAGTAATTTAGGGATATTTATATTTTTTCATTTATTTTTTCATTTTATTTATAGTAAGTTTTCTTGTTAAAAGTCATGTTATGTTTTGGACACCGGTCCCCAACATGGGATACTGGTGTGCTAGTTTTTCCTACTTGACTGCAAGTAAACCATCTAGACCAGCACTAACTAGCATATGCTAATCTAACCCGGGGGTAGTTGTATAAACACAGCTATTATGTTTAATCCATGTCTTCATTGGTCATGTATTCGATTGGTTTAACTCTTACTTAACTAATTGTGCCCAGTTTGTTAGTCTGGGAAATCATGAATCCGATACCGTGCCAGCTCGACAGGGTGTTCCTCAGAGTTCAGTGTTGGGCCCAACTCTTTTTAGCATATGTATGCTTCCACTTGGACTGATTGGAAATATGGCCTTGGGTGTCACAGCTATGCTAATGATACTCAAATTCACATTACCACTAGCCATCCCTGATGTCAGCTACACATTTGCTGTTTTGAGTGTGCCCAGAAGAAATCAGAATTTGGATGCAGCATAATTTCCTGAAACTGAATTGCACATTCTCTCAGTTCTGCTAACACTCTTTTTTTCTTCTTCATCAGCCTTCATGTAAACTTAAGACCATGGGGGAATTATACTTTTTTATTCAAAGCCCCCAAGTTATAGAATGCTCTTTCCTTCTTTCACAGAAATGCTCTGTAACATTGTAAAAAGTTGATTAAGGCACTTTTATTGAAGGTTGTTTTTAACGATCTTACTATTTTAGCACTTTTATCCTTGTTGCTTATTGTTTTTCTTTTGCCTGTTTTTGCTGTAGCGCTTTGGGTGTAAGAAAAGCGCATTATAAATAAAATATATGGCTTTAAGAGCTAGTCTGACCATCTAGCAGTTAGCCAATGGATGTGTTGGATAAGTGTATGAATGGATAAGTTTTAATGCAACTTAAAGTGAAGAAAATCAGGTAGCCGCATAAAACACTCAGACTAGTCTTACAAGACATCTCATCATCATTTATATAATTTGAATTAGAAAGATAAGACTGATTAACTGCTAGTTAGTCAGGCTTGTTCTTAAGACATAGAGGTTAAAATAGAGGTTTATGCAACTGGCAGATGACTAACTTAGACTTTTTCTAGTCTAAGCAGTTTATGCAGCAGAACCCTGGTCTGTTCAGCAGGAGTGTGCATGTGTACATGTTTCATTGACTTACCAACATACTAGTCAACCTCTTTCACATTATTTTACACTCACCGTGGTGGTCATGCTATTGGGCTGATGGTGATATTTAATCTGCCTATCCCCGGTTTGTGAGTTTTGCGGCCAACCAGGGCGGAGAGGGGCGGTTTGTTTTGGAATAGAAGGCTGCGGCGAGGAGGTGGGAAGGGCAGAACTGCCGCAGGACGGCTCGCCCTGTTTCCTCTCACGTTTGGCACTTTTATGAGAGAGAATTCCTGCCCTGAGATTCAGCCGATCTACAGTGGATTGTGCGATGGTGGGGTGCACGCTCAGGAAGATCTGTCTTCATAAACGTAGACATTAGTGACTGCTGCGTCTGCTCCCCATCCTTAGATCAGTAACCGAAGCTCAAGCCAGAGACTCACTTCTGCCATCATAATGTATGCCTCTGGTATTCTCCTTGTGTGGCGCGGAAGGAGGAATTTCACAGCACCTTTGTTTTGCTCATAAATCTCTGCAGTGAAACAAAACTCGCTGTGGTCAGCGTGTGCTAATCATCATCCATCTCTCTTCCGCTTTAGCTTTATGTTGCGATTATCCTCAGAAAAAAAGCTGAGCTCTTAGGGAGGTCGTAATGATTCTTGCTCCGAAAATGTACTGAAACTTGTAACAGTGAGTGGTGCTTGAAGCTCATCTTTCCCCACTTTAACACTGTTGTATGTCATCTCCTGTAGCTAATGATATTCTTTACAGACCTCTCCATTTGCACTTATATGCTGTTGACATGTCTGTTGAAAGTCAGGTAATACTTTCCACAGCAAAGGCATTTTATATCTTCCTGTTAAACGCATGTATTTTAATCACCACTTATGTGCCTTGTTTGCCCTTCATGTCAAGTCAGTTCAAACTGAGATTTACTGTACTGTAGTTAAAAAAAATCCTGAAACTCATTACTCATAAAATCAGTTTGTGGCTTTAATATATATATATATATATTATAATGTGTATGTGACCCTGGACCACAAAACCAGTCACATGGGTCACTTTTTTGAAATTGAGATTCATAGATCAACTGAAAACTGAAAAAATAAGCTTTCCATTGATGTATGGTTTGTTAGGATAGGACAATATGTGGCCGAGATACAACTATTTGAACATCTGGAATCTGAGGGTGCAAAAAAATCTAAATATTGAGAAAATCGCCTTTACAGTTGTCCAATTATGTTCGCGACTGTGCTGCATTCACTCACAAAAATTAATGTTTTATATATTTACAGTAGGAAATTCACAAAATATCTTCATGGATCATGATTCTAATGATTTTTGACATACAAGAAAAATCAATAATTTTGAACCATGTTGGCTATTGCCACAATATACCATTGCGACTTATGACTGGTTTTGTGATCCAGGGACACACACACACACACACACACACACACACACACACACACACACACACACACACACACACACACACACACACACACACACACACACACACACATACACACACACACACACACACACACACACACACACACACACACACACATATATATATATACATCCATATATACACACAGCCTATATATATATATATATATATATATATATATATATATATATTATAATGTGTATGTGACCCTGGACCACAAAACCAGTCACATGGGTCACTTTTTTGAAATTGAGATTCATAGATCAACTGAAAACTGAAAAAATAAGCTTTCCATTGATGTATGGTTTGTTAGGATAGGACAATATTTGGCCGAGATACAACTATTTGAACATCTGGAATCTGAGGGTGCAAAAAAAATCTAAATATTGAGAAAATCGCCTTTACAGTTGTCCAATTATGTTCGCGACTGTGCTGCATTCACTCACAAAAATTAATGTTTTATATATTTACAGTAGGAAATTCACAAAATATCTTCATGGATATCTTCATATATATATATAATTATTATAATTTTTTTATTTTTTATATTACTTTTAGTCTTCACCATTACCATTACTTCAGTCTTCAGTTTCACGTGACCCTTTAGAAATCATTGTAATTTGCTTATTTGCTGCTCAAGCAACATTTCTTATTATTATCAATGTTTAACAGTTGTGCTGCTTTTTTGTGGAAACCGATCCTTCTTTTCTGGATACTTAGATGAATAAAATTTTCAATAGAACATCCTTAATTTGAAATAGAAAGTCTTAACTGACAACTTTGATCAATTCAGTGCATCCTTGCTGAATGAAAGCATTAATTTCTTTATAAAAAAAAAAGTGACGACCTCAAACTTTTAAAAGGTAGTGCTAGTGTTTATACATTTAGTTTGCTACACTGAAAACTACTAAAAAAAGACCAATATTTATCAGACACAAAATAACGAGAACCGGAATTAGGTTGGCAGCTGCAGATTACAGATACATTCACAATAAAATACATCTAATAAACTAGAAACATATTAATTTATGTAACAATGTCGAAAACAGTGACAAACGGCTGCATTTAACTAAATATTTTGCTACCAAAAAGACTAAATGCTGCACAGGGACCTCTGGTTTATTTATATAAAGCGTCCAAACAAACCAATTAATTAAAATGAATCAGACTTCCCAAAGTCTAATCTCTTGTCAGTTTGTCACGTCTGGTTAGAACACAGTGTTACACAAGATCGACATCCTTGTTGGTCTTGGAATAGCATACTGTTTGACCAATCAGTGGCCTCAAACTTTAAAGCTAGTGTTAGAATTAGATGCAGGAAGAACATTTTTATCTGCCAATGGTTGCCCTTCTATGGTCTAGATTTAGGGCAAGGGTTTGGTTAAGTATAGTGCTACAGAATTGGCTGATTGACTAATATGATTACGTAAATAGTATATACCAATAAATAATTCACTTGTTTTTAGCTTGTGCAAAGAAAGTCCACCTAAATGATATTGCTATCATTATTTGCTCTCTTTACAAAATGTCTCCTATTGTGTTCCATGGAAGAATTTTCAGTTTGTATGATCTATGTCTGTGAGCATATTCAGTAAAAGGTCTCCTTTAAATTCTCAGAATAATTCAGTAAAGCACTAGGCTTATTCCAAGTCCTATTCTAAATATAAAGGTAATGATAACTCAAAGAGGATACAATGTTTCTATCATAGAGGTTAGCATTAAGACTAGATTGTTTTTGTTGAGAAAACGTTTCCCTTGGGACCTGTTCATGAGAGGAGCGGACCAAGGAAAGTACACAGTGATTTGTTTTCATTTGTTTGACTGAGATGACTACTAATTAGGTATCTCTTGCCATCTGAGGTCAGTTCTTACCAAGCTATGCTGAGAAATTCACTTTGTTATTGAAAGATCTACCCGGAAACTTTATGTTGGAAGGACATCACTGGGACGGGAGAGGAGGGAAAGGCCAAAGCCGACACGAAGAAGTCCCTCTTGAGTAAACAGGAGCATTGGAATTAATCAAAGAGTCTTTTTTCTTTTGCTTTACATACTTGTGAAATTGGCTGGAAAACTTTACCAATTCTCATTTGAGTGTTTACATGCATGGGATGAAAACAGATTTCAGAAAGTGCTGAACACACAGATTTTGAGATTTGTTTTTTCTATCACTCGTCATAGAAACACATATGTATGTGGAATACTGTTTTCCCACGGCCTGTTCATGTATTTGTGCATGGATTACTTTTTGTAGAGGACAGAAACAGCAAAAGAAAACATCTACTATGATTTACTATTAGTTAATTAATTGTCTTAGGTTGGATCAACTTGTATTGCTTTATTGATATACTAAGGTTTAATTAATTTTATTATGTTGGTCTAATTTAAATTAAGAACCATGTAACTGTAATGCAATTATTTGTTTTTCCTGAATAAAACAAACAAAATATATCTTACCGCATTACAATTCAAAGCAACCATTCCACGAGGTCGCCTTGGAGAAATTATTAAAACAATATATTATAATGTATTTGTTTGTAGTTAAATTGACACCTGACACCTTTAAAAAAAAAAAAAAATCCACAATATGTTTTTTTTTTCAATTAAAATCAAATTAATTTATTTTCTTTAAACTTACAGTTTAAAGCCAAGACTCATCTAAAAATGTACTCACTCTCATGTCGTTCCAAACATGTATGACTTACTTTCTTCTGCGAGACACAAAAGACGATAGTGTGAAGACTGTTTCAACTGTTTTTGTTCATGCAGTGAAAGTCAGTGGGGTCCAAAACAACATCGGTCCCCAATATGCGTTCAAACCTGCAACCTTTTAATTTCCAGATCTTTAACCATTTAACCAGAGCAGTCAGAGAAAAGAGAGAAAAGAGAATATGTGCATCATCTTGTTACGCCATGTACACATGTAACAGGGCTTTGATGGATGCTCTTCTTCACCACTGGTCTGGTGGTTTGGGTTTGGAGATCTCTCCTGGGCCTGTGTTTATTCAGCTTTAATCAAACCCAGAATAGCTGATCTGTACTGGGACACTGATGCAGACCTCAGCCCTCTCAAATCATCCTACCCAGCTGGGTCAAAACCTTCTCTTTTCATCTCAGTGCCCTTTGTCCCTCCATATGAAAACGATCTCCTCATCCATTAGCACTTCAGGATCTTACTGTGATTTGCCAAAGTGAGCTTCCAGTGTAGGACTTGGATTTTACTGCCGTTTAAAGGCAGAAAGAATAGTGTGCTGCAGGAATGAGTACTAAAACTCGGAAATAAGTTTTGCACATTATTTGTCTTTGAAGTCAATTGTTTTTTTTAATGGGCTGAAATAAGGTTGGTGGTTAACACAAGCTCAATATATTTTTCTAAGACATAAATCAGTAATGATTCAGAACTTTTCAAGCTTTAATGTGTCTTGAAAAAGGCAGTTTCTAACAAATATCTAAATGGGACTACAGAGGCTATAGGGGACATTAAACGTCACCATGCTGAACTGGAAAACTCATCTGCTCACTAGTCCGCTTTTACAGTCTTCTTTTGTTTATTCTCATGCTCTAAAATTTTCCAACTTGTAGATTCTAAATAAAGTTTGAAAGAGTTTTCGGAAGCTTAGTGGTGGTGACATTGAAGTCATGCTATTGTGGTGTAGTTCGCTTATGCCAGTAGAAAAATCCTACTGGCTTTTTGTCAAGATAATCTATGTGGTGCTAACTTTCCGGTTGGCCTACAAAAAATGCTAATTCCTAACCCCATTTATGCAACCTCATTAGTGACTAATTTGAAACATTCTACATTGGTCAAAATAGCTCTCCTCGCACAAGGTGACTCGACTCAATTTATTTTGTTATGCTAAAAAGTGTTGCTTTGCTAAAAGCCCAATACCTTTCTTATCAGTATATTTCTGTAATGAATGAAATGTAAGTTTATATTCATAATCAGCATTACTCTCTCTCTCTTTGTCCCCCATCTTAGATTCATTATTTTACTGAGCTTGTCGCAGGGCATTGTGGGATTGGCTTAGTCTTTACTGACTTTACTGTCTTAAAATGCTGCCTTCACAGGTAGCTCACTTGGTTTTGGAATATAGAAGAGAAGAATGTGATCGGTAAAGACATATCTGTGAAAATAAGCAAAGGCTTCTTAGGGAAAGATTTTTTCTTATGAATTCTGAAAGGAATTCTTGGTCTAAAAACTGATGTTATGCATATCTTGAGCTGAGGAGGATATTGTTTTAAGTCTAAAGATAATCTCGGGGTTAGGGAAGAAATTTCTTTTAGGCAAGAGGACATTTCTTTGGTAGATGAATGGGCTTTAGCCATGGTAGGATTCTTTCCTGTTTTCTAGGTTATTCTTTCTCAACTTTATCCATCATGATTACATTCATTCCTTTCCCATCAGCCCACCCCTCTCTTTCTCTCTTTGAGGGCAGTTATTGTGCAGGAGTCTCATACTGTCGTTTCACAGCCCCTTTGCAGCATATCACAGCAAGTGCAGTCTGAGAATGTACTACTAATACAGCAGACTTGTTTAGAGTCCTGCTTTTTCAACATACTGAATGCAGAGAATCTTTAGCGGGATATTGCTGGCAGAAACATAAACCTCGTGGCAAACGGGTTTGGTAAGTGTTTTTATTTTTTTATATACACATGAAAAGATCTAGTAAGAAAATTGAATAAGCCTAACAGTATTTGCAGGATTCAGTGATAAACATAATAGATCTATGATTACTTTATTTTGTATCTTTGTAATGTTCGCAATAGTAGAACATTGGTAGGTTGGTAGGTTGGTTTGGGCATTGACACAAATTTCACAATTCGTTTCGATTCACAAGCTTTCGAGTTAATTTCTATTCGATATCTATTAATGTGGGCCTATCAGGTACAGTACATGGCAAATATCCTCAAGGAAAAGAATATCTTTTAACTATTGCTCTAAACTATACAGGGAACCCCATTTGCTATATTACTATAATATTAAAGGTTATCATTAACCGATTTGTATAGGCTACTTACATTTAAATTACACATAAGGAGTTTTTTTTTCTACAATAATAATCTTATAATAATAACTGAACTTAATTCATTCATTAGTTTTACAATCTCTTTATGAACTTTTCGAAGTGTCAAAGTGGTAGTTGCGTAGCTGTCAATGGATAGACGGAAAGCTCTCAGATTTCATCAAAAAGATCTTCATTTTTGTTCCAAAGATGAATGAAAGTCTTACGGGTTTGGAACAACATGAGGGTGAGTAATTAATGACAGAATTTTCATTTTTGGGTGAACTATCCCTTTAAAAGCTGTATTATTTTACATGGTTTGGGTTGCCCTCATGGGGGCAGCCTTGTTAATGTCACATGACTAGACAAGAACTAATCATTATTTAACCAGCATTCCCACCTAATTGTACCTTCCCATGAGAGTTGTTCTCAGTTGTGTTGATGCGAGAGTGTGAGGGCTTCAGACGCAATACAGACTGGCATACTGCATGTGAATCTGTTCCAAATGGGCAAACTATCTTCAGGGAGACAAAGGCCCTTTGAGTGGTGGGGTGAGTCACTTTGCCAAGAGTGGATTATGTCCATTTTAGTGACATCACAAAACAAAGCAGCCTATTCCGCAAGCAAAGCTGCCCTGAATGGCACCGTTATCAGCACCTCAATATGCAGTTTGGCTCAGACCAGGGGGCTTGAGGTTCCCTGAGGATTGCTGTAGCACCTTCTCCTTTGCTGTATTTATTTTGTCAATGAGGAAATTGTTTACTCTTGTTTATAGCAACCTTTTTTTGGCTTAATTGGCTGTCAGTAAATTGGCATTAATAGATGCCAGTTGGCTGCATGCATCGCTAATAAAACCACCCCTTTTCAAATAGCTCTGAATGGGACTGATAAAATAATTGCTTGAATGCATTGGGAGTTGGTTGTCTAAGCTGTGGGTGGGATGGTGATCGAGATCATGTCACATGAAGTTTTAGAAGCCAATAGATTATCTCACCTCAGTGACTCCCAAAAGACATGTAGCCTCAGTGGAGGTGTTTATACAACTTAAAAAAAAAAAAAATCTATATATGTAAATGACAGCTGTGTGCCATGACTTTTTGCAGTGCAGTTCTCAATATTTGTTGTTCATAACAAATAGTTATTAATATATATTAATACTTAATACACGTCTGTTTGAGCGTGTGGGGTCGTTAAGATAGTTTTAAATGTTTTTGAAAGAAGACACTTATGCTCACCAAGGCAGCAATTGTTTGATCAAAAATACAGTAAAAACATTAATATTGTGAAATACTATTACAAATGAAAACATCTGTCTGGGCAAAGCTTAATTTTTTGCATCATTACTCCAGTCTTCAGTGTCATATGATCCTTCAGAAATAATTGTAAATGCTGATTTGTTGATTAAACCACTCGATTCATATGGATTCATTTTATGACACCTTTATGACCTTTTTGGATCTTCTAAATTTTTGCCTCCCAAGTTTCATTAAAATATCTTAATTTGTGTTTCAAAGATCAACCAAAAGTCTTATTAAGTCTTATTAATTCCTTAAAAAATACTTACTGACCCCAAACATTTGAACAGTATATACAGGGTATAGTTTATCGTATTTTTTTATATGCCCCCAGTTTCACAGACAAGACTTAAACCTAGTCTCAAACTAAAATGCATGTTTGAGCTGTTTTAACTGAAAGCTAAAACATTTATAAAAGCTATTTAAATGCCTTAATTGAACTAAGGCCTAATCCTGGCTTAACATATGCCCTGTTTGTGAAACCAGGCCTTGACGTATTTGTAGCCACAACATATTCTGTGTTAAATCAGATTGCTTATGTCATGCATTCAGAGTCTGCTTCAGTAAGTTGGCTCTCTGTGCTTGCTCTTCTAACTCTCCCAGCAGAGCATGTTGTCAACAGCGTTTCACCTCCTCGCTGGCTTACCACATCAACAACCTGAGCTCAAATGTCCACTGATTTCACAAAGCAGGTCAAACAGACCAAGCAACTGCACTAAAAAATTAGATTTTTTTGCAGCTTAAACAATTTATATTGAACACTTTGAATTTAATATCACAGGGTACAATCCATTTAAACTGGTAAAACAGAAGTTTACTTAATCCGTTTGCATCAAGGCTTCATGAATAATGTCTGTTGGCATTTAATGTAGCGTAGCTAAAATCGGGTAGGGGATTTCCGCATGGGCCTGGATGGGGAAAGTAAACGTTGAAATTAAGTTTTATTTTTGTGTGTTTGTGATGTTGGGATTTAGAGTTTCTGTTATGTTGGAGTTTTGGGGGTTACCATTGTGGTGAAGAGTTGAGCTTGTGCTTGAGTTGATGACAGGTTAATGTACTTGAAGATAATGCTTGAGCTCTGAGTAATTATTGTGCTCTACCATTCATT
Organism: Abramis brama; assembly: GCF_963993115.1. Lineage (NCBI taxonomy): Eukaryota > Metazoa > Chordata > Actinopteri > Cypriniformes > Leuciscidae > Abramis > Abramis brama. Next base: position 22,168,806 of record NC_139979.1, on the reverse strand, counting down.
TAAAGTAAGATTTAACATGCAAATATGCACTGTTGCTATAGCTTATACAGTGCATGCAGAATTATTAGGCACGCTGATTTTCTGATCATATTTTTTTTTTCCCAGGCACATTTGACCAATTCCAAACCACATTAATCTTAATATCTGCTACTCATTTTGTATTTAATCATTTATAAGCGATATATAATTGTTCATGAAGGCTGGAAAAAACGCCTTATATTCAGGTGTGCAGAATTATTAGACACATTTTCTTTTACAGATGTAAAAGACCAAAAAAGATATTTAACTTTGTTAAATGCCCATGAGAAGGATGCAATACTAATGCAATACTAGAAATTGCAGTTAAGGCATGACCATTGGACAGTGAAATGCTCATTGGGTCAGCAGGGTCAGACAAAAACAGGTGGAGAAGAAAAGACACATGTCAACTGCAAAAGAATTAAGAATTAAGGTGAAGAATTAAGTGTGAAACCATCAGGAACCCTTAAGTCTCCAGCGCCACCATTTTCCAGAACTGCAACCTACCTGGAGTCTCCAGAAGTGCAAGGTGTCAGGATCTCAGAGATTTAGGTTAGGTAAAGAATCCTAAAAAATGACCCCCACTTAATAAGAATCACAAGCTGAAGTGTAGTAAAATACACAAAGATAAAAATGTTATAGGCTTTATAGACAGACAGATTAAGAGTGACTCTTGAAGGACCAGCACCACATCCTCTTGTGCCACTGTTTGAAGAATTCATCTTCCAGAATCTGACAGTAAGTTTTGGGAAACTGTCTCTGCAAAACAGACTTCAGGGTTGGAGATGGACTAAAAATGAACTCCCAAAACTAGTTATCTTTGTTTTCTCAGCCTACTTAAACTGGTACCTATTACTCAACAGAGGGATAAAAAACCTGTGCATCCCGACATCCAATCAGATTGGTGCTGCAGCTCTTAGCATTTTATCTGCATTAGACGGTTTATGGACATGCATGACTCCATACTGATACTCCATTCAAATGTTGGGTTTGACTGCGCAATCTCTTCAAAAAGAGACATTTCCAACCTGATAGACATTAGCATTTGGACATACTTTTGGAATGTTGCTAATATACGGTTATTACTGCCTTGTCCCTCTGCAATCCGCATGATCCTTCGTTTCCTCATTTGTGACAGATTTATTTTGAATCTTGCTTGATTTGCTGCATGGTTGTAAATCCAGCCTGGGAAATGGAAAGGCAGTTAGTCATGTGTGCCCGTGTGTCCTCACAGGCCTTTCAGCTGCACTGGCTGAAGGACTCTGTAGTATTGATGGTCCCCTTGCTGTGTGTCAGTACGGGCCTGCGGCCAATCCCAGAGCTTTGTCTCGAGGCAGTTGACAGACATGCTTATTTATTAACAATTAGATGCTCAGAAAAAAAAAAGCTCTCTTCTGTGGGCCTTATGTTTGGCAGGCGTCGAGTTCCAGCAGTTCCGAGGATGTTGAAAATGAGCTATTTTAACTAGTTTGGAAGAGAAAAAAAATAATGCTCTGAATTATTTTGCTGTGATTACCTATATTAATTATTTGGGGCGGGAATCTTTAGGCACCTTACGATCCCATCTGATTCTGATTTTGATTCTGGGAATGTGATTCTAAAAAAACCAAAATTCTTGATCTACATTTTTTCTTTTTTTTCCGACTTTGACGTGCATTTTTATTTCTCTAGTTATGTAGAGAATAGTTATCTCTAGTTATCTAGTTACTGATAAGTACTCTTTGAAATAATTACAAATTAATGATAAATCAAAACAGTTGTTATTAACTTTATTAACTAACTAAATATAGCTTCAAAACATAAAAGCAAATATAAAGTAAAAGTAATAAAAAAAAATCCCTCATAATTGTTGTTTTATTATTTCTGTTGACATTATAGACAGCAGCAGGTCTAATAGGTTTTATTCACACCAATTCAGAGATATATTTAAACATATCTATTTAAACATGTTTTGTGGTGTCCATAAGACAGCTGACTGTTTACATTAATATTGCATCATAAAAGCATTTTGATATGATGGGCCCTATCTTGCACCCAGCGCAATTGACTTTGTACACTGACGCATGTATCATTCCTATTTTGCACCCGCGCAAAGCGGACTTTTCCCTCCACAGAAGCACGTCGCTAAACTAGGGAATGAACTTGCGCCTGGGCGGTTCAGCGCAAAAAAGGAGGCGTGTTCCGGCGCAAACGTTCCTTCATGCTATTTTGCAGGTTTAGAAAACAATTGCGCCACTAACCAGGAAAAAATAGTTTAAAGTCAGTGGCGCGTTGCGCATGTTATTCATATGCTATTTTAAGGGCGCATGCTTGGCCATAATCAATGTAGCGTGTGCACAACGCGCATACACTTTGATTCTCTAATCTACACAGAAGCAGCAGTTTTCATTTTTGCAAATCATACATTATTATGATAGATAGATAGATAGATAGATAGATAGATAGATAGATAGATAGATAGATAGACAATTTATTATAAAAGCATACATCTAGCTTACACATTTACCCAAATTATCATACTCCTTTTTAACCGAAGTTAATTTGGGTGGGTTTCTCCATCCCCAACGTCCCTGACGAGAGCGTTGCTCTCCTTGGCTGTGAACCGCTCCTGGCGCGCGTCTGGCAAATCCGCCGTTATAATAGGAATCCGCTTTAGAACAAAGCGCGTCTGCTCTTAAAGGGAATGTGAGATGACGCTCTGATTGGTTTATTTCACGTTACGCCCAAACCACACCTATGAATAATGAAGCTACTTCAGACCAACCCATTTTAGATTTGCGCCTGGCGCAAGAGTCATTTATCCCGCTGGGAAAATAGCAACAGCGCCAAGACCCGCCCACAAAGTTACTTGCGCTTTGCGCTTTGACACTTGCGTTTCAGATCGTTAAAATAGGGCCCGATGTGTCCATTTAACCAAGTGCAACAAGTTCCTGGATCAACATCTTTGTTGATCAAGGAACAACATTCCAATCAACCAATCAGATCTGAGGGATTTTGAGTTTACAGTTTGACAAGTTTAGGCTTATAACCAGTGTTAGGTGCTTACATCAGTGTTATTCACCTGTCATTTCCCTCTGATTTTAGGGATAACTTATGGGTTGGGTTAGGTTTAGAGGTAGGAATATGGTTAGGACAAAATTTTTGGACAGGAATGTTGTTCCAGGACCAACAAAATGTGTTGAAGAATCGATTCAGAATTGTTAAATCGTTTTTTCTACCCCATTTCTACCCTATAATTATCCACTTTTAGTTGCGTTTAATGTATTTAGAGAAGGTGTTTAGTGGCGTTGAGTGTTTGTTCTGAATAACTCTGTATTATATAAAGGAACTCTATATTTTTTAGACCGTCGTCACCCTGACGCTTTCTTTTGTCCACAGATCTCTCTTCTCCTTCACACTATTAGATTATTCTGGAAAGTTGGAGACGTGTTTTCTTTCTGACAGGTGGAAGTTCTCTCGCCGACTGAATGAGAGCAGGGAACTCTGGGAGTTTTTGTGGTTACAGCTCGTGCTCAGCTGCATAGGTCCGTTCGCGGCCTTCCAACATGTGTCTTTGTTTATTCCTCTGCGGATTCCCAATGGAAACGCGGACCCTCCCATGGCCTGAGTTGCAGATGTACCCCGTTTATGACCGTGTTTGATCCTAGAGTCCCATCTTAAAGGATCTGCATTCTTGCTCAAAACCCCTGCCCAGATTACAGAGTTACTGTCCTGTATTGTTCTGTGTAAAACAGAGACTCGGTAGTGTGATTTATGGTAGGACTTCTTTTGATGATGGGTTGAGTTGAGGAGGGGTGGGGTCTTTTTGCTTTGCAGAAAGAAAAAAACAATGCAAAAGATGTTTTTGATCAGTGGTTGACTTGTGAAACCATACAGAATAATGAATGAATTGGACTTTTCCTGTCTTGTGTAGTGCAGATCTGTATCTGTGAACAGGAGATGCTGGATGAATCAGTGAATCCTGCAGTTGGAATGCATTATCTCGGGTTGAGAGGTTGGATGTGTATGCGGACACAATGTGGGTCTCTTATAGGAGGTCAGGATGGATAAACTGTATTTCTTCAAATAGCTTGATCTATTGAAAGAGTATTGTATGGTTAGCTGGTGAATTTAATGCGTTATCATCAGTTATCAAAATACGTTCAAAAAGTTTGGGTCAGTCATTTTTTTTAAAAGAAATTAAGGGGAGACACCCCAGGTAAAAAAAAAAAAAAAAAAAAAGAACTAATAGATATCAGCATGAAACTTCCCCAGTTGATTGCTGACATTAAAGCAAATATCTTTTGTATTACAATTTTTTAGAATATTTATGTTTAAATATGCAAATTAGGTATTATCTATATCTATATAAGTATGTGCTAATTTGCATATATTTCCAGAAGAGAAATCTGAACATGGGATAAAGCCAGATTCAAAATTCTTGTTTCATTTCGTTGACATATTAGAGTCAAAGGTTTTTACCGAGCGGATTTTGGATATCTCTTTTTATCACTCCATTAATCAGAAAAAACTGTCAACAGCCATAAAAAAACTATTTTTGCCCCGTTTTTAGGTATAAAATGTTGTATAAATCAGAATCTGAATGATATATGAACAAACCCCTCTGTAAAAACCTTAAGAATATAGATAGGAATAAAACTGGAAAGTTCGGTGTATGTAAGTGCTGCTGAAGTGGAGATTTCTGGCTCAGAGTATGAGAAAAAAAAACATTTTGCGAAAACGGCCTTTTAAAGATTTGTATTGTAAAAAGTCATGCTTTTTTAGTGAAAACAACTATTTACAGACACAATATCTTATCAAATCATTAGCAACAACAATACAAACCACCTAAAACACATCAAAACGTATAAGTTATAACACAGAATTTATGGCCTTCAACTGAACAGAACCCCAGTAAAAAACAGTAAAAAACACACACAAATGGTCCCATGTAATTGGAAATTGACATCAGCCAATGAGATTTCGCTTTTAGAGTTAAATGTCCCACTGTACTTTCACGATTGGTTGCTGATAAATAGGACCATATTTGGATCAAATACAGGAGAGAGAGAGCTTTCCAATGGTATATGTAATGACGGTACAGACAGCGATCGCAGAGCAGCATGTTGGTTTAGAACACGCAAATAGATGTGTAATAAAATAAAGACCTAAATGTGTATTTTGGACTTTTTTTTCACCACAAGTCTGAAAGAAGACATGTTATTGAAGACAAATAGCCCAAAATCTCAAAATTGACCAGTGAAAAAAAAAAAAAACGATGTTTTTGCCTGCCATGTCTCCCCTTAATATTGTAACAAAATGTATAGACAAACAACAAAACGAATGTAAGCAGCAAGCGCCTCACAGCCGATTGCAGCATAGAAACATTACAAAATAACAACTTAAATGTCCCAGGCCTGGTTCTCTGTCGTCACTCCTTCTTTTATCCTTCCAGAGCTCCTCCGTGGGACTCGAGACCAGTGTGTGGTGCAGGTGTTGCTCATTAACATGCAGTTGTGTAATATAGATCAATAATTATTACATGTGATAAGGCCGTTTGGGGTGTTAGCACTGGTGCTAAGGACCTGAATAAAAAGAATTAGCACAAATCAAAATGTATTAGTGCACAGAAAAAAAGATCTTTAATTGCGTTGTTTTCATTTTGACCTAAAATTATATTTTAATATTTTTTCAACTTAGAAATATACTTAGAACAACAAGATGAAGTGGCATTTGATCTGACACTTTTTTAAAATTGAGATTGGGATATATTTGTAAATGAAAATGTAGATTCTTGCTTAGTGAACTATGTGCATTCATACGAGAACCAATAAAAACATCCATTTAGTTTTCAGTAGCATGAAATATATTGCTTATTATCACAATGTTTTTTTTATTTTTTTTTATTTTTTGCCGTAATGATTTTTAAAGGAGAAGTTCACTTTTAAAATGAAAATTCTGTCATCATATAATCACCCTCATGTTGTTTCAAACCTGTATGAATTTCTTTCTTCTGCTGAACAGAAAGGAAGATATTTAGAAGAATGTCAGTAACCAGACAGTTTTTGGGTCCCATTGACTTCCATAGTATATTTTTTTCCTACTATGGAAGTCAATGGGACCCAAAAACTGCCTGGTTACTGATATTCTTCTAAATATCTTCCTTTCTGTTCAGCAGAAGAAAGAAATTCATACAGGTTTGAAACAACATGAGGGTGATTATATGATGACAGAATTTTCATTTTAAAAGTGAACTTCTCCTAGCAAATGTTAGCAAAATTGTAACTGCATAGCCTTGTATATATAGATGTGTTACAACCATTTTAATATTGTTCAGAGCAACACTGTTTGAAATAACAGTGTCAGTGGATCTGTTCAAAGGATCTTTGAAGCTTATCAAAAGTATTTTCCTCTTGGATGAACTTATGTTCCATTATGACATCTTCTAGGAAAAAGAAGTTATCGGTGCATGAGCGAAAGTTCCAGATAAGTCACCCAGAAATTGTAGACCTATATTTTGGTTCAGATCTGCAGCGTTTTGACAATTACGTACTGGAAAACTGGAGTAAACTTTTGGATGAATCTCCAGTATCACCAGGTGCCTTAAATACACTACTCCCTCGGCTTGTGTGTATTTGTGTGTGTGCGTGTGCGTGTATAAAATCCCCATCTGTTTTCCGATACAAATCATGGCATGTGTGTATGTGTGTATCTCCATTTTGGCCAATTTCCTGGTGTTTTGCTAGCTTATAATTCGTTCCTTTAAACTCTGAGAAACCACCATGCTGCAGTTCACATTCAGTGACAGAAATCTGTCTCGCAAAGTTTTTAAAAAATTTTTTTTAAACACGCCTGATCAAAAGAGAGAGAGAAAGAGAGAAGAGAGAGAGAGAGAGAGAGAGAGAGAGAGAGAGAGAGAGAGAGAGAGAGAGAGAGAGAGACAAAAACAGGTTGATGTTAATGTAACAGCTCGTCGATCCAAACTCAGGGCCTCTCTATGATTAATCTTCATTTCGTGGCTGCGAGCACCTGCTTTTTTGGGGACAGCGGCGCTTTACGAGGCTCCAGCTATGAAAATAAGTGCATGCAGGAGTAGGCCATGCACCGCAGGGCTTTGAAATGCAATTAAGTACTTTCAGCATCTGTTACTGCAACAAGAGCACTACAGCTTTTGAGGACGACTGAGGAGCTGCCAAAGGTTCTTACTGACTGGCCGCGGTCCAGACGTTTGATGCAGAATCCTCTGGATCTGTTGTTCTTGAATGACACTCTTAAGCATACACTCAAAATAAAGTCTATCCTGTGCATGTGCTTCCATATCCTGGTACATGTTTACAGGGTAGGACATATAATGTGGTTCTGCATATGTTTATACATGCTCTCATTGCATCTGTGGGTCAATGTGTCACACATTTTTTTGAGGGCCCAGAGATTGCAAGGCCTAGTCTATTGGCGAAATGTGAAATAAATTGTACCAATATGTATGGTCACATACATTACTGCTCAAAACTTTTTGGCTGGTAAGATTTCTCTTTTGCCTTCAAAGGCTGTATTTTCCTTGCTCAAAAATGCAGTGAAAACAGTAATATTGAGAAATATTATTTCACTTTAAAATTACTGTTAATTTTCTCAAGTTATGACTAAATTTCATTCTTTTTCTCATACAGAGCTATTGTTTGGGTTTAGATGACTTGGAATATAGAGCATTACTACATTTAAGGATACATTTATGGTACTTTTTTGTCCTTTTTGAATCTCATGAGCTCCAGTCTCTAGGATGTCAGACCGTACCTCAACACATTTGAATTGGTGGAATCCAGTGGATGTGTCCCTTTTATTACAAGCAGCTTCGTGTTTGACCTAGAAGCAATTACCTACAGTATACTGTTCTTTCTCCCTCCCCTTTTTAAGGCATCTTCCAAATGATTCGTAGAAAACCATAGAGGTAGAACTTTCACAATATATGCAGTCTATTAACTCACAAATAATGGGTGTCTCAGATTTCTTGAGAGACAATGGTAAGTTGTAGTAGAGGGATTTAAACAGTCTGATGGGAACCTTGCAAACGAGCACGATCCCGAGGTAAGATATCAGAACAGTGAAAGGTGATCAGCTCAGGCTTATTCAGCAGGGGTTTCGTGTTCCACAGTCCTCGCTGGCATAGAAGAGAAAACTTTTGTACACGAGTGCAGTTGAGTCAGCATGTATCAGCATGGTGCATTTGTGTTGTAACTGCATCCTACAGCTGAATCCTTCCAGTGTCTGTTGGTCATAAAACAGGCCTTTCAGATTCCAAAGCGAAAATTGGATTCTATACCAAATTCACAAGTGAGCTTTGTTTACTGGAATGAGACACTTTGGGATGTTGAAGGCCGTAGTTAAAATACTATTGCCTGGTTTCACAGACAAGGCTAGACTAAAATGCATGTTTGAGCTGTCTTAACCGAAAGCAACTTGCACTGACATATTTTAAAATATGTAAAATTAATTATTAGAATGTAATATGTAATTGTTAGTATGTAATATTATGTAATTGTATATAATTACATAAATTACTGAATCAGCATCGTCTTGGAATGAAGCAAATTTTGCAATCGGAAGCTTCTTAAAGCTTAATTTTGACTCATTACTAGTCTCAGCCTCAGATGTCATAGTCTCAGTCTGATGCATATAGCACAGAAAATTGGAAACCCTTCAGCAATTTAGAAGTCGTCATCTGATTGGTTGAATTCTACAGGATTTCCAGGAGATATGTGTTTTGCGTTCTTTCATGGTCCATCTGGAAACAAAGCCGATGTGATGCCAAACCCCCTCTTCCAAAAGAAAGCCGTTGTGTTTACAACGCTTATCAGGATCAACTAAACGAAGGACCAAAATGAAGTATGTAAAGTTTGAGGCAAAGACTCTTTAAAATATGTCCAAGAGTTTTACACGTGGCCGGTCTATTATTGTAAGGACATCGACGGTATATTTTCACGCCCCTAAACATGACGCTGGACAAAACAAACTGTGATTGGTTGTTTTATATGTCAGTCGGCTGGCCTCTGGGAGGTCCTTGGCCAATGAAAGCTGCAATGCAGTCAGTCTGAAGGTCTGGCTACACGAGACAATGTCATTACTGACTGTGTGTGGAAGTGATAACATAAGCCGCTTTCCGACCAAGTAGTTACAGGAACTTAGTTCTAGGAACTGTCCACTTCTAAACAGTTCTAAGAACTACTCTCCCCCAAACTCGGCTTTGCTGTTTGCGTTCGCACTGGCCAAGTGGCCATAGGAACTGGTAGGAGGGGTAAGAGAGTGACGCAAGCACGGTGACTTTTATTTTGACGGCGAGACGGACCTTTATTTTGGCGGCGCTGAGAACGCCAGAGCAAACAATGCTCGCATTCTTTGTGTTTATTAGTTAGCAATCTGTCTAACAGTACTATTTAACATGTTATTAGATAGAACTGTTATAGAAAGTAGACAGTATATGAAAAAAAGGTTATTAGCCTATGCTGTGTGGTTGATGTCCAGTGTTGCTGAGCAGAAATACATAATCATGTTTGGCTTGGTCCCCTCAAAGTTGCGTTGGATTTTCTCTTCAGCATAAAGGTTTAGAGACTCATCTATCACTGTTTTCCATGTTTGTATAGTTAGTTTCTGGAGTAAATATAGGCTATAATCTGTGTGTTTACATTATAGCTGTTTTAAAAATGGCGGGTGCTGGTGTTCCGCGTGCGTTCGGTCAATCAGCGTACACTAACGTCACGGGTAGTTCCTATAGTGCTGGTTTAGACCCTACTCTGAAGTAGGACCTAAATTAGTTCCTCCAAATGGAGTTCCTAGAACTAAAATCGTTCCTAGTTCCTGCGGTGCGAACACGCCGACATCCGGGTACTTTATCCAATAGTTCTAGGAACTGTGAAAAGGTTCCTCCGGTCAGAAAGCGGCTATTGAGTGAATTACCTCAGAAATTATTGCCTAAAATCTGAATTAAATATGCGTTTATAGTAAGTAATTGTATATACTAGATTATTAGATATTATACTAATAGAAGTTACAATTTTTTAATTTGGCAAACTGTGTGATGAAGAGGCTTGAAAACTGAAAAAGACACTCATGCTGAATGCAAAAAAAAAAAGCCTTTACACACAGTGAACATTTTTTTATTATATTTTTTTTTACAAATCCTCAATTCCACCCAGTATGCCAGCATATGACTCCTAATTGCTTGCATTTTTCTTAATGTGGTTTCAAGTCTTTTTATCCACCCCATTTTAAATGTTTTATGAGTTGTTTTCAAATTCACGCTTTATTTAAATTCAGGCGTGGTGGCGTTTTTATCGTGAATCCTTCAAAAAGCCTTTTTGTTCCCAGTCAAAATTTTCCCATAAAAAGAGAGCCTTTCTTGTCAGCCACTGTTGTTGAAAAATTATGGACTGAAGGACCTTTGTCTCCACTGTTACCTATTTTCTCTTGTTTTCTGGGAGGAAGAGCATGACCTCTGGGGTAGGTGATGGCACAAAGCTTGTGGAAGCCATGGCCGATTGTGCTGTTCTCTGCATGTGTGGCCCAAGCTAGGCTAAAACTAATCAAACGCCAACAACCAGACTTCCATCTGGCTCTCATCAAAGCACACCATTCATCTGAACAAACTTCAAGTGGCAGGAACAAATTAATTAAAAAGTTGCAGGGCTTCCATGCACGCTGCGTCGAAGAACTGGCAAGCTAACATCGGATGCACATGCACACACAAATGATCCCTTTAAAATCCGTTTGCACACACATTCACACGCATAGCCGTTTAATTCCCTTGCTGCCCCACCCAGTAAATCCTCTACAGTTTTGGTTTCCACTGCTTTTGAGTGATCTCATCATTACCTGCATTTTTGCCTAATGTTTCCCACCTGTCTGTATTTATCTGTGTTCTCCGACCTATCACCCACTCCATGTTTGGACCGACTGAGAGGATGAAAGCAGAGAAGCCTGTCAGGCCATAAAGCGGCATGTTACGAGCCCACACTCATGTTGGGGAAGTTTTCACTGTAATTACTCCTGTTTTCTCTCCATAAATGAAGAACAGAGCGGAGGAGAAAACAAGTGCAGGTGGTCTGAAGAGACTTGTGTCCATTTTGTCTTGCGACAGGTCTTGTGATGTATATACAAAGCGGATTATGGAAGAAATTGAATGGCACGCAGGGACTTGGTTCTATGTATCGGATTTTGATTGGATTGAAGCAGATCTGAATGCAAGTTTGAGGTCGAATTTAAGGAAGACAACATGATTAAATTATCCAGCCTACTGTACATCACCAGAGAAAAGTCTGTTGCCGAGTCCTCATCCTTTGGAAGTGCGTGCAAAGTGGATTTGCTTTTGTAGCTCAGAAAACAGCGTCTTTTCGGCATGTTGACAACACAAACCAAACTCTTCCAGGCCTCAGCTACAACTGCAGTGTTTGAGGGTGGGGCAAAGTAGGCATTGTTCGTGGGCAGCCAATGAAGATCATAGGCTAACATTATGCAAATTTGTTACAAACCTTTGTAGGTTCAAGCAGGAAGTAAGATTACTGTTAACTCACTTGCAGTTCAGAATCGGTTCGTTCTTTTGGGAGACAATTTATTGTGCACTTCGATCTTTGAAGCTTTGCCGACCTTTTACATTCACAAACAGCTACAGTGGGGAGAACAAGTATTTGATACACTTCCGATTTTGCATGTTTTCCTACTTACAAAGCATGTAGAGGTCTGTAATTTTTATCATAGGTACACTTCAACTGTGAGAGACGGAATCTAAAACAAAAATCCAGAAAATCACATTGTATGATTTTTAAATAATTAATTTGAATTTTATTGCATGACATAAGTATTTGATCACCTACCAACCAGTAAGAATTCCGGCTCTCACAGACCTGTTAGTTTTTCTTTAAGAAGCCCTCCTGTTCTCCACTCATTACCTGTATTAACTGCACCTGTTTGAACTCGTTACCTGTATAAAAGACACCTGTCCACACACTCAAACAAACAGACTCCAACCTCTCCACAATGGCCTAGACCAGAGAGCTGTGTAAGGACATCAGGGATAAAATTGTAGACCTGCACAAGGCTGGGATGGGCTACAGGACAATAGGCAAGCAGCTTGGTGAGAAGGCAACAACTGTTGGCGCAATTATTAGAAAATGGAAGAAGTTCAAGATGACGGTCAATCTCCCTCGGTCTGGGGCACCATGCAAGATCTCACCTCGTGGGGCATCAATGATCATGAGGAAGGTGAGGGATCAGCCCAGAACTACACGGCAGGACCTGGTCAATGACCTGAAGAGAGATGGGACCACAGTCTCAAAGAAAACCATTAGTAACACACTACGCCGTCATGGATTAAAATCCTGCAGCGCACGCAAGGTCCCCCTGCTCAAGCCAGCGCATGTCCAGGCACGTCTGAAGTTTGCCAATGACCATCTGGATGATCCAGAGGAGGAATGGGAGAAGGTCATGTGGTCTGATGAGACAAAAATAGAGCTTTTTGGTCTAAACTCCACTCGCCGTGTTTGGAGGAAGAAGAAGGATGAGTACAACCCCAAGAACACCATCCCAACCGTGAAGCATGGAGGTGGAAACATCATTCTTTGGGGATGCTTTTCTGCAAAGGGGACAGGACGACTGCACCGTATTGAGGGGGAGGATGGATGGGGCCATGTATCGCGAGATCTTGGCCAACAACCTCCTTCCCTCAGTAAGAGCATTGAAGATGGGTCGTGTGTATCAAATACTTGTTCTCCCCACTGTGTATATATATATATATATATATATATATATATATATATATATATAGGGATTATTAGGAGGCCAAAGGGCAATACAGAGGCCAAAGGGCAAATTTGGCCAGGATGCCAGGGTTAAACCCCTACTCTTTCGAAGTCTCATCCGAAGGACAGTGCTCTTTGACAGTATTGTGTCCCCATCACTATACGGGGGCGTTAGGACCCACACAGACCACAGGGTGAGCACCCCCTGCTGGCCTCACTAACACCTCTTCCAGCAACAACCTGGTTTTCTTAGGAGGTCTCCCATCCAGGTACTGACCAGGCTCAATCCTGCTTAGCTTCAGTGGGCAACCAGTCTTGGGCTACAGGGTGATATGGCTGCTGGCCAATCACCCTGTACTTTCTATAGATGTAAGTAAATGTGACATGAAGTCATGAAGACACTGAATCACATGGAGAGGGTATGATTTAAATTCACAGCAGCTGATTAATGAGGTCCTCACAGAAACAGAACAGTGGACCAGGGACTAATATACTTTGTAAGTGTAATGTGTATATGTAGTTTTTTCAGGTATCTGTCTGGACACTAAAGGCCTGTTCACACCAAGAGTGAATATTCGTCATAAATATTTACTGCAAACTTGAAATATTTACACCAAAAAATACATCCACTGACAGGACAACTTTTGTCCTGCTATTTTTTCTTAGTCCAGCCAGAAAAACTCATTGACCAATCTCAGATACCAGTTTTTTCGTGTCCACTTCTTTATACTCCAGAGAAATTGACCTTAGCCAGGGTAGATGTCATTTTGAATTTTGAACAATCCTTTGAACACACTGTACTTATATCCATCATCGCCCCTTTTTTAATTCTGTCAAAAATTAAATATAGTGCTATCCTGACTAATGCACCAATTTCTCAAATGAGAATAAACACTAAAAGGAAGAATTATTGTGGAACATAAAAGACGACATTCCAAATATTTTTATTTTTATTCAGTGAAAGTCAGTGGGGATCATTGCTGCTTTTTGGACCCCATTGATATACACTGAATAGGCATAAACTGTAATAATATGTTGATTTTTGTTACACAGAAGAAAGATTGTAAAACTACATGAGGATGAGCAAAAGATGACAATTTTCATTTTGGGGTCTAAAACTCTTAAACTATCCCTTTAAGATTGAAAGTGTGTGAGGGTTATGTGTCACCTGGGGCATCGCAGTTTAAATATTATCATACCAATGACACCTGCGGCCCGACAGTGGCCCTTATAAAAGCTAAACTGGGAGAATACAAGGATGAAAACATGAATCAGCATTTGCGTTTTACACCCTTTTACGTATTTTCTGAGGTATAAGGTCATGTCTCTAAAACGGTGTGTGAATGTCTCCATCTGATGATAATAATAACAATTATCCAGCAATAAAAGTCTGAGCAGTAATTTTGATGCCTCAGTTGCCGTAAGGGCTGCGGGGAAGAAATACAGTGAGATCTGAATGGGAAAACCTGAAACACACACACACACGCACAATCAGACACATATGCGAGTGATGTCTTCCTATATTGATGAAAATGCTCACTTCCATTGTCAGAACATGTTCAAATTTGGTAACAGGTTGTAAAAGAAGAATTATTTTGAGCCAGATCGTTTCATTGAATCTACTGATCTTGTTCACACAACCAGTTTGACTGATTAATTAAATATTCAACAAATGATTCTCATGTTTTATTCATGACTGATTTGGTTCTTATGGACAGTGAAACAGTGAACAGTTACAGTGGTTAACAATTCAATGGAAGGGATGATTATCAGTGAATAAATCACTGTCATAAATTTAAGTTTGTGTTTGTTCGTTATTGTATGACTTTAGAAGACTTGGGATACAGCGTTTGAGTCATATGGACCAATTTACTGATACTTTAATTGAGCTTTTGCATCCTTTTTGAAGCTTGACAGCTAATTATGCAGGGGTGACTAATTACTTTAAATTGCCACTTTTTTCAGATATTACCTTTCATGTAGTGTGTAATATACAGTGGGGAGAACAAGTATTTGATACACTGCCGATTTTGCAGATTTTCCCACTTACAAAGCATGTAGAAGTCTGTAATTTTTATCATAGGTACTCTTCAACTGTGAGTGACAGAATCTAGAACAAAAATCCAGAAAATCACATTGTATGATTTTTAAGTAATTAATTTGCATTTTATTGCATGACATAAGTATTTGATGCATCAGAAAAGCAGAACTTAAAATTTGGTACAGAAACCTTTGTTTGCAATTACAGAGATCATACGTTTCCTGTAGTTCTTGACCAGGTTTGCACACACTGCAGCAGGGATTTTGGCCCACTCCTCCATACAGACCTTCTCCAGATCCTTCAGGTTTCGGGGCTGTCGCTGGGCAATACGGACTTTCAGCTCCCTCCAAAGATTTTCTATTGGGTTCAGGTCTGGAGACTGGCTAGGCCACTCCACGACCTTGAGATGCTTAGTTGCACTCCTTAGTTGCCCTGGCTGTGTGTTTCGGGTCGTTGCATGCTTGAAGACCCAGCCACAACCCATCTTCAATGCTCTTACTGAGGGAAGGAGGTTGTTGGCCAAGATCTCGCGATACATGGCCCCATTCATCCTCCCCTCAATACGATGCAGTCGTCCTGTCCCCTTTGCAGAAAAGCATCCCCAAAGAATGATGTTTCTACCTCCATGCTTCACGGTTGGAATGGTGTTCTTGGGGTTGTACTCATCCTTCTTCCTCCAAACACGGCGAGTGGAGTTTAGACCAAAAAGCTCTATTTTTGTCTCATCAGACCACATGACCTTCTCCCATTCCTCCTCTGGATCATCCAGATGGTCATTGGAAAACTTCAGACATACCTGGACATGCGCTGGCTTGAGCAGGGGGACCTTGCGTGCGCTGCAGGATTTTAATCCATGACGGCGTAGTGTTACTAATGGTTTTCTTTGAGACTGTGGTCCTAGCTCTCTTCAGGTCATTGACCAGGTCCTGCCATGTAGTTCTGGGCTGATCCCTCACCTTCCTCATGATCACTGACGCCCCATGAGGTGAGATCTTGCATGGTGCCCCAGACCGAGGGAGATTGACCGTCATCTTGAACTTCTTCCATTTTCTAATAATTGCACCAACAGTTGTTGCCTTCTCACCAAGCTGCTTGCCTATTGTCCATCCCAGCCTTGTGCAAGTCTACAATTTTATCCCTGATGTCCTTACACAGCTCTCTGGTCTTGGCCATTGTGGAGAGGTTGGAGTCTGTTTGATTGAGTGTGTGGACAGGTGTCTTTTATAAAGGTAACGAGTTCAAACAGGTGCAGTTAATACAGGTAATGA
This sequence comes from Abramis brama, assembly GCF_963993115.1. Lineage (NCBI taxonomy): Eukaryota > Metazoa > Chordata > Actinopteri > Cypriniformes > Leuciscidae > Abramis > Abramis brama. Next base: position 22,152,715 of record NC_139979.1, on the reverse strand, counting down.
GTGGAGAACAGGAGGGCTTCTTAAAGAAAAACTAACAGGTCTGTGAGAGCTGGAATTCTTACTGGTTGGTAGGTGATCAAATAATTATGTCATGCAATAAAATGCAAATTAATTATTTGAAAATCATACAATGTGATTTTCTGGATTTTTGTTTTAGATTCCGTCTCTCACAGTCGAAGTGTACCTATGTTAAAAATTATAGACCTCTACATGCTTTGTAAGTAGGAAAACATGCAAAATCGGCAGTGTATCAAATACGTGTTCTCCCCACTGTATATATATATATATATATATATATATATATATATATATATATATATATATATATATATACTGATTGGCTTCATCACTCTGTCTCCTCTCCACCAATAAGCTGGTGTGTGTTGGGCGTTCTGGCGCAATATGGTTACCGTCGCATCATCCAGGTGGATGCTGCACATTGGTGGTGGTTGAGGAGATTCCCCCTTCCATATGTAGAGCGCTTTGAGTACCTAGAAAAGCGCTATATAAATATAATGAATTATTATTATTTATTATTAAAGTATATGTGGCATAATTTGCAAAGGTAATAATTTAGACCCATTCCTTATTTTTTATTTTATTTTTTATTTTATTTTATTTTATTTTTTATTTACATGTTATTTTATATTTTACAATATTTTACATTTTATTTTATATTTTACATTCTATTTTACATTTTACAATATTTTGATGTACCCAAATACTTTTTAAGAGCACGGTATATACACTATAAACATTTACATCTCTTCCCATCTCTTACTCTCTCACACTCTCTGACTGGCTCCTTTGTCTCTCTCTCTCTCTCTCTCTCTCTCTCTCTCTCTCTCTCTCTCTCTCTCTCTCTCTCTATCCATTATTATTATTTTTCGTCCTGAACGTGATGAGACAGAGGACAGTACTGCGGGCACTTATCCCTGCCAGCTGGTATGGAACTAATCAGAGCTGAAATATTTCTCATTAAAGGAGGGCCTCACTCTCCATGTGTATGTGTGTCTGTCTGTATATGTAAGAGTGTGTGTGTCTGCTGATATGCATGGCTTTATGACAGGCAGGAATAACTCTGTGACAGGTTTATTGGAAAAAGTCTTTGTAGGGCTGAATTACAGTAGACTGTTTAAACCAAGTGTGCCGCTCTAGTCCCGAAAAGTGAAGCCAAAACTCTTCGATCGCCCCTAGTTGGCTGGATGCATTATAGGTCATAAACCCCACCCTCTCCATGTAATCTAAAGCTTCTCTGTGAAAAGTAGTCACTAAGGCACCAACAGACTTTTTTGGGATCTTCAGGAGGAGATTGGGCAGGGCCTTGATGCCTTCACTGTAAAAAAATATTTTCATGATTTGTTATCGCAGCTTTTTTCTTTTGTCAAATCAACTTAGATAATTAATGTGGTTCAGATAACATAATATTTTGAGTTTCTATTAATTGTAGTAACTACATTTTTTATTTTATTTCAATGAACTCAAAATTTTAAGGCAACCATGTAACATACTTTTTAAGTTAAACCAACAATAATTTTTTACAGTGTGGGAAGACTCGAGCTCCAAGATGTCATATTGGGACATTGGCGGCTTCACTTTTCTACAATGGAAGAGTGAAGGTGTCGTCCATCTTTTTTTTACAGTCTATGGTCTAACCTTCATATACAGAGATCATGAAAGCACAGTAGCAAGATCAAACACACAAACACACACGCACACACACACCCACCTATTCCAAAAGAAGGATTCATTGCATGATACAGCAAGATCCGTGTCTTCATGGTGGTTTTATGACTATGTTTGTCACTGTGTGATCTTCATGATCATCACCACATTCATGAGACTCATCCAGAAACCACAGAGAGGAACTGGAGATTAGCTGAATCAGCGCGTGTCTGATTGCAGATCTCTGAAGCTCATTCTCTCTGACTCCACTGTGCCGTGTGGCAGTAAGAGGGTCTGTCAGAAATGATCCCACACTCACCCTCCTCTTCATTACCCTTCATCCTCCAGTGATCACAGAGCTCCTCTGCCAGCCTGCCAGTTTACTGGCTCAAAGCTGGAGGACGGGGGTCTGGGATGAGTGTTATGTGGTGTAAGGGAGGAATTATGGGTAACATGAGAGACCATGATTATGTCAGTAGTATGGTGAGATAATAAAACAAGGGTAGGAATGTACAAACAGTTTTAGACTCTAATCAATTGGTTCTTTTTAGTAAATCAAAAACATACAGTGTGACCAATATAGCCTGATTCCTGAATGAATGACTCTTATGAGTGGTTCTTTAAGTGAATCATATACCAGTGTAGTCTGAATCCTAAACGTATGACTTTTATTTAACTTTTTTTTAGTTGTTTTTTGGGGTGGAATATTATCTTAGTTATGGCATCCAACAGCAGGGTATAACCGGGTCATACTAATATCAGCCAAACCCATGACACTTTTAGCATTTCATAAACAAATCACTGTTTTGGGACAGTTCTTTTAATGAATCGTTCCAAAAGACTGACTCACAAGTTAACTGCATGAATCAGTCTTAACAAATTATTCCATCAGAGTGGGTGGAGTTTTTTCCTGTTGCAAAATAATAAATTATGTAGAAAACTTTGATGGTAGCAGACCTTAAACTGATGTAGCAAAATAAGCAATCTCTTGTCAGTAGACTTGGAAATACTAGCGTTGTTGAAATCCAGTTTGGTGAATCAAAGTTAAAGAAAGAAAAAGGCTGACTTCTCAGTACAGAACACCCTGAATGAATGGGAAAATGATTCATGAAAAAAAGAGAGAAAGTGAGGGCCAAATATGGAAGACCCTGAGTAAAGGTTGCTGTCCTTTCTGTCTGGTCTCCTCTGTTCCAGCAGGATCAGAGAAATGCTGGAGAGGAAGAGATTGAGGGAAGGATGAATGGAGGCTTTAGCTATGATGGTTTTAAGGTTCTTGGCAGCATGAGATTCTGGAGCTTTGGCGTTCAAATTTGTTTGAACAGAATGTGCTTTTATTGTTATTTATGTTGATTCTGAGAGTAAGTTTAAAAGGCATGTTGTTAAATGTGAGGAAAAAGCATATTACCTCCAGATGCTGGTAAATTTTTTTTTTATTTTTTTTGTTTCTTGTACATAGTTGCTGTCAAAATGAGGAAAATACAGTACATATTGAGTATTTAATTTTCACGACCATTGGCAGACATGGGTTGTGCTGTCTTTGTATTGATCTCAGATCAAAGAGAACTTGATCTCTTTGTATTTGTATGTTTTTTGTTTTATTGTAAAGAAGCATTTCTGCCTTGATAAATGTATGTATTTTTCCTCTGAAAAAAAGAAGTAGAAAAAAATGCAGCTTGAATGTCCACTTGTTAACGAAGAGTTAAATATGTAATCCATCTTATTTTTTTATTTTTTTTTAATACTTTCTCCCGTCCAACCTTTAGAAACTACAAGTTCGCCGTTCAAACATTTTTGGTTCCCTGAAAGTCTATTTTTCCATCGAAAGTTGCGAATTCCCTTTCCCAACCATTGACGAGATTTTACGTCATTTATGACACAACACTTTCCCGCCGTTGACAAGTTTTTCCGGCAATCCATGTGTTCACTGTTGTACGATAGAGGCCGCTTTTATGCATATTCTGAGATAGTACAGAATCTCTGGATCGAAAAACAAGCAAAGAAGAAGCAGAAACAAGCGAGAGAAGCTATGTTAGCTTACAAGGCAATCAAAACTGCCTAATGTTAACGAATGTAATGTCTGACCCATGAAGAGGTATAGGGGTGTCTATTGACTCAATCTACTCCATCTATGTTTTGATAATCAATCTTGATCTGATCCGGACAAAGTCTCCGCAAAATACCTGTGATAAAAATAGAAGAAAATAGCTCTTTTCACTGTGTACTCATTTACTGTGTAGTCGCTACTATATTTCATTGGAAATAAATTATGTTTTGTCATCTGTTGTTTGTTTTAAACAGTAAAAATGTAGCTGAAGGGTCAGAAAAAGGTCAAAATAATCTTTTAAAATTACATTATGACTGTTTTGGTGCAAGTATTGTTGAAATGTATTTCACAGAGAGCATGGTCCCTTTAAAACATTGGTTTTCATTCAATGGTAATATTTTAAAGTTTATTTTGACTAGTTTTTCTGGAATGTTTTTGTCAGGTCGTTTTAAACAGACTTGTTTATCCTAAATAATTGTTTTGTTCTTTATAAGCCGGGTCTAAGGCATCCAGGTGTGCCAGAGGTCTTTCTCTCTAGAGGTGGCTTTGATTTACATTTGAGTAAAGCCAGATTAAAGTTCTGACACGTTGGTTGAAAAGTAAGATGGCTGGCTTTGGTTCATGCGGTTCTTCTCTGTGCTCAACATGATTTGTTGAGCCCCACAACAGAAACATATGCCCGAGGTAAATCACAGTGGTGTGGTCCTGTCAAACTCAACACAAAACCCTGTTCTTACTGTATATGAAAACAAGCCTTGGAAATATGTTCCGGCCAATTATAAAGCCGAACCGGAAGAAAAAATCCTCTCTGTATTGGCACATAAACGCAAACCTTCAGTTAAAATACGTGAGATTATTTATAAAAGGGGTGGATATGGTGCTCATGTAGTATTGTATTTCTGTAATTATAAGCAATGAAACTTATTAGCGGTTGGGGATTTGCAGAATTAAACTAGTGGAACTTATTTTCTTCACACCGGGATTCACTTACTGAGAGCACAATTTGAGATAAAATGCCAGCTGGCCAGTAACTTTTTTAGGAGCTTCCACACAACATGGGTTAAAAACGATAACCTGACCGTCATTAAAAATCAAAGATATAAAAACTGTGTTAAAAAAAAAAAAGTGTCTATATGTACGTTTAAAACCTTTTATTGTAAGTTCTCAGTGTAAAGTTTACTATCTTGAGTTTATCTAGGATGCCTAAAATGTTTTGTTTTTTTAACAGAACTTTGTGGATGCACATACTGTATATGTAATATCAGAAACTGTATTAGGCAGAGATGGTTCAGTCATACATATAAATGGGGAAAAAAGAGGAATAACATTATGCTTAAATTATATATAATGATTAAATTTGTAATATACGTAATATACGGTATATACATATATATGTAATATACGGTACCATTGAATAATATATTATTTAGAATAATGTTATAAATAAAATTAAACAAAGTTTGTTTCACTATATTTTGAATTTAAATTTCAGTTACATTTTTTGACAACGAACTAGTGAGACTGAGGACATTTTACTGGTTCATGCAAACCTGCATTCACACACACACACACACACACACACACACACACACACACACACACACACACACACACACACACACACACACACACACACTGAATCTGACATTCACAAACACGCACTCAGCAGTAGGCAAGATTAAATTGGACTCTCAGGCTGCCAATATTGAGGTCGGAATGTTAATGAGAGTTCTCTATGGGGACACATTGAGAAGGAGAAACGGAGAGAGAACACCGCATGTTGTGAGATTCAGCCTGTGGTTTCAATACACAGCTCCTCAAAGCCGTCGATAAAGAGATAATCAAGGACACTGGGGAGAGAGAGAGAGAGAGAGATGCATGATCATTATTTCATGTAGGTGCTGAGTCAGAGGCTGCAAGCTGGTTTTTCTTTAGCTACTTCACTAATGCACACAGACAGTACTCTGCTCAACCTGCCACACACTGGCAGACTGAAGAACTGCAGTTTGAACAGTGAGGGAAGCACAGTACTTTATCTGGGAGCTTGAGTTATGAAGCATCTGTCACATTAATACAATAAAATCATCCAAATAGGCTCCACCCTAACCTGCAAACAATTAGTTAGAAAGTGAACCACATGAAGATCAACTCAAAACTCTTTTCCCTGTTTTCTCCTGCAGAAAAGCTCTACATCTCAACCGGACGTGAGCTGCGAAGGGCTCTGTTCTCTCTCAAGCAAATCTTTCAGGTAAGCTGCCCCACTTCGAATTAGCGTTAGCACGAAGCACCTGCTAATGTCTTTTTCATCAGCAGCACATGTGTGTGAATGTGTGTCTGTGTTTTCATGCATGTTTGAGCTGTATGGGTATGCTGGAATTTCTCTCACTGCACAGAAATTTCCAGATACCAAAGCTGGAGTCTCCATCATTGATTGATTTTAAAGCTGTGCTGGAAGCTACTGTTTTTCCTCTAGAGGAACCATGTCTGAACATCGCACTGTGTGTGTGTATGAGATTAAATGTCTTTCCACTAAAGTTTTAGCATTTTTAATGACAAAAGCATCTGAAACTTTCACACCTGTCAACAAGTGTGTAATTTAAACCTGCCAGAGGCTATACATAAACACACACAAATACTCTGGAGCACAAACAAACACAAACATGCATAGCTTTGTGAGAGCACATATACAACTTTGTTGGGGGAAGCTAACTGACCTGTAACTTTTCAGGCTACATGCTACTCATAATTCAAAGTAGTTCAACAACAGTGAAGCTACCCCCTTTTACCCTAAAAACTAGTTACGTAGCTACAATACAAGATGCTAACAAGCGAACTCTAGCTAGCTAACTACATCGAAGGCACTCTTTTTAACTTATAATTTAATCAATGTGGTATTTTCTGGTCAAAAATGGGGATTTTGAATGAATCAATGAGCAATAACATTAATTCTGAACAGAATTTTCTAATAAAAGAAAAAAACTAGAACACACCAAGGGAGCCTGTTTTCTCAGTCAAAATAACAATTTAAACATGTAATTGTGAGAAATATTTCGAAATAAGAAATAAAGTCCCATTCTGACCATCTTAGGCTCGTTAGAAAAATAACTATACATAATCACTGCAGTTTCCAGGTGAAATTAGCACTAGTAGCAGTAAAACGGCAACAACTTTTATTCCTTTTTTTTACTCAAATTAAAATGACTGGACCAGATTATGATTGATTGACTTATTTTTTGCACAGTTCCTTCCACATTAATATATTATGACCTTAATAATACTGTAGCACATGACCTATATTATGAGCACGAGTCCCGTGAAACATAAGTCACTTATGTAACTTATGGTCAAAATATAGCTAGTTGATTACTTCGGCAAATACTTTTTATCTCACGTTTGCTTTTTTTAACTCTATTGGTTAGGTAAGGTTAGGTTTACGGTACAGTTAAGTGTAGGTGGTACGTTATTTTCAAAAGCTTAGAGCATTAACATTTTAGCGCCACTCACTGGACATTTCATTTCCGAATTGCAGCAATACATACAATACACTAACTTGACATATGAAGTGTCACAAAACATGAAAGAAGCTACACAATATAATTTAGCAGAAATGTCGCCACATGCCTGGGTTAATTGTGACATAAATTTACAATTGTGCGATGTAGAGTTTCACTTTTTGTCGCAAATGCAATTACGAGAAATCGCAAGTATACAAGTATGACAAAGTCAAAATTGTGAGACATATAAAGAGATACATAAAGGTAAATCAGCATATATCAGCACATATATTTAAATCAGCAGTTTAACGCCACTACGGGTTGGATAAAGTTGCTTGCTACTGTTAAAGCTACACTATTTAGAAAACTAAATCTGAAAAAAATTATTGTAGCGTTACTACTTTTAGTTAATTACTTCCACAACACTGACACTCACACACACACGGTGGTTTACAATCTTTGTGGGGACTCTCTATAGACGTAATGGTTTGTATACTGTACAAATTGTGTATTCTGTCCCCTAACACTAACCCTACCCATAAACCTATCCATCACTGAAAACTTTCTGCATTTTTACATTTTCAAAAAAACTCACACACACACACACACACACACACACACACACACACACACACACACACACACACACACACACACACACACACACACACAATTCTTGGACAGAATTCCAGCTCAGCAGTTCCAGTTATTGAAACCAATCTCATAATCCTCAAAATCTCCCTAAAATTTAATCTAAGATGTATGAATCACTTGAGAACTTTATGCATGAGCAGTCATCTGATTGATCACCCGACTCAGGAAGAATTACAGCAAGAATTGCATTCTTTATGCTGTCGTGCATTTAAGTATATTTTGCATGTGCAGTAAAGTGTATTTCTCCAGACATGGGCATACTGTGTCATTATAGGCTGTCTGTGCCAATATAAATTCCACAAATCCAACACCCCTAATCATTTTCAAATCAGCCAATAGGGTGTGTCCACACAAATCCCAAAGCAGGAGAAATATTGGACATCAGTGACGGCTGGAGCCTGATACTCTTCCACACATGACAAACAGGACGGAGGAAGGATGCATGCTGTAATTGTAGAATTAGTGAAGTGTGCCCAGCCGTGGGCCTGTGTGTGTGTGTGTGTGAGTGCCATAAATCAAGCGGAGACACATACTGCTCCTCACACCTCTTATACAGTGTGTTTAATGGACTTTTTACTGCAGGGAAGCAGTCGATTAGCACTTAGCAACCCAAACTTACTCAAGCCCAAACACAAAGGGTTTCCATGGGTAGGAAGTGAAAAGGATTTAAAACTGTAAGTGCTCACTGAGGGAGATCTGAAGGAACTACAGGGATATAAAACAACACTGCAGAACTGCATTTAAAAATCTTTGCAGCTAGCTTTAAAATAAGATAATAAACTAGATTTTATAAAATTATTATATTAAATATTCTCTAAATATACAATAATACCTTTTATTATCATTTTGAAAATATATTCTAAATCATTAAAATGGCAGAATTCAAGATTTTTTAATTTATTTAAAATTTGTATTAAATTCAATAGATTAATGCTTTATATTATTATACTTTATAATTTATATACACACACACACACACACACATATATATATATATATATATATATATATATATATATATATATATATATATATATATATATATATTAAAATTGCATAATAAATTGTTTTTAATTTGAATTGTAAAATTGTATTATAACTTTAATAGATTAACATGTTTCTTTTCTTTTTTTCTATTTGAACTTCTAATCGTTATTAAAGCATGTTGAGCTACTTTTAGGTTATTTTAAGAAATTCCCAGCACCTGGTGGACAGAGAGTTTGCAGAACAATGCAACATGTGTTGGTGTAGGAGTGGGAACCTTTTGGGAGCGTAGAGAAAACGCTGACAGAGCGTTTGACAGATAGGAATGCGTAAGCTTCGGTTTGGGCCGTGTCATTTTGAAATCAAGTGCATATCTGAAATCACAACTGAACCTTTCTGGAATTCTCATTGGTCCCCCTGAGAGTGTGTTGCGGCAAAACAAAACATTTTTGTTCATATGATGGAGTGTCACTTTCTTGATGGTTAATTTCTTTAAGATATTCAATTACACACCATGTGTTGTGTTTGTTACATGCTGTGTTTCTTCTGTGTTTGTTGCAACTGTTTGGATTGAGTTTCTGCTGCTTGTGTTTCTCCTGCAGGATGATAAAGATCTGGTGCATGAGTTTGTGATGGCTGAGGGACTCACATGTCTTATTAAAGTGGGAGCTGAGGCTGACCAAAACTACCAGAACTACATCCTCAGAGGTACCACATTACTACACATGACACTGTACACTCAATGTATATGATTCAAACAACTATCAAACAAAAAAACGAGCGCTATTATAATACATCCTATAAAACATTGTTTAGGTTACAGTATATAATATATATCCACCAGACACATGATGCATAGTAATTAACAGCAATATTTGCCTATACACTACTGTTCAAATGTTTCAGTTTTAGTTTTTTTTAAAGAAATTAGTTGTATTCAGCAATGATGCATGGAATTGCTTAAAAGTGTCAGGAAACATATACTTATGCAAAATATTTCAAATAAATGCTGTTCTTTTGAACTTTCTATTCATCAAAAACAACATTGATAATAATAAGATGTTTCTTGAGCACCAAATCAGCATATTAGAACGATTACTGAAGGGTCATGTGACTGAAAACTGATGCAATGAATGCTGAAAACTCGGATTTGCCATCACAGGAATAAATGACTTTTTAAAACATATTCAAATTGAATGCTGTTATTTTAATTGTAGTAATATTTCACAATATTTTTGTTTTTACTGTATTTTTAATCAAATAAATGTAGCCTTAAGCATAAGTGACTTTAACATTAACATTAAACTATCTTACTGACCCCAAACTTTTAAGCTGTATTGTGTTTTTGTTGTAACATTCTAATTTAAGAAAATGTCACTCAGAGACTTTTTTGAGTATCAAATTAATCGCTGAATCAGAATTTTTAACTGATTTACTGAAATTGACAGTTTCAACAGATTTATGGAAATGAATCAAATCAAAACTTTGAGTCATATTTCATTGTTAGAGTCAAAGAGTGATGAGTCAAAATCAAAATCATTGTTATGTTAATATTTTATTAAATATTATTTAAATAATATTTATTAATATATTTTGTAAATATATTATTAAAATATATCGTCCCAACTTAATTAATAGCTACATCAGAATTTTAAGTATAGAACAGTAATTAAAATTGTAAATGCTTGTATATTCTTATGAATTAGAGTTCACTGAAGTGTGTTGTGACTGACTCTTCATATTGTAACTAGTGGTGTCACTACAAACCACTAACACTATACCACAGTACCACATATCTATACATCCAAACCACATTACAAGGAGTTAAATAACTACAACACATTTTTTTTTTTTTTTTTTTTTTATAAAGCTGGGCACCAAACATTTTCCACCCAGCACTATTAATTGGCAATAAAGCATCAAAATGTCTTCTTTTCCTCAGAGGGAGGGGTGTCAGGGGGGTTGTTTAAATTCAGTTTACGATCTGCAACATCCTGCCAAGCCTTTTTATTGGACGTTAAAGCATGTGGGCGCTGCCCTCTCGCAGTGGGCTGTGAAATGCGGGTGACCTTTCGGAGAGGGTTTTCCAGTCCCCTATAGACCTCCCCACTGGCCTGCAACCTCATCCCCTGGCAGAGGAAGCTCTTAGCAGCCTGTTAACATGCCTGACCTTTCACCTCACATGCATGGAGAGAATAAATTAGCCAGGGCAAACAGGAGCAACACGTTTGTGAATGGCAATTATTGGGGTCAATGAATGGTGCGTGTGATGGTGCATTTTAGTGTTTCATTTGGTTACATCTGAAGCATATTTGTGTGGTATACTCGTATGTTTAAGCTGGAGGGTATCAGCTTCCCTTTTAAAAGGTTGTTTGTGCATGTGGGTGGCGGGGCGTCTGTGTGTATACAAATGTGTATACAAATACACAAAAGCAGAACATTACATTAGAGCCGTATGACGTACTGTATTTACAGTATGCATTGTTGGGAATGCAGTGTAAGCTGCTCTGGCCTGTTATTTTTAATCCTCACTTTGAACAGCTATAGCTTCATTTCGCTATAGTAAAAAATCACCAAACTTTATAAATTATTATAATTTACTAACTTAATAATTTATTTAAAATGTCAACCCCACTACGACATTTGTGTTTCCTCAATGTGCCTCAAGGACCCATAAGTTTCAGTATTTGAAATCCAGTGGATCAACTATAAATCTGTCAAATAAATCACTAAATTGATGTTGTCTATATGTACTATTTGTGAATATTATATGCTATACAATACACACTACAGTTAAAACGTTTGGGGTCAGTAAGATTTTTTAAAATGCTTTTGAATGCTCATACTCACCAAGGCTGCATCAAAAATATATTTGATCATAAATACAGTAAAACAGTAATATTTTGAAATATTATTACGGTTTAAATGAACTATTTTAATATATTTTAAAATGTAATTTATTCCTGTTATGGCTAAGCTGAATTTTCAGCATCATTACTCCAGTCGTTAGTGTCACATGATCCTTCAGAAATCATTCCAATATGATGATTTGTCTCTCAAGAAACATTTATGATAATCATCAATGTTGAAAATGGTTTAAAAAAAGTTTAAAAGAACAGAATTTATTTGAAATAGAAATCTTATACAGTATATCATCACAAATGTGGATCCTTGCTGAATAAAAGTATTAGTTTCTTTCTTTCAAAAACATAAACAAAAAATCTTTCTGATCCCAAACTTTTAAATGGTAGTGTATGCCATTCCAGTATATTGTATGTTGTTTGTAAAAGCTACATGAATTCAGTGTTCATGTGTGTTTTGAGAGAGCTTAACGTGATTTCTTTACTGGGGTTGCTTGTTTATAGTCAAAGCGATTGGATTTACAGGGCCAGGGACTGACGACAGACACCTAAACACTAAATCCGCATGTTGAGACTTACTGGCAGTCTGCACGATTTACAGCCTGTCCGCAATGACAGCAGCTTTCTGTAACACAAAAACAAAGCTACATATTACTCCCCATAGCATAATATTTCAGCTAGCCCAAACTGGAAATACATTTTGTGCATTCGACTGGTACAACAGTTACACTGGCCGGTTCCTAAAGAAGTATTTTTCTCAATGTATCGTGGCTCTGAGTAAGTGCTTCAGGTGTTTTTGAGTGAAATAGGCAGTAACAATGTGGCTATTCCTTTTTAGACCTGCACATTTTATTTTTCAGTTTCCACACCCAGATGATTCATGCTGCTGCTATGCTTTTATGGACTCTCAGTAAGACTCAGCACACCTTTGGGTAACAGGATGCCATAATTATCTCAAACTGAGCCTGCGTGCTTCCCTAAAGGTTGTGCATCCTTATATTTACAGCTAAACTAGTTTCAGTATAAAACACACAGTTGAAATGAAGTTGCATTGTCCTAGTGGGACCTGATTTCAATGTGTTTACTTGCAATCAGTGCTTGTGCCCTGGTTATGGGTTTGAACCCACATTGACACAAACAACCCAGTTGATTAAGACGCCAAATGCCAAATTCCCATCTGGGACAGAGAGAAACTGAAAGAGAATGAGAGATACAGTGAGAGAGATCAAGAGGATGATGATGATGATGATGATGACAAGCAGTCTAAATGATAGCTTCAATCCCTTCCTGCTCTTTTTAATCACTCATTTGTACTTTGTTTACTTAATTTGTCTCTGTTTTTGGTGTTTTTGTGTGAGTTAGTTGTTTGTTTGGAATGGATCGGTCTGGCTGTGGGAAAGAGCTGCTGTTGTAGCCTGTCTTCTCTGTAGCATGGCTGTAACCTGGCTCACAGATGACCTAGTTTCTCATGACCAGAAGAAGAAACACACACTGTGGTGATCTTTTCCTTCCAGTGTTTTTTTGGGGAGCATGCACGCATGTGCACTGAGGTCCAAAAGTCTGAGACCACATTGAAAATGTGTCATCTTTTATTTTTTACTGGAAATAACTAAAACGTTGTGTAGACAGAATGTTTTTTTTGTGACATTTAATATGTTAAAGCTGCACAGTTTACGTTGCGCTGAATGATGTAATTTTTGCCTGGTACCTAGAGACACCTAGTGGTGTGGATGTAGCATCAAGCAAAAACAAAACAAAAAAATGAACATATTTTTGGTTAGCAATGCCATTGTAGAAATGCGCAATTCACAGTCAACCATTTTTCATGTATTCCATAATCAAAAGAATAGTATTGAGAATACTTAGTTAAAGCAAGTTTTCGGTTGATCACATGATTTCAAAATGGCTGCCCCCATGAGGCGACCGGGTCCAAGTAGAATAAAATAGAAAATATTCATACATACATTTAGGAGGCACTTTTAAGGCCGGAATACACTGTGAAAATTATTTTCAGAGTTGTAGATAAAACAGATTATTGGTAAATATTTCAGTCTTTCTACCTCAAAATTTCATTTTTAAATCAATTGGTTACTTGCTGTTTCTTTTCATTGTGAAATTTCCAAGCAATTTCCAAGTGAAAACTGTTTCTACACCATTTTGATCCTCCAGTGTACACTGCATGAATTTTGCCCAGGTTTTTGCCCGATTTTACTGTCTGGAAGAGTGAATGTTGAAATTTTTGAATCTTTGAATGAATTTTGATCTGATTTTAAATTTTGTCATGTTTCTGTACGATTTGTTGTGTTCAGAATGAACTTGGCCATTGATGATGGCCATTTTTCTCTGTAACTGTTGACAAATGACAGCTACAGTGAATGATGTTCAGGTTGTGTTCAGATTTTAAATGTTGTTTAGTGAATTCCAGCCTTTATCCAAAGCCTCTTATACTTTGACTTTACAAGGTATGCATTTTATCGGTTCATGCATTCCATGGGAATCAAACCCATGACTTTAGAGTTGCTAAAGCCATTCTCTACTTTTTAAGCACAAATTTCCAGCACATTTCAGCACATTAAACATGCATTTGTCAATACAGATCCACATCTTCTCTTGGGGGAGCATGACATATCATGGTGAGATAAGGCAGCTCTTCTGCTGGGCCGCTCTTGTTGGCTGCTTTGAGCACCAGGGGTATCATTGATAGGAATACTAGAGGCCTGAGATTTCAGCGCCATCACTCCCAGCCAAGCGCATGAAAACACATGGAGAAGTTGGGTTAGTGCCACAGCGTAAATCTGGGTTTACACCTTCCCTCTTAACACACTGTATTCTGTCCAACACATTTGCACACTTATGATCCTATTTTGCTCTGTCTGGGAAAATCAAGGTAGTGAAGCAGCAGAATACATTCAAATTTATAGATTGACATGACAGACTGAATGTAAAATAAATGTTAGCCAGGTATATTCAGTGTAATACAGTTAGACCACATAGAAACTATGGGAATTTTGTTACGTAACCCTGGAAATAAACAGAAACTTTAAGGAAAATGTAAAACAAAACAAAACATTTTTTTTTCCAGCAAGGATGCATGAAATTAATCAAAAGTGCAGTAACACATTTTTTTTTGTGTCACTGGTAGTCGAGGAATAAGGAATACAAATGACTAGGAACACTTCAGATAGAAAACAGGAGAATACGACACATAATTTGAGACAATAACCGACAAAAGACTGAACAGAACAGGGAGAATACATATAGTAAATGAGGGAACTAAATAGGAACAGCTGGACAATGATTAATGATTTTTTTAAACACCAAATCAGCATATTGATTTCTGAAGGATCATGTGACACTGAAGAATGTAAGTAATGGCTGCAAAAAAATCAGCCTTTTCATTGTAGGAATAAATAAAAAAATTAATATAGGAAATTAGTTTCACAATATTAGTGGGTCTCATTTACTAATAATTGCGTACTCTATTCGTATTTATACGCATATTTGAACTTCTCAGGAAAACTTTCCGCCTAGTTCACAACACGTACGTACGCACATGACTTTGTTG
Source organism: Abramis brama (assembly GCF_963993115.1). Taxonomy (NCBI): domain Eukaryota; kingdom Metazoa; phylum Chordata; class Actinopteri; order Cypriniformes; family Leuciscidae; genus Abramis; species Abramis brama. The sequence goes on along the minus strand of NC_139979.1, from coordinate 22,137,448 downwards.
ATGAAATGTTGATGAATTCCGAGTATTCTAAATCAGTGGCCGTGTGCCCGAGGTAAATCATTTACATAAAACACTCCCACACAATGTCCATTTAAGGGCATTCTGCAAACCCTATTCTTTCGTCACTTTCAGCAAACATGACGCTCTCTAAAGACGCATTCTCGCCTGAGAGCATGAGCAGCAAAATCCTCTAGCAATGCTAAATGCATGATTTGTTCGTGAAAACGTTCGTATGCTAGCCTGACAAGCCAGACCCACATCAAGATGTTGGGTCTGGGAACACACCATTGGCAGGATTCAATCCGAGGGGCGGGATAAACGGTTGTCTTTCAAATTCCCTCTGCACGCAATAGGATAGCGCTACAACCAACCACCAGCGGAGCTATAGATTAAACATTTGCCATATCCGGTCGGCAAAACTCCAAACACATCTTCCTTTTTTAAGAATAACTTCAGTGTCGTTCTTTGTTCTTTTCTCAAAGAAAAGCTTAACTCCAAGTCTTCCAGAGTTGCGGCCAAAGCCGATTCGAAAGACCGCTGTTCGCCAGGAGCAGCAGCCGTTCTTTGTTTTCAAGTAGCAGGGAACCGTCGCAACTCTGCCGTCATTATGTTAAGCCCGCCCACCGACTCTATACATGATGTGATTGGCCTGACTAGAGTTTGGTTTTTCCAGCTCGCAAGCCAACGGAGATTTGCTTGACGACACTGGCTGCAAAATAAAATTTTCTGCCACTAGGGTGCGTCTAGATTTCTAGGCTATTCGTATGCAGATTTCACACACAAATTTGTGCATGCTTAGTGAATGAGACCCACTGTTATTACTGTTTTTTATCACATAAATGCAGCCTTGATGAGCATAAGATACTTCTGAAAAGTAGTGTGTGTTTGTTTATTTAACATTTCACTCAAATTGTTACTTTAATTTAATAAAAAATTATAATTGTAACTAAAAAAAATCTACAATCAGACTACTTTAAGTAGAGGTCGTTTGTCCACTGTATGTAAACATAATATTTTCCAACACATTCACATTGTATTGTGTAAATTGATTGTGCATTCGTTAAAACGTGCTCATCATATGTAATGTTTTTTTTTTTAGCATGTATTATTTCACCGTTTGATCATGGGTATGAAGCATCAGAACTTTCGGTTCCCATCTACAATTTCTGTTAAAACACACACCCTATCCATTTAGTGTCCCCCTGTGAGCTGTGTGGAGTTCGGCCCTGTGATTGGGGCCCCTCACACGTGTGCCTCGGGGCAAGAGGCCTCTCAGCGCCTGCCGTCCTTTCCTAGACCTGAGGGAGCTTTTCCCCCATAACCCCAGTATAGTGGCTGAGCCTGGGGTCCCACAACCATCTGGACTCCACCCGAGCAGCAGATTAGCCCAGATAAATTTTATGAGAGAATGGAGGAAGGTGAAATTAACAGGAAGAGAGCATGAGAATGTTTATCACTCCATTTCTGATGACAGAGTTACAGAGTGCACTAGTAGGCAGTTAACATCAATGGCAATCTTTGCAACTCCCTAGAGTCCCTGAAAGCCAGTTCTGCTCTCAAAACACCATATTTGTGGTTAACAGATAGATGTGCTCTTAAAATTGATTTTAAGTGTCCATGTAAAAGCTTTTCTTGTAAAGTGTGTGATTTTGAGTAAAGAGCCTTACGTAATGTGTCTTGGTGGTGCGGGACATCTATATTAGTGACACTTAAAGGGATAGTTCACACAAAACTAAAAATTGTCATCACTTAATGTCATTCCACAACCTGTTGGACTTTCTTTCTTCTGTGAAACACAAAAGAAGATATTTTGAAAAATGTCCAACGTTTCGGAAACCATTGACAAATTGAAAAATTTAAACATTCTTTAATCCTTTGTTCCACATAAGAAAGTCATAAAGGTTTGGAAGGGTGAGTAAATTATGACAGAAGTTTTATTTTTTGGGGGTGATTTATCTCTTTAAGGGTGTAAAAAAGAGATTTGCAGAAATTACTTTTTTAACCCTTTAAATGCATGAATGTTTTGCCAATAATTTTTACATATTCGGGTCTTTAGCGACCCGGCTCTATATCTAACATGGATGGATCTCTGCCTTTCGTGATAAAATAAAACTCTCCTAATGTTGGAGTAACAATTACAGAAGAATAAAATAACGTATATTTTGTTACCTTTTGGAGCTTGGAAAGGTTCAGTTTGAGCAGATGTTTTATACCATCGCAGATGTTTTATTTTGATTTGCTGACAGCTTCTTCACCAGATCCACCATCAAGTGACAGTGACACTAATATTTGACTGCATACAGTACTTTCTCTGCAGTAAATCGCTGAGTCATTTCAAGTTTTGCTGATGATTCTTCCTATTCTTTTGTTTTCTGCCTGCGTTAACTATTGGCGCTTTTCCATTACCAGTACCAGCTCAACTCGACTCGGCTCGGCTCGCTTTTCGCTCCGTTTTCCATTGCAGATAGTACCTCCACAATAGTACCTGGTCGTCATAGCGACGCCGCAGGAAACTGCCGTGACTTAATCTTTTACGCGAGACACACCCGCTACCCACACACACAGGACAATGGAGGAAATCGAGTGTATGCTGTTTTTGGATGTTTTTATTTTTGTTTTTGCTGTTTTTTTATTCAGGATACTCCGTCTGGCGCGTGCAATGATGACGCAGTGAATAGTGACGATTCTCTCTGACCAATCAGCAATCTGTCATGTTTTCACGTCACATTTTAGTATCGCCTCAGCTCGCCTCAGCCCGCTTAGAACCTCGCCGGAGGTGGTACGAAAAAAAGTACCTGGAAGCAGGTACAGGTACAACTTTTACACAGTGGAAAACCAAACAGAGCCGAGTCGAGTCGAGCCGAGTCGAGCCGAGGTGAGCTGGTCGAGCCGAGGCGAGCTGGTACTGTGTAGTGGAAAAGCGCCATATGAGTGAAACGTCACTTCATCATTGTGTATCAGACATTGACACCTTGTGGAATAAAGGTGAATTGCACTTATTCAGTCATCAAAGATTCAATTATTGTTGTGCAGAAAAAATAAACTTACACTGTTACACACCTTAGTTCGTTAGCGACCCTATACAATATTTACAAAAAAATAATGAGAAAACAGGCATTCTTATATATATTTTATTTCCTGTTATAGTGTTTATAATGAATTGATTGAGGTTGATGTCTAACTTTAAAAAATGAATGAGGCGGAGGGTAGTGAATGACGTCCCGGATCACTAAAGACCCGAGGTATGCCTTTAAGAGTTAAACAGGTTTCCCAAACACTCCTACTGTCCTTTCTAATCAGCCTCTATCTTTCATTGTTTAGCCAAACTGGCACTTCCACCCCAATCTCACAGCATTGGTTGGACCAAACTGAGTTTTTTTTTCTATTACTTATATACTATTATAATATTTATTAATAAATTTGAAGCAGAAGGAACTGGATGGAATTTTCTGAATGATCAATCCACAATCTGACTTGTGATGCACCCTAGAATCATAATCACAACATGTTCATGTATTTGGCCCCATGACTGAGCTTGGTTTCTCCCAATTGCCCCCCCCCCCTCCATTTCTGTCCGATGGAGTTTGGGTTCCTTGCCACTGTCGCCTCTGGCTTGCTTAGTTGGGAACTCTTGATATTCAGCAATATTATTGACTTGAATGCACTGACACTATCGGATGAGAACTGAACTGAGCTGGATGATGCTTTGTTGCTGAATTCAACTCATTCCATAATTGACAAACTTCACACAGTTATTAAACAGAACTGAATCAACATTGAACTGACTTTAGCTGAACAATGACTCTATTTTCTTTTTAGAGCTGCTTTATAGCAGAATTGAAATCTGTTTGCATCATTGAATTTTATTTTTATTTTTTTCCTTTTTTGTAATTTTAGTACTTCAATATCAACTTATTGTATTTCAGTTTAAATGTTTTAGGTTTACGTTTTTCATTTAATATTTACATTTCAGCTTAATTTCAATTAACAAAAACTATTTTTAATAGTTAACACTGAACCAAACCCAACAAACAGACCCTCGACAGTCCTTGTGACATGCCTGTTAGTACACTAAAATAACTGAGCCCTCCTTGTAGCCTGAACCTGGCCAAGACTGAGAAAGAGATGAATCAGGCCACGGCTCGTGGTGATTTTAAATCAGTTAAGGGCAAGAGAACTGCTCCCTTACCAGCCCTAAGTCTCCCTCACCCTGTCCGGCTATCACAGAGATGTTTATGGAAAAGAGATTCATGCTGATGATATTTGTGTATGGTGTATTGTTTGAAAGATGGCACTGCCATATAAATAGCTACTTTTTTGACTTTCAATTTAATTTCTGTTTGCATACTGCAGTGTGTTTCACATGATACTGTATGATTTATTACAAACAAGTGACCACCAGTGTGTCTCTTTGTTTATTCATAGTTTTTGTATTTTGGCAGAAATGTCCTTTGAATGTAGTCAATATTTTGTCATGTCATATTCATTATTTTTTGTCTATTTTATTCTAGCTGAAATTATATGTAAACAACTACCTTTCAAATGATGATAAACAAGTAAAATGAGAAAAAGAGACAGAACTTAAATGAAATAGTGGCTCAATCATAATCAAGGAACAGAACTATTTGTTTTGTAATATAACTTAGTTTTAGTTAGCCCATGCATTAACTCAATTGTCTTGAGTAAATGTAATTATTATTATTGTTATATTTATGTTGCTGATTGATATGTGGGATTAATCCGCATTAGATAGATAGATAGATAGATAGATAGATAGATAGATAGATAGATAGATAGATAGATAGATAGATAGATAGATAGATAGATAGATATTTTTATAAAATTGTTTTAATAAAGGTAAATTATGTATTTTATTTCATTCTCATTATTGCTGATAAATAAAAACTGATACATTTTTAGGCAATCATTTTTTTGATGAGAGCCTATAAAATAGATAAAAAATTTCTGATATACTTACTGAATCTGTCAGTCCTGATTCTTTTCACTTTCTCTATGATAGGTAAATGAGAATTGTTCTGAAATGCAAGAATTTCTCTTTCTGTCACATTTATGTACATATGCTGTATGTTTTACTGGGGAGGTGGAGTTTTTTTTCTTTTCTCATACAGTAGTCTAAATGGATGCTCAGCTCTTGTTCCAGAAGGGAATCTCCAGAACTGGCATGACCACGGCAACAGAACCTGGCTCTATGTTCTCATAATGAGTTCCCAGGAGAAGAAGAGCACATACTTTCCACATACACTCACCTACAGCCTTCAAAACTTATAACACATTTTTAAGAATGTCTCTTTAAGTCAAAGTATAAAAAAAACTATACTGTATGTCACACAATATTGTGAGTTTATCATTTTCCCCCCTTACTGTATTGTCTGTTTCCCAAGGTAAACAACCTTTAATATAATGCTTTAGTTGCCAGATGAAGGCTTTTCCAGTTCTTGCTTGAGATGACCTCATGAGGTCAATGTCAATATATGGGAGTGGATCAGCCTTAGCACCAGGCCTCCTCTGTGCCATGCTGAAGGGTTTCCCCCTCTTCCCAAGACTTAGGGTGAATCACAGGCTAAACAGACCTGTTGGGCAGCCGACAAACACAGCAAACCACTGCAGATTCTCTACTGATCGCAGAGTATGTGACTTGATGGTTTTAAGGTTCAAATCATATTTCACACCCAAAAATAACCCAAAACCTGTACGATTTTCTTTCTTCTATTGAAAGTTTCTTGTAACGCAATGTTTTTTTGCGAGAGAGCGAAATTTTTTTGCAAGCAAACACAACGTTTCTCAGGGGAATGCAATACTTTTGCGATAGAACACAAAAGCGTTTTCCTTCCCATCTCAATTTTCCAGACCAAAAAAGACCAGACCTGGTCCGCTTAGCAATCAGATTGCCATTTTTAACACCGAACTTAAATTATAGGGATATGTTCACAACTTGATTGGTTAACATATTGCCTATTTTGAGACGGAACATACCGAACATCCAAAACAATGCCGTGTGCTGGGATAAATGTGCTTGTTGCATGTGCTCAGCCTACATATGATGGTATTTTGACCAGCTGAGAACTCGTGAAGAGCTTATAAAATGTGTAAAGGAGTCAAAACAGCGGCAGGAATCCCTCCGTCACACACACAAGCGACGATCTGCTGCGAGGAGACGCAGTTCTGATGCCTGTACCAAACTGATGGACAGCATAACGACTATGATGAGAAATTATGTCCTTTTTAGGGTCTCACCTTCCTGTTTTTGGTTCGTTTACATGTCTTTGGTCTGTGTTGCGTTCATATTTCCTTCGAACCGCACCAGAGTTTGTTTGGGAGTGGACCGAGACCCATCTTTTCAGCGGTCTGCTTGTTTGGTGCACACCAGGGTTTTTAGCGTTCACACGTTCAAATGAACAGCACTACCAGAGCAATCGCACCAGGGTTCGTTTTAATCGAATCAAACATGCCAAGTGTGAACCCCCTATGTCCCCTTAGGGGCTCGATAGCAATGTATGATTTGTGAATGAATCCTTCTTTTGAACGAATTGGCTAATCCGGTTCATAGAAACAAGTCTGAATGGTTTATTCAAAAATCAAACTGATCAGGTCTGCGTCTAAAAGTTTAGGCAGCTGATTTGTTGCCTCGCTGCCATAAGGTAATGACTTGGCGGGCAGCATTTGCACACGAAGGTACCTCCTAAAACTGATTTCGGACAGATTTCTAAGGCAGCACAATGTTATAATTATCAACTAGCTTTGGTGATAACTAAGCAAATATGTAATTACTACAACATTAATTTCTCAGCTGTCATGGAATCAAAGGCAGAAATTCTCAGCTTTTAAAGTAGCCCTGGTTCTTGAGTTCACTCACTCACTCATTGAATCAATGACTCAATGAGTCAGTGATCCGATCCTTATTGAATCTTGAAAGCTGCAGTCACCTTTCATTGTAATAGCATAAGAAAAACAAACAACCATTAGATCCTTAAAAAAAAATGTGTTCCATGAAAGAAAGTCATACAGGTTTAGAACGACAAGAGGGTGTTTAAATAATGGCAAATTATTTGATTTTAAAGGGAACTGTCCCTTTAAAAACCCTGTAAAACAGTCTTCCCAATGGGTTCAAAGTATCCTTTCTTGTCTTATCGAAACAAAAACCTCCAAAAGAAAAAACATCCTGAGTTCTTTATTTTCCTTTTTTGTCAGCCGTTTGCGGTTTACATGGCGTTAGCATGAATCGATAGGAAAATATCCGCAGCATCAAAGCAGAAACAGTCTTTAGTCATTAAAGACTTCCGCCGAGTGTATATTATTGTGATGAATAACATGGGTCAAGTTCATTTCTGTAGAAAGTGTTTACCAGAAGTGCCTTCTTTTTTTACCATTAGACTTAATTACACATAGCCTCTTGCCAAGCATGAGGAACTCAAAAAACTGTGTAGCGTCACAATAAATAAGACTTCCTCTCTTATCCTTTTGCTTTCTTTCAACAAGAGTTTGTTCTAATGATCCCGTGAAGCCATTAACTTCCTGATTTGATTAAAGAGACCGTGGTGATTGGAAACATACATGTGGAGCAGGAGAGCATATGACTCTCTCTCTGAACTGTGTGTGGCAGCAGTGGTGTTGTCAGCATCTGTTTGAGTCTGTTTACTCTGTTGGGAACACTGTGGATGGTTGCAGCTAAGTCAGTGTGACTTTAGATCCAGAGCCTCCATCGCTGCTATGGAGTTTAACCTCAGTTTAACTTCAGCCCCACCTGACTGACCTACATTCTGACGGACCTGCTCCAAACGGCCCCACGCCATGTGCCTGAACGTTTCTTTAACATTGCAAGAAAAAAATGTTAGCATACACTCACCTAAAGGATTATTAGGAACACCATACTAATACTGTGTTTGACCCCCTTTCGCCTTCAGAACTGCCTTAATTCTACGTGGCATTGATTCAACAAGGTGCTGAAAGCATTCTTTAGAAATGTTGGCCCATATTGATAGGATAGCATCTTGCAGTTGATGGAGATTTGTGGGATGCACATCCAGGGCACGAAGCTCCCGTTCCACCACATCCCAAAGATGCTCTATTGGGTTGAGATCTGGTGACTGTGGGGGCCATTTTAGTACAGTGAACTCATTGTCATGTTCAAGAAACCAATTTGAAATGATTCGAGCTTTGTGACATGGTGCATTATCTTGCTGGAAGTAGCCATCAGAGGATGGATACATGGTGGTCATAAAGGGATGGACATGGTCAGAAACAATGCTCAGGTAGGCCGTGGCATTTAAACAATGCCCAATTGGCACTAAGGGGCCTAAAGTGTGCCAAGAAAACATCCCCCACACCATTACACCACCACCACCAGCCTGCACAGTGGTAACAAGGCATGATGGATCCATGTTCTCATTCTGTTTACGCCAAATTCTGACTCTACCATCTGAATGTCTCAACAGAAATCGAGACTCATCAGACCAGGCAACATTTTTCCAGTCTTCAACTGTCCAATTTTGGTGAGCTCGTGCAAATTGTAGCCTCTTTTTCCTATTTGTAGTGGAGATGAGTGGTACCTGGTGGGGTCTTCTGCTGTTGTAGCCCATCCGCCTCAAGGTTGTGCATGTTGTGGCTTCACAAATGCTTTGCTGCATACCTCGGTTGTAACGAGTGATTATTTCAGTCAAAGTTGCTCTTCTATCAGCTTGAATCAGTCGGCCCATTCTCCTCTGACCTCTAGCATCAACAAGGCATTTTCGCCCACAGGACTGCCGCATACTGGATGTTTTTCCCTTTTCACACCATTCTTTGTAAACCCTAGAAATGGTTGTGCTTGAAAATCCCAGTAACTGAGCAGATTGTGAAATACTCAGACCGGCCCGTCTGGCACCAACAACCATGCCACGCTCAAAATTGCTTAAATCACCTTTCTTTCCCATTCTGACATTCAGTTTGGAGTTCAGGAGATTGTCTTGACCAGGACCACACCCCTAAATGCATTGAAGCAACTGCCATGTGATTGGTTGATTAGATAATTGCATTAATGAGAAATTGAACAGGTGTTCCTAATAATCCTTTAGGTGAGTGTATGTACTAAATGTTCCTTAAACATCAGGCCCACACAGAATCTGTGTGATTCAAGTGATTCATTCACGCAGATTCAAGTGATTTCCACAAAGTAATATGTTCATTAATATTTTGCCTAATTTGATTATGCTGCTGTTTAACACATTTTACTATGGTTTTTTGAACTGAAATGAGCTCAGTTTTACAGAAGATAATTTGTGGTGATTGATAATTATAGCTAGTTTAGTTGTCTGAGGAAATCAAAATATTTCCATTCACATGCTCTTCAATGTAGACTTTAATCTCGTGGCGGGCTGCAACACGCAAGAAAACATGATGTGAAGCTCTTTTTCAACAGATGCTGTTTTTTCTTTCCCCCCTCGGCTGCTGTCTGAGACAGACATACACTTCAACAGTATTTGACCCAGTGATTCATAGCAGCTCTTTGGAGATTCCAATACTTCAGTAGGGACACTGCTCAAAGGTTTTGATAGTGATCACTAGAGATGCTCGGTACAAAGTTTGTGCGCCAATAACAATGGCTAATTATCGTCTTGTACTGTATTTTTTGTTGTATTCTGTATTGTAAGAGTTGTTGCAAGCTTAATGGTGGTGACGTTGAAGTCATGTGACCGTGGTGTAGTTAATTTATAGTCTACGTTTAGCTTTTTACTTCTGGTGATTGTCAGGCTTCAAAATTCAAGAAAGTTGTGCTCATTTTCAAGATTCATCAAGATTATCATGATGAACTATATTTTAAAGGATCATACATTTTTTTTGGTTACAGAGCTTATTTTCGGCAATAATCCCAAAGCCAATGGAAAAATCCTATCATTTTGTCAAAGGGACCAGTGTGATAACTTAGAAAAATTCCTCATCACTGCAGCCCTTTATAGCCACTTATAATAAGTGAACAAATTCTTAAAGTAGATCATGGCCAGGTTGTCTTAATTCAGTCTAACATTTTAGTTAGCGGCCTAAATAATAACCACAATATTTATTTCTTAATTTGTAGCCACATCTTTTTACCTTGAGAAATACATGTGAATATGCAACAGCAATCCCACTAAGATGTGGAAGACAAAGCTGTTTGCGGTGTAGATGTGTAACACCCAATATACACAGAATTCGAGTGACACGACAAAACCGGAATGTTCACAATCAACAAGTTCTAGACACAGTGTAAATAAGACATTTATTGTGCCCTTTAGAAAGCACTAGATTGCAAACAGTTGCATGAGTGACAATTTGAGTGATTATAATGAAATGTGAGCATTCTAATATTGTTGCATTGTTATTTAAATTACATGTTTGTTTTATATGCTGCTGTTTTTCATGCTTCATTGCATGAGTTAATGTCCGACAGCTTATTCCACCTCCTTTTGATTGGCCAGTACATCGCTAGTGAACACACATCGACAACACAATAAACATACACACTATATAGCGTGTTGCTTACATTTAGATTGAAATCTAGCTTGTTTTTCACCATGTGCAGGTGCTAAAGAATAAGAATGTGTGATGTTTCCTGGACTCTGATTATTTGCACCATAAGGACTTGGCTACGCTAAAAACACACTAACACTTTGGCCTTTACACACATATGTTTGCGCGTACGTCGTCCTGGGCTACAACCATACGTGCATGCGTGTGCATAAATCATGAAGAGAGTATTTGGCTCTGGCCCAAAACATGAAGTCAGCCACTGTATGGAAGATCATTGGAATGATTCAGAGCAAGAATATAAAGCTGGATTTATAGCTGCTAGCCGTTAAAGTTGTCAATGTTAGCATCGCTAATGACTAATAGTCTCTGCAACCTTTTACCGAGTGCAATTTCATCATATTGAGTGCAACGCAAAGCATCCATAAGCATCCTCTGAAGTGCCATAACAATTCACTGTGGCTCATCCTTCAGCAGTTTATTTCTTCTGCAGTTGTCTCCAGCATTTGTGTTCGCTTGGAATTGTCTGCTGATTTCTATGTTTTTCCATTTTATTAAGTGTGCCAAAACCTGATCATCCACGAAAACAATATGGCTCATGTTTCTTGACCACTTCTCAAAAAAATCATGGTGTACGGCACACCAGAGATAGTCAGAGTGGCAAATAACCTGTGCGTTTACACTGAATTTCAAATGTTTTGTGAGTGATCGAAAATATAACATTTTTAAAAACTAAAAACTTAAAATAAACTTAAAAAACTAAAACTAAAATAATTATGAATAGCTGTAGCTCTCCAGGTGAAGAACAGAAAAGATTATACTGTTTTATTTTTTTTCACACAGCGTAATTTTTTTTTCCTATTTTATATCTCAACCGCAACTTTATTTCTCACAATTGTAACTTTATCGATTTGTAAGTGAGTCTTTATTTCTCTAAACTTTCAACTTTATATCTCAACCCTGACTTCATTTCTCACAGTTGTGACTTTCTTACAATTGCAATGTTTTTCTTCTGAAAAATTCTCTAAACTTTTTAACTTTATAGCTTAACTGTGACTTTATTTCTCACAATTTACTTTTTTCTCATAGTTGCTACTTTATTTCTCTAAAAATTCAACTTTATAGCTTAACTGTGACTTTATTTCTCACAGTTGTGACTTTTTTGTAATTGATACTTTATTTCGCTAAGAATTCAAATTTAAATTTCTTTATTTCGCTAAGAATTCAAATTTAAGTTTTTCACAATTGTGACTTAATTTCTCATAATTGCTACTTTATTTCTCATAAAATCCAACTATACATCTCAACCGTGGCTTTATTTCTTACAATTATGACTTAATTTCTCTTAGTTACATTATTTCCCATAAAATTCTCAACAAAATCTCAACCATGATTTTTTCTCACAATTGTGACTTAATATCTCAGAATTACTACTTTGTTTTTTTTTATAAAATTCACTTATGTCTCGATTGTAACTTTTATTTCTTCCAGTTATGACATTTTTTTTTATATCACACACTTCAGATGTGCATACGTTCTTGAGTATTCTGAGTCTGGCTCAGTCGACCATTTGTTTTCTTAAAGTATATAGCCTGTTTGAATCAGTGTCTCCTTGATTTACCTGCTAGCTGTGAACGGGCTGAAGTGGGACAGCAGTAACAGGACGCAAGCGTTTTTCACTGGGTTTGGCTGATTTCGTAATGATGAGCTTTCACTGAATTTACTGCATCCTGAAACTGCTCGTAATGGCAATTTAATGGGCACCGGTAATAAAGCTGTCTCATTAGGAAACAGGGAGGCTAAATCAAAACCCAATCAGACTAGAAAGGAAGTCAGAATAAGTCAAGGTTTTTGGGAAAAGTTCTTTGTCATCAGTCTGCCCCAAAAGCACCACCAGGCTATCATGTCCGGTGGGGGAGAGAACCCACATTCTTTCTCTGTGGAAACATTTGCAGATTGTTTCTACTTTGTGGTTTAACAAAAGAAATATACCTGACTTTAACAGCACCGATAGCTGCGGCAGACTTTGTTTCGCTGGATTTAGAAAAGTGTTGAGCGCAGTAAAAGTTGCGTAGAGTAGAACCTTGATAGAAGGCCTGTAGCCTTATAAAAATAAATGTAGCATGTTGACAGACAGGCCCAAAATTTGGCTGACCCAGTTCTAGGGGAAATTTGAAATGTAAATGAAACAAATGAGGGGTGCAGAAGAAAAGACCATAAGAGAGAAAACAGAATGTTGCCAAGTTCTGGCCACTGCGCATGACATCTGGGATGGAGTCATGGTAACTAATGGTTAAATATGTGGATAGAGAATTTAAAAGCCTTGAGAAACAGACAGGGATTCCCAACTGTGGAGCTGGCCATGAGTGAGGGATTTCAGAAGGTTTCAGAAAACCAGATTTGAACCTCTATTTCCACCCAGCCTATATATTTAATATAGTAAAAAGAGTAATATTGTGAAAATATTATTACAATTTCAAATTATAATATATTTTAAAATGTAATTCAACCTGTGATGGCAAATCTGAATTTTCACGTCACATGATCCTTCTTGCTGATTTGAGGCTCAAGAAACATTATTATTATCATTGTTGAAAACTGTTTTTATGGAAACCGCAATGTAATTTTTTTCAGGATTTATTATTGAATAATAAGTTCAACAGCATTTAATTGAAGTAGAACACTTTTGTAGCATTATAAATGTCTTTACTGGGATTTTTGATCAATTTAATGCATCCTTGCTGAATAAAAGTAAAGTTTCTTTCTTTCAAAAAAAAAAAAAAAATCTGACTGACCCCAAATTTTTGAACAGTAGTGTTGGCAGGAGCATTGGCCCCATTCACTTCTATTGTAAGTGCTTCACTGTAACCCTCGGTTTTGCTCTTTTTAAGTCCTAATTAATTTTATGGTAACCAACATTATGCCAAAAGTGCTGTCGATTGAGCTTAACTTAGTCAGTCAAACAAATGAAGACAGTAACATATTTGACATCTGATTAAATGTTTTAAAGGGGTGATATAATGCCCCTTTCACAATATGTAAAATAAATCTCTGATGTGCCCAGAGTGTATATGTGAAGTTTTAGCTCAAAATACCCCACATATATTTTTTTTATAGCATGTTAAATTTGTCACTTTTTGAGGGTGAGCAAAAACGCACCGTTTTGTGTCTGTTCCTTTAAATGCAAATGAGTTGCTGCTCCTGGCACAGAGGGCGGAGCTTCAACAGATTGTGTCCTTTTACCTCACACAGACATGCACTGTAAATTTCAAAAACTTTTAGCCTTTTATGTTCAAACCGGAGTCAGATGATGTCAATGGAGTCAATGATAGAAAGACTCAAGAAGAAGTGACAGCATGTAGAGTGCAACACAACATTTCTGAATGGTTAGTTGATGAATTTATGTAGCTTATGTGAAGTTATCTTCTAGTCATTGATTAGCATATTCTGTCTTGATAATCTATAAATCGTGTTCCGGGGGTGGGGTTTATGTAAATGTTAGGGTTAGTGATGTCACTAACCCGGGAGGAATGTCGTGTAGTCCCTACCAGCCGTTTGTTGTAGTAAAGAAAAGCAATTTCTTTAAAAGCAAATATCTCCCTTTGCTTTGAACTTTGAGTATTGTAACTTTGCAGATGTTGTTTATGCGCAAACAGCAACATTACACACTAACTAAAGTTAGAAAAGTGAAATAATAATCAACCTCCCCTTTAATGATTACGTTTGGTGACAATAGCAGTGCCGAAATGACACACTTTAAACATCCTATCCAAACAAATCTATTAGATGGGAATCAGCTCGGTTTAGCTCTCATTACCCGCAGCTTTAATCTCCTGTGCTCTCATTCAGAGCCGATGTGTTGAAACCCTCCTGTTGGGAGCTTTCTGGAATGTTCTGGTTCGTGAAGCATATGAAGAGCAGCTCATTATATCTCTCACCTGTCTCTCAGCAGCTCTCTCACCGAACGCCCTGGCCGTCTGTCTGCGGGGTCGTTCGTGTCTTTACAAACAGTGATGTGCTTCGATATGGAGTGAAAAGTGTGTGCGCTGCTGCTCCGAAGGGACTCAGGAGACATTGCAGCACCTCGTGAACGAGCGACTGTGTGCATGTGTCATTCCGGTAGTCTTGCAACTGTGTGCGAGCAGAACCCCCCCCCCCCCCCCCCCCCAGAAAAACACATGTGGAATGTTGTCACTGACATGTTTTGAGTAATTAGCCTTGATTGATAAAAGATGAAGAGTCACTCCAGCAGCCAGCCACACACACCAGACAGCTGCACCTGGGAATCTTGGCCTGCGTGTGGTGCATTCATAACTCCTCATTCTCCCATGTGGAGACGCAGTAGACAGAGTTCAGCCTGGTCATCGCTCTGCTCTCCTTCGGTCTCCCTCTCTCTTTTCTTGCTATGGGAATCTGGCAGCCGTTGTCCTGTAGGCTCTGCTCCAACTTCAACGGATCGTCTCAGGTACAATCCGGAGCTGCAAGCTGAAGAAGGTGCCAGGAAACAGTAAAGTTTAGCAGTGTTGCTAAATGGGTTTTAGCGTCACAGTTAGGAGATATAAATGATCTTCGATTTTCAGTTGTCGTCAAAGCCAGACTGAAACAAAAGACTTTTAGCTTTGGATGAGCTTTGGACTTTTAGCACTGAGACGGAGACAGTGTGAGGAGGAGCAGACGGACCCTTTTGTAGAAAAATGAATGGGAGAAATTGTAACACAATAAATCTCGCCTTACAGTTAAAAGAGCCTGTCATTTTCTAGGGCGATGTTTATTTAACTTAATTAAAATAATCTGTTTTAAATACATTACAGTCATACTATTAACTTGAATAGACCTCTTCTGTGATGCATATGCTTTATTTTGAAAGTAAAATGTATGTGATATTTTCTTTTAGGTGTAAATTTGCACCACCCTGGTATTTTTATTATATATATATATATATATATATATATATATGCTATATATATATGCTATATATATATATATATATATATATATATATATATATATATATATATATATATATATATATATATATGACACTGGACCACAAAACCAGTCACAAGTCGTACGGGTATAATACATTGTATGGGTCAAAATTATCAATTTTCCTTTTATGCCAAAAATCATTAGGATATTAAGTAAAGATCATGTTCCATGAAGATATTTTGTAAATTTCCTACCGTAAATATCTAAAACATTTATTTTTGTGAGTGAATGCAGCATAATCACGAACATAAATGGACAACTTTAAAGGCGATTTTCTCAATGTTTCGATTTTATAGCACCCTCAGATTCCAGATTTTCAAATAGTTGTATCTCGGCCAAATATTGCCCTATCATAACAAACCATACATTAATGGAAAGCTTATTTATTCAGCTTTCGTGTGATTTATAAATCTCAATTCCAAAAATTTTTTACCCATGTGACTGGTTTTGTGGTCCAGGGTCACATGTAAAAAGCTTCACTAAAAGGATGAGATTTTTGAAAATGAAACATTTTAAGTAGTTTGGCAACAGTAAAGCATTTTTGTTAAAATATGCTTTAAAATGTTAAAATATGAAACATTGAAACAAAAATGTTAAAATATGCCAAAGTCTGCCAAATCAAAGTTATTATGGTGCAACCGCATGAACTCTGGAGCCCCTAAAGGAACGTGGTGATGGAAAAAAAATATGAGGTGGGAGAAAAAAAAAACTAAGCTTTTGCATTCCCCCGCAAATTTTTAATATTCTTTGCGACCGAATGCAAAGTTTGAGAGAGAACAAAAGTTTTTGCGATGGAACGCAAATGCTTTGTGAGCAAACGCAAAGTTTCTTGGTGGAACGCAAAACTTTTGTGAGGGAACAAAAAAGCATTGAAATATATTTTTCCTCCCATCTCATTTTTATTTTTTCCTCATCATGTCCATTTAGTGGCTCAATAGGACCCTCATGTCTGTCAATATTTTTTGACAAGGCAAGATCAGTTCAGGTTGTCACTTACTACGGGCCAAGCACCGAAGGTGCGGAGGCACCTATTGTTTTCGTTCCCGTTCTTATTATTATTATTAGGGGCCAAGCACCGAAGGTGCGGAGGCACCTATTGTATCTGTTCCCGTTCAGTATTATTATTATTATTCTTCCTTCTTCTTCCACTCTGGGAGTCTATGGCAGCCCATAGAACCGATTGCGGGAAAGTTGTTTTGGTTTGACATTCTGATAGAGGACAGTCCCAACATTAAATACACCAATTTTGGTGTGTCTAAGTCATTCCCTCTAGCGCCACCACCTGTCCAAATGTTCACTCATATTTATAATAACTTTTGAACCGTAAGGCCAATCAACAAAATTCATGTTTCCTCTGATTCCTGAGCTCATGACAATTCGATTGCACCCTATGACGTAATTTTCCGTCATAAAAATATGGCCGCCATTTTGAATTTTTCAAAAAAACTACTTTTTCGAACTCGTCCTAGACGGTTTGTCTTTTGAACCAGATCATCTTCAGGCAGTAGTGACCAAAAGTTATTAAATTCTAGTTGATTCGTCAAACCGTTTTCGATAAACGCTCGAACAAATTTTACGTAGCGCTTGCAAAAACAGTCGTAAGGCTGTATCTTCGCAACGGTTTATCATATTCAGACCAAACTTGGTACATGTCCTCACAAGCATGACCTGAGGCTACATGCTGCGTTTCGTCGCAGCGCCACCTACTGGTCCGGAGATATGAAAAATGGCTATTTTTGCTTATAACTTCTGAACAGTTTGTCCAAAAATCATAAAATTGGTCTCGTTAGATTCAGGGCAACATGCCGAGTCGACTGATATCCATATCCAGCTATATTTATTCTTCTTTTTCTTCTTCCGCTCTGGGAGTCTATGGCAGCCCATAGAACCGATTGTGGGAAAGTTATGAAATTTGGCACACTGATAGAGGACAGTCCAAAAAGTCACCATACCAAATTTGGTGTCTTAAAACCAACCCCTCTAGCGCCACCACCTGTCCAAAGTTTCACTCATATTTACGCGAATAACTTTTGAACCACAAGGGCTAGAAACAAAATTCTTTTTTCCTCTGATTCCTGACCTCATGACGATTCGACTGCAATACTTTTTCGAACTCCTCCTAGGCCGTTGCTCCAATTTCCACGAAAATTGATCAGATCATCTTTAGACCATGCCGACAAAAAGTTATGGAATTCGTGTTGATTCGTCAAACCGTTCTCGAATACCGCGCAAACAAATTTTACGTAGCGCTAACGAAAACAGACACAAGCTTGTATCTCCTCAACACTTTATCATATTCAGACCAAACTTGGTCCATATCATCACAAGCATGACCTGAGGCTACATGCTGCGTTTCGGCCTAGTGCCACCTACTGGTCCGGAGATATGAAAAATGGCTGTCATAAACATGGTCTCGTTAGATTCAGGACGTCATGCTGAGTCGACTGATATCCAATATTCCCAGATCAGCCATTTTGGCTGTCGGCCATTTTGAATTATGTGCTAAAATGCTGTTTTTTAGGAATGCATGAACGTATCGTTACGAAACTTGGTATGGGTCATCAGCACAAGGCCCTGAAGGTACTCAAAAGACTACGAGACAGCGCCACCTTTTGGTCAAAAGTTGACTACATATGCTTATGCTTGTGGGAAAGTTATGAAATTTGGCACACTGATAGAGGAGCGTCTGAACTATCAGCATAGCCAATTTGGAGTCTCCAACTCATTCTCTCTAGCGCCAGCAACTGTCCAAAGTTGCACTCATGTTTATGCTAATAACCTTTGAACCACAAGGGCTAGAAACAAAATTCATTTTTCCTCTGATTCCCTAGCTCAAGACGATTCGATTGCACCCTATGACGTCATTTTCCGTCATGGAAAGTTTTCCGCCATTTTAATTTTCCGAAAAACCTACTTTTTCGAACTCCTCCTAGACCGTTTGTCCGATTTTCACCAAAATCGAATCGTATCATCTCCAGACTGTGCTAACTAAAAGTTATGGATTTCGTGTCGATAGACGAAACCGTTTTTGTATAGCGCAGCAGCAAAGTTGAGGCATGATGCCAAAAGGACTATTCAGGCTTTATATCTGCAATGCCTCGACATATTGACACCAAACTTTGTATGTGTCATTGTCTCCTCTCTCTGACCACACCACATCAATTTCATAACTGCGCCACCTATTGGTCGAAAGTGATAATCCATTAAATCATATTTTGAATTACTTGTTATATCATTTTGCAGCCATTTCGCCTAAAATCCTCTTTAAATGTCTTAAATTGCTCATTGTTGCAGTTGGTCTGACAACTTCAGCCATGTTGGCATATCCTGTCATCTGATTGCGCTTGGCCCCGATAATTGCTGCTTACAGCTATATTTATTATTATTATTATAAAAAAATATTTTAAAAAACGATTAAGACACTCGTATATGAAAACAAACTGTTTTCAAACTAAGAACTTGGCATGTGTTAGACACTGTCTTTTGTCACTGACTCATTGTCTGTTTAACTTAATGCTATGTTTTTACTATTGTTTTATTGCTGATTTGAAATTTTACAACGAAAATTCAGAGTGCATGTGCTGGTGAGCGTGTGGATATCTTGGACTCCACTTTTAAGCCTCTGTCCATGTATACGCATACAGTCAGGCTTTAGGTATGCTATTTATCAAACAACCTCATTGTGTGAGTCCAGTAGAGCTCATCTTTCTTTCAACGGTCTGGCATGAAGACAGTGTGTCAATCTCTGGACGGACACCATCTTGCTAAATGATTGTAGTATTTGAATGATGATCCATACATGCACTCTAAAAAACACTTGGTTAAAAACAACCCAATTTGGGTTGTTTTTAGCTCAAGGGCTGGGTAAATATAGGACAGAACACGTTAGGCCAATTTTACCCAACAAATTGGGTTGTTTATTTAACTCAGCTTAATAGGTTGATTTTATTCATTAATTTTTAATATAATAGTATTTTTTTTTCTTCATATATGAATTAGTGCTTACAGATTAACTTAAATCCTTAACTTAAAATAGTCCACACAACTACTAGTTTACATGATAACATTCCTTTACTTACGATGATATCATATTTTACTGCGTAGCATATTTTATACCTTTTTAATATGTAGGATATACAATATTGCCTACATTTAAACTTGTTTTACAAACACTAGGGGCCCTATCTTGCACCCAGCGCAATTGACTTTGTACACCGACGCATGTATCATTCCTATTTTGCACCCGCGCAAAGCGCGTTTTTCCCTCCACAGAAGCACGTCGCTAAACTAGGGAATGAACTTGCGCTCATTGGGCGGTTCAGCGCAAAAAAGGAGGTGTGTTCCGGCGCAAACGTTCCTTCATGCTATTTTGCAGGTTTAGAAAACAATTGCGCCACTAACCAGGAAAAAATAGTTTAAAGTCAGTGGCGCGTTGCGCATGTTATTCATATGCTATTTTAAGGGCGCATGCTTGGCCATAATCAATGTAGCGTGTGCACAACGCGCATACACTTTGATTCTCTCATCTACACAGAAGCAGCAGTTTTCATTTTTGCAAATCATACATTATTACGATAGATAGATAGATAGATAGATAGATAGATAGATAGACAATTTATTATAAAAGCATACATCTAGCTTACACATTTACCAAAATTATCATACGCCTTTTTAACCGAAGTTAATTTGGGTGGGTTTCTCCATCCCCAACCTCCCTGACGAGAGCGTTGCTCTCCTCGGCTGTGAACCGCTCCTGGCGCGCGCCTGGCAAATCCGCCGTTATGATAGGAATCCGCTTTAGAACAAGCGCGCCTGCTCTTAAAGGGAATGTGAGATGACGCTCTGATTGGTTTATTTCACGTTACGCCCAAACCACACCTATGAATAATGAAGCTCTTCAGACCAACCCATTTTAGATTTGCGCCTGGCGCAAGAGTCATTTATCCCGCCGGGAAACTAGCAACAGCGCCAAGACCCGCCCACAAAGTCACTTGCGCTTTGCGCTTTGACACTTGCGTTTCAGATCGTTAAAATAGGGCCCTAGAAGTTAAAATGAAACTTAACTAAACTTGACCATAACCTGGCCATTACTGATTCGAACACTGATTCGACACTCATTTAGGTGACTCACGTCGCGTCCTGTATGTTGATTTGCATAATATTAAATGATTTACAGCACACTACTTATTTTATACTTACAATTTTTTTTTACAAAAACCAAAGACATGCCCCAATTCAATGGCTCTGAGAACTACAACAAGCCTGCAATAAATAACTCAACCGCTGGGTTGTTATGTCTGACCCAGGGGCTGGCTAACACAAAAACTACTCAAACACTGAAAAAGTAACCCCCAAAAATGACCGAAAAGGCTGAAAAAAATAACCCTATCTGTCTGTCTAAAATGGCAAGCTAGCTATGTACAGTATCTGTGTGAGTACATATTTGTCCCTTCAATGGAGACAGAAATCTTTCTTCAGCTGAACTAAGGCTCAGAAAGTCACAGTGACCTTCAACCGTTGTTGCTTGTATCTTTGTCAGTGCTCTCAGTTTTATTTCTTCCTCAAGTCTTTCCAGTCAAATGGAAGCTCTGTGATTTTAGTGGCCTCCTATGGAGTTCCCTGAGCTCTTGTTATGACCTGCTTTACGTGTCCTGCTACAAATGGAAGTCATGTTACGCTTGGGTGGATCAGCCTGCTCAAATGTTTTCCCCACTGCACTGCCACACAGGCTGAGATTTCAGGCTTCAAGAGCAATATTTAAACTGCTCTATGTGTGCGTGCGAGTCTGTTTGTTATGACTCCTGCCTGTCCATGGAGTCTCTCAGCTTGAACATATGCTGCCTTTCCCTCCATGGAAGTTCGGAAATCGTAATTTTGATGTGCGTTCAAATCATTTTGGTCAGAATCAAATAGATGCATTGGGCAGTGTCAGTACTGACAAAGATAGGAAGCATTTTTAGCACTCTGTTATTTATTTTATTATTTTTGTGCACAGTCCTGTCACCTCATAAAACGAATCCCTGTTCTACATCAACAGTGCACAAAATAGAAACTAACCTTTACAGTCAACATTCACCATTGCAACTTAAAATCGGTATCAATCTTTCCTTTTTTAAACTCCGCCCCCTTGGTTACTGTTGTTAAATAAGCTTTAAAGAACTCCTCATAGGAATATTTCAGCATGAATTTTAGTAAAATGTGCTCATAAAGTCGGTGTACGAGTAAAATCTCATAAAATGTGATTGAATGATATTGTTACATGGTTTTAGTGACATTTATCTTTTTTAGGGCTGTGAAACGATTAATCACGATTAATCACATCCAAAATATAAGTTTGTGTTTATATATGTATAATGTATAATATATGTAATATACACTCACCTAAAGGATTATTAGGAACACCTGTTCAATTTCTCATTAATGCAATTATCTAATCAACCAATCACATGGCAGTTGCTTCAATGCATTTAGGGGTGTGGTCCTGGTCAAGACAATCTCCTGAACTCCAAACTGAATGTCAGAATGGGAAAGAAAGGTGATTTAAGCAATTTTGAGCGTGGCATGGTTGTTGGTGCCAGACGGGTCGGTCTGAGTATTTCACAGTCTGCTCAGTTACTGGGATTTTCACGCACAACCATTTCTAGGGTTTACAAAGAATGGTGTGAAAAGGGAAAAACATCCAGTATGCGGCAGTCCTGTGGGCGAAAATGCCTTGTTGATGCTAGAGGTCAGAGGAGAATGGGCCGACTGATTCAAGCTGATAGAAGAGCAACTTTGACTGAAATAACCACTCGTTACAACCGAGGTATGCAGCAAAGCATTTGTGAAGCCACAACACGCACAACCTTGAGGCGGATGGGCTACAACAGCAGAAGCCCCCACCGGGTACCACTCATCTCCACTACAAATAGGAAAAAGAGGCTACAATTTGCACGAGCTCACCAAAATTGGACAGTTGAAGACTGGAAAAATGTTGCCTGGTCTGATGAGTCTCGATTTCTGTTGAGACATTCAGATGGTAGAGTCAGAATTTGGCGTAAACAGAATGAGAACATGGATCCATCATGCCTTGTTACCACTGTGCAGGCTGGTGGTGGTGGTGGTGTAATGGTGTGGGGGATGTTTTCTTGGCACACTTTAGGCCCCTTAGTGCCAATTGGGCATCGTTTAAATGCCATGGCCTACCTGAGCATTGTTTCTGACCATGTCCATCCCTTTATGACCACCATGTATCCAACCTCTGATGGCTACTTCCAGCAAGATAATGCACCATGTCACAAAGCTCGAATCATTTCAAATTGGTTTCTTGAACATGACAATGAGTTCACTGTACTAAAATGGCCCCCACAGTCACCAGATCTCAACCCAATAGAGCATCTTTGGGATGTGGTGGAACGGGAGCTTCGTGCCCTGGATGTGCATCCCACAAATCTCCATCAACTGCAAGATGCTATCCTATCAATATGGGCCAACATTTCTAAAGAATGCTTTCAGCACCTTGTTGAATCAATGCCACGTAGAATTAAGGCAGTTCTGAAGGCGAAAGGGGGTCAAACACAGTATTAGTATGGTGTTCCTAATAATCCTTTAGGTGAGTGTATGTGTACTGTGTATAATTATTTTGTATATATAAATACACACACATGCATGTATATATTTAAGATTTTTTATTTATTTATATATAATATAAATGTGTATATATATATATATATATATATATATATATGCAATATTTCTTAAATATATACATGCATTCGTGTGTATTTATATATACAAAATAATTATACACAGTACATACACATATATTATATAAACACAAACTTATATTTTGGATGCAATTAATCGTTTCACAGCCCTAATTTGTTTATAACTTTTTATCTTATCTGCTGTGTCCTATTATAGAATTTATTAAATAACTGAAAATCACCTGGTGGTTTTACAATATTTATTAAATATTTTTTGATAATTTCCAATACTGCATTATGCGTTATGTATTAAATTGCAAAATTTAAAAACATTGAAGCTGCATTTATAACTAGGCTATCCAAACACACAAGCTTAGGTCAGTTCGCTTCCGCCATCATTGTTTAATAGACACACCAATACCTCGAAAAATTCCAGAACACTCTCTCAACAATGCGACTTGAATGCATTAACCTATAAATGTGGTTTTGTAGATGTGTGTTTGTATATTTCTGTGTCAAGATTGAAAGTGTAACAGTCCTTAAACTTTGTGCAAAGTTCAGTTGTTTATTTGAGAATGGTTAACCTACTAAAGGGAGCGGGTGAGTTAATGTGTGTGTGTTACAATAATTCTTTGCAGCAGATTGTGTATTCAGACAGCTCCAGATGGATCTCATTGACACTCTTCACTTTGATCAGAACAAAATCCTGCTCTTCACATATAGAGGGCTGTATCTGTTTGTACTCTGATTACTTTAAACTTTGGACACATATGTGAGGGTTCATTGGCGTGTGAAGAGTTTTCTTTATAGTTCGAGTTCTGTCACGACACTTCCTTCACCAGAAGACCTCCCCTGAGTTGCTAAGGAGACAATGGAAACACTGACCACACTGCTGTATCACTGCTGTTCACATGCAAAGACACACACAAGCTCTTACCCAGTGGTATGAAGCAGTTTTGCTTCACTGTTGCATTTCAAGTGAGAATAATTTTCAAAGCACACAATTTTGCTCAAGTAATATTATATACTAAAACTATAGGAACTTGCACTTGCTAAATGTACTTGTGCATATGAGGAATAATCCAATGATGAGGTGGGCCAGATGTTAAATTCATACTCCTGATACAAACCTCTACAGGTTCAAATCCCACGCTAACACACATGAAATAAAGTTCTAATTTTATGCCAGTAGATGTAATTGGTTAACTTGACTTCAAAGCAGTGAACTATTTATTGTGTTCCTGTGGCTCAATCATGGCACTAGTCATGGGTTCAATTCCCAAGGAATATATGATCTGATAAAAAAGCTCTGTATAGCTTAAATGCAATATGGATAAAAGCTTTTGCTGTAGCATAAATGTATTGTAAGCATAAATAGCATAAATAAAAAGCATGTAAATGTATGTAACGTTACTTAACGTTATCTGCAACAGTTCATTTAAAAAAGTTCATTCCAATAAAATAGAACGTTTATTATTATTTGATTAAAGGAATATTACATTATTATTTAATCAAACAACTTGTATTATTTATTTACTGAATAATAATTTCATATAATTTTTATT
This sequence comes from Abramis brama, assembly GCF_963993115.1. Classification (NCBI taxonomy): domain Eukaryota; kingdom Metazoa; phylum Chordata; class Actinopteri; order Cypriniformes; family Leuciscidae; genus Abramis; species Abramis brama. The sequence continues at coordinate 22,112,709 of NC_139979.1, read as the reverse complement.
TTATCTCTATTTTAGATGGTTTGAACACTGGACCCAAGCTATAAGTCAAGTCACCTTTATTTAAATAGTGCTTTATACAATACAGATTGTTTCAAAGCAGATTTACAGTGATAACAGGAGAATGATTCAATGATGCAGTTAATATCGGCTGTACAGCAGCTCTAAAAGAAAATAGTGTCATTGTTCAGCTGAAGTCAGTTCAGTGTTGATTCAATTCTGTTGTAAAGATCATTTAATTATTAAATCTATAAAGATTTCATCGTCCAGCTCAGTTCAGTTCTCATCCAATTGTGTCAGTGCAGTCAAATCAATAATATTGTTGAATATTAAGTTTAACAAAGGACAAGAATATCTAGGAATAGTGGTGATGGGCTTATTTGACTTGGACCAGTTAGCAATACACAGAACACCTCAGCCAACCTAATTGTATATATATATCTCCCTTTCTCTCTTTTAGCTCTTGGACAAATCATGCTGTACGTGGATGGAATGAATGGGCTTATCAGACACAATGAAACTGTACAGTGGCTTTACACACTGGTTGGATCAAAGGTAAAGGAAATTTCACTGTTAAAATTGTAAAGTGTATTTAACTTCAAGTGGGTCATTTAACTCTTTGGTTACACTTTATTTTAAGGTGTCAGTATTACAGTGTATTTATTCATTTAAGTACTGAGTAATAATAATTAACTACATGTACTTACTATAGGGTAAGGATTAGGATGATGGTTTGGTTTAGGGTTAATCGCATGTAATTATGCATAATAGTTATTATGCATTATAGTTATTACTACAGTAATTACATGTAACATATGTAACAATGACACTGTAAAATAAAGTGTTACCAACTCTTCTTCCAGTGGATGGCTTGTTACACTGATATATTTACACAACATAAAAAATGCACATAACCGATATGTGAGTGTGTCTAAAAGTGGAGTTACACGCATGAACTAAAGGAACCCACATGGCAAGAACATATGACAGGATCACATGCCATGAAACAGAAAACATGACTATGACTAAATTTCAAATTAAGAGACATGAAAACATGAATGTGAAACCAAACCACAAACATATATGACAGACAGCCAATATGAAATATTTAGTTTTGCATGCTTATTTGCCTTTTTTATATTTAGATTGCCTTTGCCATCATCTAATGCTCACTTAAAGTTAATCTGTAAAAACACCAATAATTTAATAACACTGTTAAATGTTATTTTTAGAAAATCTCACAATTAATGTTTTTCATGTAGATTAATGTGTTGACACCTAAATTCACTTGTAGATTAAAACAGTTGAAGTAATTTATTTAAAACAGTTGATTTTGGTTTTTAGTGTTTAACTTCTCATTTATTTAGACAAAATGCTATGCCAGAACATGAATATTATTGGCTTACTGGTATCGCCAGAATATCAGTGCATGCTTATGACAATCAATTTAATAAAATAAAATAAATAAAATTCAAATAAAAATTAAATGGAAATAATACAATTTTGACACACATTTTTGCATATTGCTGGACCTATGCACTTCATAGTAATATTAATAAATTGTATTGCTTGGTTTTAAAACCTTGTCTTGAAAACTTCAAAAAGTAGTTCAAAAGTAGATCAGAAACACTTGTTTTGAGAGCCTACCAGATCTATTATTTTGTTCAGAAGTAATGAATTCAATGAGGACCGAAAGGTACGTTTTCTTGTATTTATGTTCTTTTTAGCCAGTGTTTGCAAATGTTTTAAGTTAAGGCAGCTTCCAGGTGTGCCAGCTTGAACAATACTCAGAGGGTGCCGTAGTTTTGCACGCAGTGTTCATGACTGACTTTCCTGTTTTTCCCCTGTATTTATATTCTTTTAAAGCCAATGTTTGTAAAGCATGCTTTAACTCAGCAGGGCAACTTCTAGGTGTGCCAGCACACAGAGTGTGGCACAGGTTCGCACGGCACGCAGTGTTCTGGGTTGATTTTCTCTCTGGGTCCTGTCCAGCCCTCTAGTGGCAAAAATGAGCATATATGAAAGGACAGGTGTGTGTGTGGGTGGGTCAATATCCGAAATCCTCGTCCTTGTGGGGACATTTTTTGGTCCCCATGAGGAAAACAGCTAAGTTATATACTAAGTGGGTTAGGGAATCGAATATACAGTTTGTACAGTTTAAAAATCATTATGTCTATGGACATGTACACACACTATGTCTATATGTGTGTACTGTATGTGGTAGAGGTTGGATGTGAATGGATGTTTGTGATCACCAAATCAGCAGATGTTTGAGCAGTTCTGTGCTGGATACAGCAGTGTTTAAATGCATTTCCTATTGCCTCTTCTCTCTCTCTTCCTGTTATATGGTACATGTGGAATACACTGTATGGTTTGAAAGAGCAGCTCTAACATTATTAAACACAGATCTGTTTCTCTCGCTGTTCCTCCACTTTCCTCCATACTCACAATCACATTCATGATCCTGTATTTTTTGCTCTTCTTTACTTCTGTTTTATTTACTTTTCACTTTTGTCTATTGGATTTAAGGGCTCTTCTCTCTTTCACCTTGTTTTCCTAAAAATATCATGCCTCAGTGTCTCAATCTATAATGCTGAATGCATATGCATTTTATTTTTTGTAAGATAATAAGGCATGTTTTCAGAGTATATATATTAAATTAAGTTTATTTCCCTTTCAAGGGAACTCACGCTGCGTCGAGAATTATGCTGTGGGAACGCTTGGTGTGACTGCGCCGTAAAGCACGTGTGAAATCAGTCCAATGGTGTGACGGGACTTCATAGGCGGGTGACGACCAGGAAACTATAAAGCCTGCTCAAACAAAGCAACACTATTCTGTTGAAATCGTTTGTCTTATTTGGTGTTGTCTGTCTCATATATAAGAGTTATGGCGAGCAAACAACATCTTAAATTGTGTTCCTTCCTGCCCTCGCTGTCCCAATTCATCACCCCCATCCAGAGTTGTGGAAACTGTGGGCTTGGCCTCTGAGGGGGCCCAGCTCATAGATTATGGTCTCTCAACAGAGGTTGTTGAGACCATACTTCACTCCAGAGCTCCTTCCATGAAGAAACTTTATGCCCTGAAGTGGAGAGTATTCACTTCTTGGTGCAGAGGTCATCAGCTGGACCCAGTTAACTGCCCTGTTGGTACAGTGCTGGAGTTCCGTCAAGATAAATTTGTTGCAGGGTTGCTTCCATCCACCTTAAAGGTCTATGTGGCTGCCATAGCTGCTTATCACATTCCTTTGGGTGGTATGTCCTTGGGGAGAGACCCATTGGTAACCTGTTTCCTCCGTGGTGCGTGCCTGCCTGGGATTTGGTGTTAGAAGGCCTGTCCTTGGCTCCCTTCAAGCCTATTGAGGAGGTTCCAGTCAAGTTCCTGACTCTTAAAGCTTTGTTTCTCATTGCTATCACGTCTCTTAAAAGAGTAGGTGATTGCAAGCCCTGTCAGTTGCCCTTTTGTGCTTCGAGTTTGCACCTGGCATGGTGAAGGCATTTTTTCACTCTAGGCCAGGTTATATTCCTAAGGTCCCCACAAATGTGGCTAGATCTGTTGTGCTGCAGGCCTTCTGTCCTCTCCGCTTTCGGGATCCAGACCTGAAAAGAAACAATCTGCTTTGTCCAGTTTGAGCTTTAGATGCTTATGTCCACAGAGCTGCCCTGTGGCGTAAATCTGAACAGCTGTTCGTCTGTTTTAGGTCACCCAGCAAGGGGTCCCAGCATTTAAGCAGATAATGCGTGGATAGTTGAGGCTATTTCTCTTGAATATGAGTCAGCCGGACAACCTTCATCTATGTCAGTCCGGGCCCACTCCACTAGGAGTATGGCTGCCTCAAAGGCTATTTTACAGTGTGTCCCTGCAAAATGCAGGGATGGTCCTCTCCGCATTTGTTAGGTTTTATAACCTAGACCAGGACTCCACACCAGGGTCCCAGGTGCTCTCGTCTTAGTGCTGCTCTTCACGATTTCATACAAGACAGACACTTGTCATTATGGCGGCGTGGGTATAATCGTTCCCACAGCGTCATTCTCTACGCAGTGCAAGTTCCCTTGAAAGGGAACATCTCGGTTACAACTGTAACCTTGGTTCCCTGAAAGAGAAATGAGACGCTATGTCCCCCTGCCATACTTCCTGCATGCCTGTCAGCGACTTTATCCTATCAGAAGCTAGCGTTGCTTTATTTGGGCAGGCCTTATAGTTTCCTGGTCGTGACGCCACCCGCCTAGGACGTCCTGTCGCACCATTGGACTGATTTCACACGTACTTCACGACGCAGTCACGCAGAGCGTTCCCATAACGTCATTCTCGACGCAGCGTCCTTTTCAGGGAATCAAGGTTACAGTCCCTATTATGTGAGAAAGAACACTGGAAAGAACACAGGCAAGAAAGTACATTGGAAAACAGGATAAAATGAAATGTTACAAATGCTAAGAAATATGAATTACTAAAAAAACATACATACGTAAATACAAATGTTAGACCAATAGAACTATGGCTATCAAAAACAAAGGTGAAAAAACAAATGGCAACATATATTTTAGAGTTTAGATCTACAAATTAATATAAGAAAAGCTAAAGCCGTGACTCCTCTGGAACATGGTGCTGAGAGAGAGAGAGAGAGAGAGAGAGAGAGAGAGAGAGAACAAAAACAGGGGTCATATCACAGAGACCTTGCAGGACATTTAAAGTAGCTCCTCTTCCTGTCAGTTTGCAGTCATATGTCAGTTGTTATCAATATCCTCCATGGTACCCAATTCAGGAAAAAGTGTCAAGATGTTCTCTGGGCTATATTACCCTTTAAATACACAGTTAAATTAGACAGTGTCTAGACAGTGTAAGATCAAGTGTGGGCTGCAGCAGAATGTAATTTTATGGAGTGTAAAGGCAAATGTTAAGATTAGTGTATGTTGTTGTACAGAGATAAATATTGTTTCTTTCTTTGTGTGTGTGTGTGTGTGTGTGTGTGTGTGTGTGTGTTTGTGTGTGTATATGTTTACAGTTCCGGTTGGTTGTTAAAACTGCTCTGAAGCTGCTGCTGGTTTTTGTGGAATACACCGAGACCAACGCTCCCCTCCTCATCCAGGCTGTCAACAGCGTAGACACCAAGCAAGGTAGTGTGAACACATCAAACAAACAAACACACACACAATATGGAAAGTGAAATGTTCTTGGAAAGTTGTCACAGTGTCTCTGGAAATCCATTTTCAGCTCTTTTCAACTCTCAGTCTCTCAATAGTATTTGAGTCCAAGCTGAGCTCGTATCCAGAGTCTGGCTGTTACAATGTTTGTGGGCCAGAGATGATGGGGAGAAACTCTCTCCTCTGGTGAGGTTTGGTTCCCTTCAGGTTAAAACAGGGGAAGAGAGGAAGCAACAAGCGAAGCTGACAGTTAACAAACTTTGACGGTTGTCCTAAGAACATTTAGCTAATGTTCCCATTTGGTATGTTTCTCAATGTTAAACATTATTTTTGAATGTTCTCTAAGCATTCTGAAACTAGTAACATTTAAAAAATGTTAGATGAACGTACAAAGAAAACGTTTCAGGAAAAAAAAAAAGTTTCATAATCATGACCGATGTATCTGTGCTTTTTTTTTAATTATTTTTTTACGTTTTGAGAACATCATTAAATACCGAATAACTTTGAACAACATTATATTAACGCTACTGGAAGAACATTTGTTCATAACTTTAAGGGAACCTTACCAGAACTTTAGGCAAGTTCTGAGAACAATCTGTTAGCTGAGTCAACTATTTGGTAATTGCTCATATTATCGACCTCTGCTTTGAGAGTGAACAAAATACAGCAGGAGTAAATCAAGATTAATGAACTGAGCTCATGGAAAAGGTGTTGATAGGACCAGAGCTACTAAGATAAGACAGCTAGGATGAAAAAAGGGTTTAATACTGTTTTAATACTGTTACATAAGAGGAGAGAAGGCTGTCTCTGGTCTTCCAGTGAGAGACAGACAGGCTGGCAGATGAAGCAGAATGTCTTTTGCTAATAATCTACATAACAGACATTTTCTCCTCAAACTAATGCTGCTCATTTGCTTCTGAACCAGCCATATTTAAACTGATTTACTTCAAACACCACAAGAAGGGTACTAATCCACAGTTTCTTTGAATTCAACTATCATCATATAAAGAATTGGGTGAATTACATGACGTTCAGTTTTGTGTCAGAATATATTCATTTATTCAGGAAAACATAAAAAAAATATATTCAAACATACAATGACAATGTACGGAGCCCCTAAAGGGACATGGTGAAGGAAAAAAATAATATTTGTCAATGCTTTTGAGTTCTCTCGCAAATGTTTTGCGTTCCACTGAGAAACTTTGCGTTCGCTCGCAAAGAGCTCGAAAGGTTTTGTGAGTCTCTCGGGGAACGCAAAACATTTTGCGAACGAACGCAAAATTTATCGGGGGAACGCAAACGTTTTTGCAAGGTAACGCAAAGTTTATCGGGGCAAAAGCATCGACTTATTATTTTTCCTCCCATCTCATATTTTTTTTAGACCACCATGTCTCATAGGGTGTCCGTAAGAATGCACCTCTTTTATTTCTGAATTAAAATGAATTTAGACATTTTTGGTGGGCATAAAGTAAAAAACAAACTTGTGAAGAATGTGTCAATAACGAAGAAAAAGGCTTCATTAAAAAGTGAAATTCTTTAAATGAAAACCTTACTAAATAGGTCTAAATTGACTAAATGGACAAGAGTTTATGACCCTTTTATGTATGTTTATCCAGGCTGTAAGTCCTGGTCCAATGCCATGGAAATCCTGGATGAGAAAGATGGAATGGACACTGAGCTGTTGGTTTATGCCATGACCCTTATCAACAAGGTACCTGCACAGTATATGTTTCAAAGATTTCAGACTCTTTTTGCACACTCTCAGTTACAGTGAGGAAAATAAGTATTTGAACACCCTGCTATTTTGCAAGTTCTCCCACTTGGAAATCATGGAGGGGTCTGAAATTGTTATCGTAGGTGCATGTCCACTGTGAGAGACATAATCTAAAAAAAAAAAATCCAGAAATCACAATGTATGATTTTTTAACTATTTATTTGTATGATACAGCTGCAAATAAGTATTTGAACACCTGTCTATCAGCTAGAATTCTGACCCTCAAAGACCTGTTAGTCTGCCTTTAAAATGTCCACCTCCACTCCATTTATTATCCTAAATTAGATGCACCTGTTTGAGGTCGTTAGCTGCATAAAGACACCTGTCCACCCCATACAATCAGTAAGAATCCAACTACTAACATGGCCAAGACCAAAGAGCTGTCCAAAGACACTAGAGACAAAATTGTACACCTCCACAAGGCTGGAAAGGGCTACGGGGAAATTGCCAAGCAGCTTGGTCCACTGAAAAAAAGGTCCACTGTTGGAGCAATCATTAGAAAATGGAAGAAGCTAAACATGACTGTCAATCTCCCTCGGACTGGGGCTCCATGCAAGATCTCACCTCGTGGGGTCTCAATGATCCTAAGAAAGGTGAGAAATCAGCCCAGAACTACACGGGAGGAGCTGGTCAATGACCTGAAAAGAGCTGGGACCACCGTTTCCAAAGTTACTGTTGGTAATACACTAAGACGTCATGGTTTGAAATCATGCATGGCACGGAAGGTTCCCCTGCTTAAACCAGCACATGTCAAGGCCCGTCTTAAGTTTGCCAATGACCATTTGGATGTTCCAGAGGAGTCATGGGAGAAAGTCATGTGGTCAGATGAGACCAAAATAGAACTTTTTGGTCATAATTCCACTAAACGTGTTTGGAGGAAGAAGAATGATGAGTACCATCCCAAGAACACCATCCCTACTGTGAAGCATGGGGGTGGTAGCATCATGCTTTGGGGGTGTTTTTCTGCACATGGGACAGGGCGACTGTATTAAGGAGAGGATGACCGGGGCCATGTATTGCGAGATTTTGGGGAACAACCTCCTTCCCTCAGTTAGAGCATTGAAGATGGGTCGAGGCTGGGTCTTCCAACATGACAATGACCCGAAGCACACAGCCAGGATAACCAAGGAGTGGCTCTGTAAGAAGCATATCACGGTTCTGGCGTGGCCTAGCCAGTCTCCAGACCTAAACCCAATAGAGAATCTTTGGAGGGAGCTCAAACTCCGTGTTTCTCAGCGACAGCCCAGAAACCTGACTGATCTAGAGAAGATCTGTGTGGAGGAGTGGGCCAAAATCCCTCCTGCAGTGTGTGCAAACCTGGTCAATAACTACAGGAAACGTTTGACCTCTGTAATTGCAAACAAAGGCTACTGTACCAAATATTAACATTGATTTTCTCAGGTGGTCAAATACTTATTTGCAGCTGTATCATACAAATAAATAGTTAAAAAATCATACATTGTGATTTCTGGATTTTTTTATTTAGATTATGTCTCTCACAGTGGACATGCACCTACGATGACAATTTCAGACCCCTCCATGATTTCTAAGTGGGAGAACTTGCAAAATAGCAGGGTGTTCAAATACTTATTTTCCTCACTGTACATGTGTTTGTTATAAATATTCTCACATATCTGTGGTTTTCCTCCAGACATTAGCTGGTCTGCCAGACCAGGACTCTTTCTATGATGTGGTGGACAGTCTGGAGGAGCAGGGCATGGAGGCCGTGGCCCAGAGGCACGTCAACAGGAAGGGCACAGACTTGGATCTAGTGGAGCAGTTCAACATCTATGAGGTTAGCACATGCTCAGTTTGCTTTTCAATTGGACAGCGTCTGATTGATCCAGAGGTTCACACCAGTGTAACTGAATGATAGGAAACTATAAAAAAAAAAAATTCACACAAAAACTGACAAGTATACTGAACAATTTTTATGCATGTTTTTTGTGCCAAAAATTTGGACTGTAGATAGACATTGAGTTATCCTTAGCTGTGATGCTTTAATGCAACATTTTCTATTTGCTGTTAGTCTAATAGTCATGTATATCCATAGTCAATCCTTCGTCATGAAGATGGCGATGATGAGGCTCAGCCTTCTCCATCTGGGCATAAAAGTCGACGTCGGGCCAGCGTGGGGGCCACACCTGAGAGGCGGGGTTTGGAACGACGACGCAGCCGAAGACACTCGCTCCAAAATGGGAAAGGCCACACTTCTGCTCCTACTTCCCCCTGCCACAGCCACACACCCAACATCCTGCCCTTTAATGGCCAGAGGATTGAAGATATCAGTGAAAGGTGAGAAGAGAGAAAGACAGAGCAAGAAGTTTACTTTTGAAATTATATTTTGTATTTCTGCCATTTAAAAACTAATGACAGAATCCTTTAAACAAGTGCAATTTCCGTCAAAACACCTAACAACATTTTTAAAGTATTTGAACTGCGAAACTATATATATATATATATATGTATGTGTGTGTGTGTGTGTGTGTGTATATATATATTGTACATATATTGTACAAATATATATATTTGGAGTAGTGTAATAATGTATTATTTGTATTATTTATTAAAGCTTTTAAATATAGACTAGATTAATAAAATACCTTATAGAGAAAATATGTAAATAATGCTATAACTACATACATTTACTTAAGAAGCAGCTTATTTTCAGTTAATATATCCAGATAATATAATTAAAATGAACTCCATTGGCAGTGTTTATATTTATGTACTGTACTTATTTATTAATTTGCTTTTACATTATTTATTCAGCTTTAGACAGGTTATTTAATTTTTTTAATAATTAATAATTTAATTTATAAAATAATATTTTTTTTATTATTTTATATAAAACTTTTTTTTTTTTTTTTAAGTAAAAACTGTGATTTGACACTTTCAACTATTGTCTTGCATGGTCTATGAAAAATTTAAAGTGAAAATCCTACACTAAGCCACTTTTTACCTTCCCCTGATCACATGTATTCACTTTCAGCCATAAAACACCATGTGTAGTTTAGGAAGTACTGATTTTTAAAGAACAGGAAGCAGTTTTATATTGGGTGTTCTATCATGTTACTTTTGACATAAGAGTTTTTAAGCCCCTAAAGAAGATGGAGAATTTAATAATGCTCTGAGGGAGAGATGGAGGGCGCTTGCTAGTGCACAGACATTCATATTAATCACATACACACGAGGGAGGCGTTGGGAACCTGTAAGGCTGAGGGGAAATAGGAAGTTACTGAAATATGGAGGTACAAGCTATGCATACTTCTCAGGGCTGTAGCACAGCATGTGGTTCTCAATCTTGTCCTTGTATATTTAGTTGTAAACTATAATCATACAACTTACTCATATCCTATGAATGTTTCAAGGGACAAAGGGGAACGCACATATATCCGCAGCTGTATATCAGCCATTGAAAAAGCTTCATATGTTTTTTCTCTCATCCAGCGAGTCAGTCGTTTGGAGGGACACAGTAAGTTCACGTGAGGCTGTGGAAGAGTGAGAGTGCGGCCAGCTCAGCCGCTCTGTGTTAGTGGAATGTTGAAAAGGCTGGAGGTATTCTGTGTCTCTGAGCAAATCTTACTAGAGCCCCAGAAAATCTATTCGGCAGTGCGTGGAATTGGCCGTCCCATTTGATTAATTAGAGCCCGCGATGAGAAACAAAGTAGAAATACAAACATTGCAGCAAGAAAATTTTACATTTTTAAGCATCAAATTAGATATTGTCCATAGTAAAAAATGAATTCCATAAAATGAAATAATATATAATTATAAATATAATATAATTAATTCATATACTGAAGTTCAAAAGTTTGGGGTTAGTAATTTATTTATTTATTTGTGGAAAGAAATTAATACTTTTATTCTGCAAGGATGCATTAAATTGATTAAAAGTCACAGTAAAGACATTTTTATATTTCATGTAAATGCTGTTCTTTTGATCTTTCTATTCATCAAAGAATTCTTTAAAAAAGTTGATCATGGTTTCCGCAAAAATATTAAGTAACTGTTTTCAACATTAATAATATGAACATAATGTGCATAATAATATGAAATGTTTCTTGAGCACCAAATCAGCATGTTAGAATGATTTTTGAAGGATCATTTGACTGAAGACTGGAGTAATGATGCTGAAAATTCAGCTTTGCCATCACAGGAATAAATTACATTTTAAAACGTATTAAAATAGAAAACAGTTATTTTTAAATTCTTATAATATTTCTCAATATTGCTTTTTTACTGTATTTTCAATGTATTATATTTTTGAATACATTGTTTTTGAATAAATGCAGCCTTTAGCACAAGAGCCTTCTTTCAAAAACATTTAAAACATCTTACTGACCCCAAACATTTGAACTGTACTGTATTGTTATTTACCAATGGGCTAAGAAAATAAGAGAGATATTAAAATCTAAATGTAAGTAAATTAAGTAAATGTATCTTGTTTTAAGGATGTTTACATGTTTTTAATGGAAAACAAGACCAAAATGCTGATTAAAATATAGTAAATAAAAAAAAAAGAAAATTATCTCTTGTATGTTAAAATGTTTTGATGTCTGATTGCTCTATTGAATTTCGGTTAAAGAATAATATCTGTCATCACACAGTTATCAGCAACCAGCATCAGTCAAAATCAATATTACATTAAAGCTGCAGTCCGTAGTATTTCCTCTTTGTCGCCATCTCTGTCCGAAATCTGCAATTGCAGTTATTCGCGGAATTATCAACTTTACGTGGGTTGTGACTCGGCATGGCACAGCGCGGATGAATCCAATGTTTTGAGGAGAATGTGCGGCTGTCAGTCACCGCGCCGGTGTGGATACTGTCATTCGTAATCACAGATTCTACTTTTTGGAAGTATGACCAACATAAGAATTTTCACTGGAAAATGTCATCTGAACAAGTAAGTAACATCCACTTTTGTTCTGACCAACTAAGGGAAAAAAAAGCATTGCAGTAAATCGCGCTGATTAAATCTAACAATCGCTTATCATATCACGCCAAACCGTGCAAATTATACTTTGTTCTCAAATTTTTAATGTTAACAACATCAGCATTGCATGACTACATTTAATGCCTTTCTGATATTTATCCTTGTTTTCGCATGGGCCCGGTTGCAGTCTCTTTTTTTCTGTAGCCACTCCGAAGTCCGAAGTGTTTCGCATTTTACAACGGGTGAATCTCCAGTTGTCACTGGTGATTTGTCGTTTGAAACTTTCTGGATCGGCCATCAAATTGATAAGTTTAATTATATCAAGTGCTGTGAGAAAAGGCTATAAATCTCCACCTCCAACATCCTCGCTCGCAATATAGCCTACTAGTCGAGACACCTTCTTTATGTGTACAGATGTGACGTAATGACATGCTCGAATTTCCCACGGAAATCGACCAGTACCACTGGAATTAAAAACATTATTACAAGCTTACCGTTTTGAATCGAGCTAAGGCAAGCAGATAGTTTTGAACACTGGCTGGTTATGTATTTGCTCAAATTTATTTTGGATAATTTTTAACACAAAAAAGTTACGGACTGCAGCTTTAAATACTAACAAAATTGTTTCTGTGAACTTGTCTGTCTGAAACCCAAGAATATGTCTGAGGGTCAGCAATACTCCTGTCACAATCTCTTTATATTTCACATTACTTTCCTTTTGTTGAGCTGCACAGACTGCTTGTGCTTTTTAATTATTGATGACAGGATATGCTGTTAGTGATGGGCTTCATGGGTTATTTTTCTTAGAGCGGTTTGGTTGACAGATAGTTGAATTCATCTCAGTCAGTCATCTGATCCTGATGTCTGTTAGCTAACCCACCACAGGAAATTAGAAGGACCTTTGATGTGCGGTGTTTTCCATATTAGTAATAAATACCTACTAGGAGACGGAAAGAGAGAGAGACTTTTGAGCAGTGAGGAACAGGACTTCTCCTCTTCCTCCTAAAGGTCTTAATTCTTTGCTGTATTAACTGTTGTGTATCTCAGTGGGTCTCAAATGATGGGTCATGACCCAAAAATCAGTTATTGGTCTGATCTGACAATGGGAAGAGAATTGCGATGATTTTAACGATTCTGGTTTAGATTCCTCCTAAAAACTAAAGCTCTATAATAGTTCCAGAAACTATTGTTTTTTTTTAGTACTTGAGTTATTCATATTTTTGAAAGAATCAATGCAATTCTTACAAAAGGTTGGCTTACACACTTTTTGATGACTTTCATAGTCTTTTTCGTGCTGGCAAAAATTAAATCCAATAGTTGGCCTTAACTATATTAAACAACTATACTAAACAAAAAGCATGATAACATATTTCATTCATTAATATTTATACGATTTTGCTGACAAAACACACAATGTGCATCTTTAACTACAGTTCACATCAAATGAACAACCATACTTCACTTTTCGTTCCATTGACTTCCATGCATACACAAGTGGAAGGAAATGCCAGCTCATACGAACTTCGCTTACGTTCCACAGTTCAAGTTTGGTGAACTCTGACCTGTGAATTTGTATCATATAAAGACATGTGACCAATAATGTCACATCATAACCTCTTATTTGAATTAAAAGAACACAAACTTCAATAAATCTGCAGGATTGCTGCATTGCAGTAAAGTGGAGTGAATATTATTCCATTTTGGACATATTAAATGTTGAATTATATTTAAACAAAAACGTCATATTATGTTGCAGTGAAATTTTGCGTCTAGTTTGATTGCGGCATAAGTTATCCGTGTTTGATTCATTAAAAAAAAAGCTGACTCATTAGAGTCATTTGTTCGGGAATTGGACTGGACTAGTTGCACTGTATGCTTTTGATTCAGTAAAAAGAATCAGCTTGTAAGCGTCATTCATTCAGAAGTCGGACTACACTGGTCACGCTGTAGACGTATGTTGTGTTCAATTGCCTTGTTGTCGAAAAGAATGGGAATCATGTAGGACGGCTGGTTCATTCTTGCATATTTTTTGGGGAAATTGGCTTATTAAAGCCAAAATGTAAAGAAGATATTTACGGATTTTGAAGAAAGTGTAGCAACCATAAACATTTCCCACACTATTGTATACATTCACCATTCGATCTAGATAATCAGCTTGTAGAATATTCAGAATTTTTGGTAAAACAACTCATATTTACAATAATTCTGATAAAATGTGAAATTATTCACAATGGTTTGTATCCTTCTTGTTGTGTTGATGTGACTGTCATTTTGTAATACCAGAAAAGTTTAACCAAGTAACGTAATATGACTTTGTCTATATGTTTTGTGTTATGATTTCCTGTGTCATTTCTTCTGGCCGTCAGAGCATGTGGTGAAGGTCCTTGTTCTTGTCCTCTCCTTTCATTTTCGCTTTACCTTTTCTTTCCTGTGCCCATCCCTCCTAACAACCCTCAATACCTCCTTTTCGCCACAGAGAGGAGGAAGAGGAGGATGAGGAGCTACAGAAAGCAGAGCTCTCTAGACAGGCATCTGAAAGGTATTTCAGCAGAATAGGATTCCAGGGTGTTGAGTCTTAGAGCTAGAAACCAGACTGTAGATCCTTATCCATTTTCTGATGCTATCTCTTCCCTGACTTGACTAACATAAATGTCTCCCAACATATCATGGTTTTCCCCATCATTTACTCGAACTTCTGCTGTTATTCTGTTGTTCGTAGCTGGATGGCATCAACAGTAGAGGAAGCTTCTAGCTTGTGTTTGCCATTAAAGTGCATGGTCAACTTCATTCCAAATGCCGTTGATACAGACAATGAGGAAAACCTCCGGGAAAGGTCTAGGAGTAAGGTTATCCGTAAGGCCCCAGTGTCTTCCCCTCCTTTTACCCCTGATTTTGGCCCCCCGATATCACCCAGACTGTCTTCTTGGGCTTCGGTCAGGTCCTTGGGGGCCCTCCCGTCCCAGGGTTCCTCTGTTACCTCCTCAGCCTCCACCTCCCCAAGCGAAGACCCCCTGTCCCCTGTCCTCCCTCTGCTCTCTTCCACCCTTCTTCCTGCTTGCCCGGTGGATTCGGACAAGGTTTCCGGGGGCACTCTGCAGGGTCGAGACCCAGACAAGCACTGCAGGTAGTGCAGATAGACGCAGTAGATTCTCGCCACTCACAGAACAAGTTGCCATGCATGTATGGGCTCTGTTCCAAACCCTAGTGAGCTGCCTACATAGAGACATGAACATTCCTGACACAAAAGCTGCTCCAGTAGACAGGAGAATATAGCCAAATTTTAAGGCAGCTTCTCAAATATCATTTGGGGTTAAAGCTATCCCACAACAATGGGATGTGCAGAATTCAGTACTTAATAATTGTCTCTCTTTCAAGTTTGAAATTTAATTGAATTTGACACACCTCACAGGAAGTCTATCTCTATCTATCTATCTATCCATCCATCCATCCATACATACATACATCCCTGCCCAGAAGGCATTGTGTCAAAGTCAATTACAAATATTTTATTCAGTTCTGAAATTGTAGCATCTGATTGATATATTAGCTACGTTAACATCAAAATCTGTCTTAAAAGGGAGCTGCCTATACTGACAATAAAGTTTGGAATAGAGCCATTCAAAGCTGCATGTCTGATTCAGAGAATGACTTTCACTCCCACACAAGTCAAGCTATGAGATCCCTAAGAAGTAACATTTGGAAACCCATGTCTGTTTTCACTGATTCAAGACTCATGTTCTAATAGGAAGGAAGTGTGACATGGGGTTTGCTTGATCTCTGGATCTCCTGTGAATGGCAAGGGTTTATTGTTTTGTCTGTTCCATCAAACCTACCTTCTGAAAAGAGTCAGACCCATCACTCTATCCCTTTGTATCCTCTTCCAAAAGAACACAGTAAAATGTCCTGTATCCACCAGAAATGGCACCCTCACAAAAAGTGCTACACTCGCTGCGTCTTATGGTCATGTGCAATATTTAATATTCAATGCACAATATGGCTTAACCTGTCTTATATATCAAATCCTAAGACCAATAAAAGGAGAAATATATACTAGTACGATTATAGCCTGAGAAATCTTTATACTCAATGGGTTTTATGTTGGTTCCTTAATATTTGATGGAATGTAAAAAGACTTATTTCTTTTTTTTTGTTCTTTTTTTTTTGGAACCAGCCACTGTAGTGCAAGACACTCCCTAAAGGATGCTAACTTTTACTGACATTTACAACTCATCTGCCTTTCATTGAGGCATTGTACCACAAGCCAAGAGAAGCCTGTAAATTAAGTCACATATAAAAGGGCAATTGTATTTCAACCTGGACAGTGCCTGTAGGGTCCACATTTCATGCGAATGAAGCTGAAAATGCTTTGCAATGTCATGCGCATGTTTGCCTGACATTGAGACTGTGGCAGCTTGAGGAACCCATCTGGATTTTAAAGTGGATCAAAGACAGCTCTCTCTGTTGAGACTGTATGCAAACTCTTCAATATGCAGCTTTAATATGATTAATGCGTAATAACCTAATTACACAACAGTCTTATGCTAAGGGCACAGTACACTTATAAAGTCAACATGACATCAAAATCTTCTCTTCTGGGAAAACTTGGAAACTATTGATGACTAAAGCAACTAGCAATAGCAAGCAAGGGGTCAATATTTGACTGGTTAGCATGGTCCAGTTTGCCCCTGCTGTTAGGTGTTATAACCACCATTTGGCAAAAAGCATCTTTCTCCATTGATGAAGTAGTTAAAAAGTAGTTAATTTACATGCAAAAAAACAAAAACAAATCGCTAATATTCACTCTGACAGATTAGTATTATTATTTTTGGTTGGCTCTTAAAAGCATAAAAGCCCCGGTTTCACAGACAGGGTTTAGATTAAGCCAGGATTAGGCCTTAGTTAAATTAGGACATTTAAGTAGTTTTTATAGACGTACCTTAGAAAAAACATTACTGATGTACATCTTGAGACAAAACAATGGCACTGACATATTTTAAGACATGTCACTGCAAGTTGCTTTCAGTTAAAACAGCTCAAACATGCATTTTAGTCTGAGACTAGGCTTAAGCCTTGTCTGTGAAACCGGGCAAAAATTGCTTGTATGTAATGTAATCTTAAACAGATTTTTGCACTAATAAACAGAGGCTGCTTTGATTCACGTTCTGTCTGTATTGCCTCTGTACTTGTCTCTCGACTGCACTTGTTCCTCTGTTTCTGTCACAGCTTTGAGTCAGACTAATCTTTCTGTAATTTATGTGTCGATTACTCACTTTTCATGTTCTGTCTTTTCTGTGCAGTCTGTCAGATGTTAAGTACTCAAACACATCATGCAGTTCTTGTGGCAGGTAAGGGAACAAGATGGAAACAAAATCAAGTTTGTGAGCTCTGGTGAACAATTTAAAAGGAAAAGTTTGTGGCTCTCATGTTGGTTCAAGTCTGGCTTATGCGTTTTCGCAAGCTCTTTATCCCATCTTTTCTTGATCATCTCTTGAGGGCTTTTCACACTTGAAATAGTTAACCCTGGGTCATTCACAACGGATAAAGAGATTCCTGGGTTACCTTGCTTCATGTTTCACACTGCTCATACAGTACTTTACCCGGGCTTAACAATTATTTCTGGGTATTCAAACAGTGACGTTTCACACTGTACACTGATTGGGCTAATGCCACACACAGTATGTTTACATAAAAGCTCTAGCATTGCATATCCTCGTATCATATTTTGCTGACATTTTTTTTTTTTTCTCAGACGCTGAAACATAATGTTTATACAACGTGCTGTGTTTCCATGACTGTCCAACACATGAAAACGAGGCACGTGATTGGCTGTCGGTTGCTAAGCATCTAGCTGTAACATTCTAACGCTGCATCGTTTCACAACATACACGATTGACACCGCAATGCGAGGTTAACACCGCAAAAGTGGTGCTAAACTCTAAATTACAAGTGTGAAACGTTCCTTTAAGCCAGGGGTGTCAAACTCAGTTCCTGGAGGACCACAGCCCTGCAGTTTAGCTTCAACCTTAGGTAAACACACTTGATCCAGCTAATCAAGTCCTTCAGGCTTAAAACTACAAGTATGGCTGCGTCCGAAAACTTAGGCAGAGGACTTATTGCCTCGCTGCCCTATCAGGCAATGACTTTGCAGGCAGCGTTTGTGTACGAAGGTACCTGACAAAACTGATTTTGGACATACTTCTGAGACAGCGTAACGATGTAATGATTTACAGTAAATTACTACAATAGTAATTTCTCGCTATAAGTGACATAAAAAGTGGAGAATGTGGGTCAAATACGTACATTTACACACAAACTGACCTCCAACCGCAACTTTCAGACGCCATCTATCTTTTTTAGCGTATCTGTCACAGAGTGGAACGCACAGGATTGTAGGATATGAGCAAAGGATCCATCTATGCTGCCTTCAAAAATCGATCAGATGAAGTTATCTCAGGAAACAGGAAGTGAAGCTAACATTTGATTCGGACATGCCTTGATGCCTTCCTACCTTGCAATGCAGCTTCCGAAGGCATCATTTTTAAGATTTCGGATGCAGTCTAGGTGTGTTGGAGCAGGGTTGGACACCCCTGCTTTAAGCGGTAAAAAGCATTGTTTAGAATGGCGATAACCCGGGGTTAAGCGCAGTGTGAAAAGTCCTTTGATGTCTACAAGAAGTAGTTTTAAAAGGATAAAGGTATGCCCTATTAAATAGTTTTTAATATTGATATATTTTAAAAGTTTTAAACAATTACAAGAATGAAGCCCAATATTCTGAAATGAAGACTACACTAAAATATAAAATATTTTAATTTCATTTCATTTCATTTCATTTCATTTCATCAACCCAGACAACTACAGTGGGTAATGCTGCTGGTAATGCTGCCATTTTCTGCCGTTTTTACTTGCTGTGGTTAAAATTCTACAGAACAGGATTTTATTTGGCAAGGCTAAAACGATTCACTTTAAAGTGTGTTTGACTTTTTATGCTGTCAGGTGCTGGAACACTTTGAAATTTAGAACAGTGTCTATTTTTCCCATTGGTATTAAGCCAGGATTCATTCCCGGCTCTCAGTTCTTACTCCGATAATGTGTGTAATGAATCACAGCAGACTCAAACATAGAGGCTAGTGTAAGGAGCGAATGACAGCATGTCACTGACCTCTTTTAATGAAGATGGGATTGTGCAGAGAAATGATCCCCCACGTCTTTAATCATATCTCCCAATACAAGGTCATATCGCGTACATCTCCAGCCAGCGATCTGAACTGGCAAGCTGCTTTATTTGGGAAGAAGTTTTTATTTTGTCACCTACTCACGTGAAGTCTGGATTTAGAAGCGTGTGTGTGTGTGTCCTTGGCTTTTTGGGGAGTCTGTGAGGCTTCACATTGGCCTCTTCGCTCAGGACGTCTGTAGTGTTGTGGTCCTGATGGAGGAAATACATGACATCATTTGGAATCAGAGCTTTACCCCCCCCCCCCCTTGTCTGTGTGTACTAGCTAATGATATGTATGATAAATGAAGTGAATGGAAAATATGGTCATTAGTTCTCTTGGATAAATCAAGACTTTAGCTTTATGCTGTTAAGAGGTAAACTTCAGGACAACAAATTCCCACAAATCAACATTGTTATAATATACACTGTATAATCAGTAATATTTTTAGAAGTCTCTTATGCTCACTAAGGCTGCATTTATTTGATTAAAAGGGAGAGAAAAAATCAGTTAAACAGCATTATTAGACTAGTCTTCAGTGTCACTTGATTTGGTGCTCTATAAACATTTCTTCTTATTATTAATGTTTAAAATAGTTGTGCTGCTTAAATTTTTTATGGAAGCAAAATTTTAAATCGAAAATTTATTTTATTATAAATGTCTTTACTGTCAGTTTTGCACTTTGATTCATTTAATCCTTCTTTGCTGAATACAGTATTCATTTCTTTCTTTAAGAAAAAAAATCTTTCTGACCCCAAATTTAAAAAGAAAAAATAATAATTATGTAAAATCTAAAAATGTATATAATTAAAGTTGTTTTTGTGGCTGAATAATTTGTGTCTAAACTATGAACTGACTAAATTCTTCTTCCTCCTTCCTTTAGCAATGGCTACGCAGGGACATATCCTGGCAGGTCATCTGGGGTGTCCAGTGCCCCCTCCACACCCTACAACCGTTTCGGACCGTCTGGGGGTCCAGGACCGGACAGGTGAGCCACTGTTCTTCTTTGAAGTACATGTGTGCAAGTGCATTCAAGGCTGAAATGGTTATGATTTTATATATATAAAATGTATATAAATATATATATATACTATATATACTATTTATATATATATTAGATTCAGATGGCAAATGTCTTATATTAAGTTGGCTGTCCACCATATTTATAATGAAGCAGTCATATATTTTAAATAAAAATCCCCTCTCCACCTCATACATTTATAAGATTCTTAAACAAAATGAACCACTTTTATGATTAAAAAAAAAAAAAAAATTTTACACAAAATCTGTTGCTCCATCAATGTGCAATACAAACGTAAATAATTTTTCTTCTGCAATCATTCTATGGGAGTAGTGCAAAGCACATTTTTTCTTAAGGTGTGCCTTAACACACGATTAATTCAAATGCATGTGAAATTGTGTCATTTATTTACGTTATGCAGTTAGATAGTCTGGAGATTGGGCTACTTTTACACTGTTGCCTCAGGTTGTTTTTTAGTGTACGGGTTGAAGCCAACACGGGAACTCTATTTTTACCCCCCAGAATGCAATTTTGAATACTGATTAATTCAAGTTCTGTAATACTGTTGTTCTGTAATATTGATCCTCTTTAATTTCTCTGGTCCTCCAGGTCGACTCTGGGTGGTTTGTTAACCTCTTCCTACAGGCAGCACCAGGACTCTCTGAATGCAGAACGTGAGCGGAGGCGCCTGGAGAGAGAGGAAAGACTTCAGCGGATTGAAAGAGAGGAGAGAAGCCGTTTCAAGTTTGTGGCCTTTCTTAGCACTTCATTATGATGCCATTATTGCATGCACCCAGGGCTACATTATTTCATTAATATGACAAATATATCAGCGTTTTCAACGTCTGATTTGTTTCCGAATCTCTCATGTTGGAGATGACCATGAGAAACATTTTGTCCAACAGTTTGGAGAAACAGCTGAGGCCTCCATCCAATTTTTTTATCGGAGATCTGGGAGTTTTCCTGATTGGACAAGTTATTGCCTCTTATTATGGTCATTCAAAAGAAAACAGCATTTAGAACAGACAATGAATAATCACGGTTGACTGCAGGAAGACAAATGCTTGTTCTTTCTGTATCTTTTTCAATCCTATCATATAAAGTCTTTAAGTCCTGTAGTCAACCTCTACTGTTGTGTAATAACAAAAATACCAACTTGAATTGTTATTGTTTAATTAACATTAAACATCATTTAACCCCAGGAACTCCAAATGTCTTTGGTAGATATATAAAAGGCATTCTTTTCCGCTTCTTGTTCATGTTTTCTCATGTTTATTGTCTTCATTGCAGTCGGGATTATGTGGACAAGAGAGAAGAGGTCAAACAAGCACGAGAAGAAAGGTACATTCCAGACTGACTTTTACTTATATAGAGCATAATAATAATATAATATAATATAATATAATGTATATTTAATATAATATAATTAGTAGAATATAATAATTGTAAAAATACATTTTAAAGATAAAATTTGTAATGATTAAAAAAATTATAATAATGTTTTTTTTTATTTATATATTTTAAAATGTCATTTATTTCTGTGATGGCAAAGCTGAATTTTCAGCATCATTACTCCAGACTTCAGTCACATGATCCTTTAGAAATCATTCTAATATGCTGATTTGGTGCTCAATAAACATTTCAGTTCATTTAATTTTTTTTTAGGATTTTAGAATAGAAATAGAAAATAACATTTGATCAATGCTTCCTTGCTGAATAAAAATATACATTTGTACCTAATAATAATGTAGAACAATACAATATCATAACATCATATCATAAAATAACAGTCTCCAGTTATGCAATAAAATGAAAAAAAAAAATCTGTTACATTGTAGCTAAAAAAGTCCATACAAAAAATTATTTTGAAGATTCATGATAATAATATACATTAGTGTTGTTGTGATGTTGTTGCAGTGTCTTGTTGCTAGTGTAAAACATTCCTTATATCTCTGACACTATAATAAAGTTCAGAAAATCTTCATGCCAAAAATCCTTCTGCCTTCTTTGTAATGAATTATATCAGTGTCTTATCAAAGATGAGCATTCCAATCATATTGGATAAATTACTGCAGTCCAATGCAAATATATCATAAAGCCTTGAGCCCTATTTAATATCAATTATCAGTGCAAAGATAGTAATACACCTTGAAAACATTTATTAGAACGAGCAGCAGATGGGAAGCGAGTCGGCACGCGCTGCAGGTGAAATATGGCGTCAGGGCCCCTGAACGGCTGCTGTAGATTAAGACCTTTAAAGACGGCAGCACAAGGTGTGTAATTGACTTTAGACATGGGCTTTTTCCATTTACAGTAAATGTTAAAAACATTCATCCTGGCAAGTGGAATGACTCAATGTCTTTGCATTTATTTTAGATCTTATCGAAAGTCAAGGTCTTTTCAAACCTTTTTTTGTGAACCTTACAGTATTGTATAACTATGCGATGGAATTAAAGGATTCAGGTGATAGAAAGGAAATGTTATATAGTTATGAAACATCTGGTTCTTGTTTTTGGTTATATTGTATATTAGTGCTGGTGCATATTTTTTGGGTTGATAAGACAGGAGGGGAGCAGACAGCATCTGTGTTGACACCTGTTAAGGGTAGAGTTATAGGCAGCATATTTGGTGAGTTTGGAAATCTCGAAAATCTTGAAAAGTTTATTTATGCACAAAGTGAGAATCTGTATCCTCTTACATGCTGGAGGCTATGAAATTTGTTTAAAGGTACAATCTGTAATCTTTTCACCGCAAAAGGTCACATTTTCAAAACAATAATAAAGACGAAGCTTGACGACGCTATTAAGGAGAGTGGAACGATGGGAGATGTCGTTTTCACCATCCAGAGATGTATGAAATTCACGAATCATATAAATTATATATCAGCTAATAAATTAGTTTTTGTATTACCTATACGTTTGATCACACGATTATATGTCATCGTAATGAATTAGCTGCAAGGAACGTGAAATATAATGCTATATTAGCCTGTTACCAGATATGTGACTATTTGTCGAATGATTTGGTGGGTTAATGCTGCGCAGTTTTACACGTCTAAAACAATCGTACTAAAAGTACATTTGAACAAACCCACAGTATTTGCAAGTAATGGCTAAATATTTTTTTTACAAAAATCTTATTGTACCTTTAAGACAATTATTTATCAGTCCACATGCTGTTTCAGACTTTCACCCCTCAGAATAGCAAACATTGTGACTTTTATTAAAAACAATTTCCCCTAGAGCAAATATGACATGCATAGTTCAGTTGCTACTAACAGGATTTGAACCAACAACATTTCTGCTACAAACCCATATCTTTAACCACAATGCCACATCACCTCACATAAAGAGTTAAGATGGTTCCCTGTTACTGCAACAGGAGATTGATCTGTCAATGACAAATAATAGAGTTCATGATAAAGAAAAGGAAAAATCAAAAATCTAGTTTAAAACATGCATGCCATGTTATTAGAAATGTAATCTTTGAATTACATACATACAGTTACAAGTGCATGCATCTTAATCACTATTTTCAAAAAAAGTTTTTAGAAATATATTTCACTGTAAAAGGATTAATTTATCCATGATATAATTTCCTGATTTGTCTTGTTTTTGTTTTCCTATTAAAAAGTAATAGATATCAGGGAAGTTGTATCACCCTGACATTTATGCCCTAAAAATATCAAAATAAATTAAAATTCATAGATTAAAACTATAGTCATCATAGAAGAGGTGTATTCAAGTCATTTTATGTAAAAAATAAATAAAATAAAATGTTTTTAGTGACTTTCATTGTGTTTTGTATGCTGTGTGCAGATATAAGCAAATAGAGCGGCTTGCAGCAGAGGAAAATGAAAGGGAACGTCCGAGGTCGACAACACGGGGGCGAACCGAAATCACTCTCAGCCTGAGTTCACGATCCTCCAGCAGCTCGTTATCTCGTTCTGCTACCCCTTTGACTGTAGAGGCTCAGGAGGATAGATGCTCCATCCAACATCCAGCACAAGGTGAGATTCCTCCATGTGTAGTATAGTAATACAGTGTTCCATTTCTGGAAAAAACTCGAGCCGTTACCACACAAATGTTTTGTAATGAAAACAATGTAAAGCCACTGGGGCAGTCAGCCATTGGGAAAAATTTAATTTATTTGAGGTTTATTGACCTCAAATATTAACCAAAATTTCTGAAATTGGGTCAGTGGTCAGTCAGTCTTTTATTTGCAGCCACATCTGAATCAGAGAGGCTGGAGTTGGTATGAATGGGCTGAACGACTGGAGCCTGGTCAATCACTCAGTCTCACTATGGAGTTTCCGATTAGCTTGAGACAAATTCAGTTGAAATTTTTTATCACATTTTAATCTTAGTTTTAGTGTTTCTATAAGCATTCTCATTCATCTCAATGGCAGGTCTTAGTAATAAAGGAATCCAGTAAGTATGCAGTTTAAACTATGAAAAGGGAACAATGTAAGTCCTTTTCATACTTTTAAAGTAATATTTCACCCAAAAAGGACATTTCTGTCATGATTTAGTCACTCTCATGTTGTTCCAAACCTGTTTTCCAAAACAACATTGCCGTTCACTGTATGGACCACCAAAAAAATGGTACCAAATGGTTGGTAACATTGTAGTTTAGGGTCCAAATCTAGTTGCTTATTATCATGCATATTACTAGGATATTGGCTGTTTATTAGTACTTATAAAGCATATATTAATGCCTTATTCTGCATGACCATATTCTAATATCCCATAATCCTACCCAATACCTAAATTTAACAACTACCTTACTAACTATTAATAAGCTGGAATTAGGAGTTTGAGGCAAAAGTCGTAGTTAATAGTTAGTTATAGTGAGAATTGGATCCTAAACTAAAGTGTGACCAAAATGTCTACTATAATTTAATAAAATACATGCAATATGATTGCATATTAAAATGTGTTTAATAAAAATATGAAATAGAAATGTAAATGTAGTCATTTGCTATGAAAATTTGGAGTGGTTTAACCTAGTGGTTAAAGACGTGTTTGTAACCAGTAGGTTAGTTTAAACCATGCAGGACCTGCCTTAACTGTAGATTTCTCGAGGAGAAGCAACAAAAAATATCTGTAACAATGTGGCGGTATGACAGAATATTTACTGGAATAACAGGGTGATATTTAATTATATTACAAAAGCAGAAAGAAAGTAAGACATCAATCAGCCGTGACATGATAATTGAGTGGGGTGGCTTGAGGTTGTCCTTTCAGTGAGACTCTTGTTGCATGACATTCATGTGGTTTTTGAAGGCCAGAGCATTGGTCACACACTGGTCAGTGAGTAAAAGCATGACCAGCCCTGTGTAAAAGGATAGCAGTGTGGATCAGACTGTGGTTTCAGAGGTCTGAGCTCCTCCCATTTTGAGACTCTGGTTCCTTCCTTCAAAACAAGAAAGGACAGGGTAGAGGAACTGGGAAAATAAGACTAAAATACTTAAGAATAAATTTTTTTTTGCAGCATATTTTTGGAGATTTCAACAGTAATCACCAAATCACAAGTATATTTCCATAATTAAAGTGTAATAAATTGTATTCTATATATGATATTCATAATGATATTTAGAGTTAACAGCTCTGTCATTATTATCAGAATTATCAACAGCTTTCATATTTTGCCTGTGTATCCAAACAAAACCTTTGATGGGAACGTTGTGAGGAATTTTGTTTTGTTATTCCCCATGCTCCTGCAGGATCACATTTCCTGTATTTATTTGCTTTTCCAAATGTGGAGGAGTAAATGCTGTAATGTTATGTGGGTTACCGTAACACAGACTGAAAGGGATGAGGGGTGCGTGCATTGTACTCATGCAAAGTTTTTGTCAGAATTTTTTGTCTTGGTTTCCAGTAAAAATATCTAAACATCTTTAAAACAATATAAATTTACCTGAGAATTGCTGGGAATTACTTTTAAAGAATGTTGGTATTTTTACTCTAAAACAAGACAGAAATACAGAATGCTGAATCATACACTTAACCAGTTTTCTTTTTTTTTCTTCTTTTTTTCAAAAACAGTGATTCAAAACACTAGAGACTTAAAAATAGAACAAGTAACTACCAATATTGTGTCTAAATCTTATTATACTCATTATTAACTTGTGGAATTAACTTTTATGGAATTGTTTTATATTAATAACAAATGGTTGCTGTTAATTGTGATATGGATCTGTAAAGCAGTCAAGACCTGCCTGGACCTACTTTAGCCGTGCGTTTCCCTGAAAATAATTGCACACCTTAGGACGTTTGTCAACCAGTCAGATTCAAGCATTCAGCAGCCCCGTAGTGTATATATATATATGTATATGTATTTAATATTCTTCCTCACCAAAAATATTGGACTCACCCTGCACAATACCGTTTTTACGAGAATGTTCCTCCCACTAATACCACTCCATTTGAATACCAAGAAGTTCATGGCTTTGACATAACTAACACCTATTTCATGCGATTTCATGTGGTCTTTAAATCAGGAAATTGTTATTATCACTTGTTAGGCCTTTAGTATCATGACGTATCATTACGCTTTGGGTGTACAGTAGTACATATGACAGCGCTATATAAATGCCTCATTCATTCATTCATTCATTCATGACAGTTTAGTGTTTTCATTGCATGGAAGATTCATCATTAGAAGTTTATTTTGTTTCATCATTAGTTCCGTCAAAGTCGGGCCTCTTATCTGGAATGGGTGTTAAGCCAATCTTTTTTTTTCTCAGGAACTGAGTCCAAGACAAGCCATCCTGTGCAGCCAGCAGTTGTGCAGCCTTCCTGTGAGCCTCTCTCTGCCTCAGTGTCTGCGTCGGTGTCGCCTTCCAAACCAGAGGAGGAACAGAGCCCTGTGGATCCATCAGACATCACCCTCTCTCTGTCTCAAACAAACTATGAGACAGAGGAGAAAGCAGAGGATGCTGAGGCAGAAGTGTGTGAGGAAATGGTGGTGAGTGGAATGGAATATGAAAAGAAAAAAGAACCAGAAGGACACTTTGAGGAAGAAACTAATGGACTGGGTACAGAGGAGTGTGAGAGAGAGCAGATGTTAGACAGAGATGTATCAAACGTCGTCCTGAGTGAGAAGGAGAGGCAGAATGAGGAGCTGAATGAGAAAGATAACTGCTCTGCCTCCAGCATCTCCTCAGCCAGCAGCACTCTGGAGAGAGAAGAACGAGAGGAGAAACACGTCAGCGACAGTGATGCAGGTGAGAACAACACACACACACAAATCAAAAACTGGGCAACACAGAAGGTCTAACATTCGCCACAGGGTCCAAAATGAACATTATTTCTTTACTACCATAAAACTATATTTAACAGTATAGGTATCCCTGATAAACCTCTGATGGTAACATTATTTGTAAAAGTTGGAAGATATTTTCTTTAGTAGACTCTTTGCATGTCTTTTATTTGAAGCATTTATTACTTGCGTCAGCGATAGTCAGACAGTTACTAGAATTTGATTTAAAAGATGAATTATGTTGCAGTTCATAGTAAAGTTACCAGCCAACTGGCATTTTATTCTCATTGGATTGCCAAGCACCAAATGATATAAAAGAAAAAGAAAAAGTATTTCATGATTTATTTATTTTTTAAATAATAATAATAATGCTAGTTTCATTGTCAGCAAAACATATTTACAGTAGATGTTGTTCCCAGTTCAAGGTTATTTTCCTACTTTACTTGTCATTTGCTGATAAAATAACATATAAAATCAAATAAATATAAAATTAATTAATTTTACATTTTTGTAAACAGCAGTTTCATGGTCAGCAAAAAATATTTATGGCTTATATTTCCCAATTTTCCAAGTTTACCCACCATTGGCAGATAAAGTAAAAGAATAACATTCAATAAAAAATAAAATAAATAAAAACTGTGGACCCTGGCTGTAAATTTTTCAAAGTGAGCATTTTTTTTCAGCTGGGAAAACTCATTCTAGCATTTCTGTTTGCCCCTTCTCAGTGCCAGACTACAACATAAAAATAGACATGTTTTGTAGAGATGCATTCTGAAAATCATACATATTGATGAAACTAGCTCTCAATTTGACTCTTAGGCCAGTGGGCAGACTGTATGAATACAGCGGACGTCAACGATCAGTGCAACAATGTGCTTAACAGCAAACGCTTCATGCTGGATATGCTTTATGCCCAAAACAAAAAGGGAGAGGAAAATGAGAAAGAAAAGGAGAATGAGAATGAGAATGAGAATGAGAAAGGGTGTTCAGATCAGGACTCCTCTGTGACTAGCCTTGTTAGTCGCATTTCCACTCTGGAGGCGCGTCGGCAGGCATGCGAGGATAACATGAAGAAACTGGAAGTGGAGCATCTCGATAACCAGGGTAACGTGAGGGCTGTGGCTGAGAAATTTGGAGATTTGGTGAAAGGACTGGTATTGCCTCATGAGGTGGAGCATTCTGGAAAGGAAAAGCAGCAAGCACAGGAAAAGCCTCTACCGGCTCCTTCACCAACACCCCCCAAAAAAGAGTCAGACCACATATGGGACCAGCTGATGGCCATGCCACGTGAGCTTCGAATCAAAGAGTTGGACTTCACAGATTTGGGAGAGGAGGATGATGTGGACATTTTGGATGTCAGTAACGTGATCGGGACGAGTGACCTCACACCACCTCCTCCTCCTCCCTGCCTTCCACCTCCACCACCTTTATTTGGATGCCCCCCACCTCCTCCTATTTCTGGCATGATGATGCCCCCTCCACCACCCTTTTTGGCTTCTATACCTCCCCCACATCTTGGATCTCCTCAGCTTAGTCGAGGAGAACCACCACTCTTCCAGAAAAAGAAGAAGACCATTCGGCTGTTTTGGAATGAGGTGAGACCTATAGACTGGCAGTACAACAACCACAAGAGATGCAGGGAGTCACTGTGGTCCAAACTGGATCCAGTCAAACTGGACACGGCCAAGTTGGAAAACCTCTTTGAGACGAAATCCAAGGAGCTGCCAGTTACAAAGGTAAAATGACCCACTTTTCGATGTCTCTTCCAAATATTAATCATCAGGTTGTTTTTTTGTTTTTTGCTTAAATCTTCAAGATTATTGGTTTACTTAATATTATATTAATTATTTCCTCATCAGTGTGATTACAATTAGTGGTGCTTATGGTCTTCACTTGGGGATGATAAAATCGGTTAAATAATCTCTTAAATCTAAAAAACTTTATCTGAATGTGGAACCAGTTACCTCTATAGACCAGGGTAAAGGTGCAGCAGCCATTCAGATGGTCTTACCTAAAATGAGACATAAAGTTCACACTAGGATCTTAGTAACTACTAGTTAGTTTACAAGAAAATATGTACTTAATTCCAGTTTATCTGGTTATGGTTGATGTTTCAAACTTGCTTTTCCTCATACAACGATCAGTGGTTATATATTAAATTTCCATAATATGAATTTCGGTGCGGGATTGCAGGTTTTGCACATCATTTTACTAGTTATTTACATGTTCCGTGCTTGTAATACAGTCCATGCAGTATAGCAATGTGGATTGGCCTTGTGGGCAGTGCTCCGATACATAGCACAACAGCACTTAGGGCGATCCGAGTTCAAGTCCCGGCTTGAGGTCTTTTCCCGATCCCTCTCTCCTCTGCTATCGCTTCCTGTCTGTCCTTGACTGTTCTATCCAATAAAGGCAAAAATGCCCAAAAATATAACTTTTATGACAAAATAAAATCAAAAATACTACATAGAGTTAAACTGTCAATTAATTCTGAATAACAGTTATTTATGTCATCATAATTTACCATGCCTTAACTAAATACAAATTATTGAAGTGCATCATCAGTGATCAAACTAGCAGCTTGTCAGTTGGACAGTTACCACCACCAAATTTGATATAGAAGTTCTTGCTCTTTAATACTTTAATTTCCCTTTCAGTCGCTCATGTTCAATATATTCGACGTGTCGCCTGAGTTGGATTACGCTTAGGGAGCCTGTCATCTTCTTTTGTTAAAACGAGCCAATGCACATTGGCTTGCGTAAATTGCATCACATGCTCCGCCCCACAGCGCGGGTATAAATACGGAAGTGGATGCACGCACTAGTTGTCTTTCGCTTCGGAGCCGATCGGGTCTACTAATGTCTCTGAAACCGATCGGTCTGGTGATGTCCACCTTAGTGGTCCAGGAGTGCCATCTCTGGCTCAACCTTGCGGATATGAGGGATGCGGACAAGGTTCGATTCCTGGACTTCACATTTCACAGGTTGGGCTATGCATTGAGGGGTTGAAGTCTTAGTACAAGTCACTTCCTTCGAGTGCTACATGTCTGGGTCTTCAGGTCAACTGGGGAAGAGTAAACTCGTCCACGGACTGAGGGTCTCTTTTCCGGTTTGGAGTTGGACTTGGTCTACACGTTCCTCAGCAGGAACGTGTCCGGTCAATGCTTCATAGAAGTGAGAAAGGGTCCCACTGAAACTTTCATAGCTCCTGGGGCATATGGTAGATGCAGCCGCATATAACCGGCTTCCTCCATATGAAGACCACTTCAGCACTGGCTTAATGGCAGAGTCTCGAGGTGACCGTGGCAGAGCGGCACACTCTGTGTGTTAACAACACCCGGCCTGCCACCAAACTCTCAGCCGTGTTCAGACCTTTTGATTCTTTGGGTCAAATGCTCCCAGAACAAGTGTCTGCTAAACACCAGCTGAGGGGCCACGTGTAACGGGCTTGCAGTAATGGGGGTCAAACCTCCCACTGCATTGGCATCCATTACCTCGAGTCGTTAGCAGTTCCCTTGCTTGATGCTGCTGCTCAGCAAGCCTGCACTGCTCAGTACAGCGACTGTTGCTCATACGCTTCCCTTGCATGTCATAACTCTCCCGCCATCTCCTGCTATGGAGTCAGAAGCTTCTGAGGTCGCTTCTTCCACTTTAAATTTTGGCCCGATCAGTCAATCACCAGGAGGCCTCACGTCAGCCTGTAGTCGAGGAGAGTGGAGACTCCATTCCCAGGCAGTCCAGCTGTTTCGGGATCATTTTGGGGCCGCACAGTTACATTTGTTGCCTCTCCGAACTCGTCCCCTTGCCAGTTGCTTTCTCCCTGAAACACGGAGACACTGGCATACAGCTGACTCCGGGGCCTATGCAAAATGTGATAAAAATCCCCAGTGAGCCTTCTTGCACATCACTGTGCTAAGTCAGGAAGGAGGAGGAGTAGGTTTTCTTAGTTGCCCCTTAATGGCCCAACTAAACCTCGTTCCCTCAAACTTATGCTCCTCTCGACAGCCCCTTCCTGACCCATTCCTCTGAGACATCTCAGGGACGGGACACCATTGGCATCCGCACCAGACCTCTGGGAACCTTAGGTCTTGATGTGGAGGTTCAGCTATCTACCTCAAAAGAGCGTAGATACCATCACTTCTGCGAGAGCTCCCTCTAAAAAGTGAGACTTGCTTACAAACTGAAGTGGAACCTGTTCGTTGTTGGTGTTCTTCTCACGGGAAGACCCCCAAAGGTGTTCGATCACTTCTGTGCTTCTTTCCTGCCAGATGGGTCAGAGCGAGGGCTGTCTCCCTCCACCCTCAAAATGTATGTTGCCTTTATATTAACGCACATCATGGTGCAGTGGTTCTAATCATTAGGGAAGCACAACTTAATCTTCAGTTTCCTGAGGGGAGCAAGGAGACTGAATCCGCCTTGCGCCCCCTTTATACCTTCTTTGGATTTATCTCTGGTGCTACTTCACTCAGAGACCTCCCCTTGAGTCACTGCGGCAGTTAAAAATCCTTTTTTTAAAGAAACAGTTCTCCTGCTTGCTTGCCTCTATCAAGAAGGTAGGGGACCTGCATACATTTTTGGTCAATGAATCGTGCCTGGAATTCGGGCCGGCCAACTCTCACAAAATCTGAGACCCCGGCCTGGATACGTGCCCAAGATTCCTACCTCTCTCTTAAGACGGGACCAGGTGGTGAGCCTGCAAGCGCTGCCTTGGAGGAGGCAGACCCAGCCCTGGCTTTTCTCTGTTTCTTCCGCCTTGCGGTTATCCAGCACAGAATGCAAAGCTTCAGGACCTCATCCAGCTCTTGTCTTTTACGAAAACCAGCAGAAGGGAAGGCTGTTTCATGCAGAGGTTGGCCCACTGCATATTGGTTGCCATTATCTTGGTGTGTTTTCCCAAGGTGCACCGTGTCCACCTGGGTAGTGAGCTCCTCCAAAGAGAGATTGTAGCTCCCTCCTGGGCATTGACACAGAGTGCCTCGCTGACAGATATTTTAGAGCTGCGGGCTGGGCGACACCAGCACATTCGCTAGGAAAATAGCCTATGTGTCGAGCCGGTTGCTTTCTGTGGGCTCCCTTCACATGAAGCCAGCTTCACTGTTGGTTCGGTCGAACATGAGCGACTGAAAAGGAACGTCTCAGTTACGCATGTAACCCTCGTTCCCTGAAGGAGGGAATGGAGACGTAGTCCCGTCGCCACTATTGCTGGACCACCATTGATCCTAGGCTCCGCTCGGCTCCTCAGCGAAAAAAAACTGGTGCGTGCATCCACTTCTGTATTTATACCCGCGCTGCAGGGTGGAGTGTGTGATGCAATTCACACACGGCAATGTGCATTGGCTTGTTTTAACAATACTCGAAGATGACAGGCTCCATAAGCATGATCCCAATCAGTCGACACGTCGACTACGTCTCCGTTCCCTCCTTCAGGGAACAACGGTTACATACATAACTGAGACGTTACTCACACTAAATGGCCTAAAATTTACTTTATTTAATAATTCCCATAATGTCAACTATTTCTACATTCAATCAACCTTTAAAGGGGTCATGACATCATTTTTTTTTTTAGGGGTTCAATCACGAAGTGCTGAAACCCTATTGTAATTGCCCTGATTTTTATTATTTTTCTTCTGCTGTAAAATGCATCGTGCAGCCCAAACCGTAAGTGCTGGAGACTTGAAACTTTGTCAGATGGTAGTACAAAAATCGAGGAGAGGTTCAGAGAGTATGACCCCGATTGGCCCATATTTGGTGCTATAGCAAGCAAAAGTATAAAATCGCTAATAACTCCTAGACGGTTTGTCGTAGACTCAAGTGTCTTATATCACTGTAATCCTTGGCTCAACACGGACAAAACCTATATCCGATTTCATTTCTGCCTGGGAAAATTTTCCGCCATTTTGAATTTTGTCAAAAACCTACTTTTGCGAACTAGTCCTAGGTTTTTCGGCCGATCGGAACCAAACCAGTGCAGAAATGTTCTTTGGAGTCTGAATATCAATAATTATCGAAAAAAAATTGAAATTTCAATTCATGGTCGCTAGGGGGCGCAAAATGAACATTGTTGGAGGAGCCTATTTTACTAAAATGGCTATAACTCGAGAAGTAAATGAGATATCTTCACCAAACTCGGTAAACGTGTATAAGTTCAATCTGGGGTCACAGTAAAAAAATCGCGACAATTGAACACTAGTTGGCGCTATAACATGGAAAAAACATGAAAAGGGCTATAACCACCTGACCGTTAGTCCGATTGACTTGAAAATTGGTATGCAGTGTCTTGGCCCAAGGTGCCATGTATATTTATGAGGACATTGGCGTATCTCGAAAAACATGGCCAATCATCAGCCAATGAAGTTACGCACCTATTAGACAAGGTTAACGGAGGCCGATCGGAAAGAAACTCGATGGGCATGTTCAACTTATGGCCCTAGAGGTCTGTAAGAATTTTGAATTTATGGCTCTGTAATCACGTGGCGTTACACTCATCCACATAATATGCATATCATTTGATAGATCTCCTCATCCTGAACAACTTTGCCTCAAGAAACATTGCTGTCAATCAAACCGTTCATTAAATATTCGCGAACATGTTAGAAACCTACTTTTGCGAACTAGTCCTAGGTTTTTCGCCCGATCAGAAACAGACCAGTCTAGGACAATTCTCTGGACTCTCTAGATCAATAATTATAAAAAAAAAAGTTGAACTTTTGCATTTCGATGGCTGTAATAGGGTCATTTATAAAATGGGTGTGGCAAAATACACTAAAAAGCATATAAATCATAAATGAAAACTCACAACTTCACAAAAATTGGTCAGCATATGTGACATAACATTATTAACAAGCAAGTCAAATTTTATGGAGATCGGACGGTAGGTGGTGCTATAACTGTTAAAAAGCTTTAAAACCATATATTTCCTATGGTAAATTGCCTGTATTGGCTGTAAATGGTCTTTTCCATCTATTATATCAGTCGTTACATGCTTGCTAAATAAAACTTAATAACTTTTGATGCTTTTGTGCTTAAAGGCCTTAAAGGCCTTAAATGCTTGAACCCCGATAAATGCTGCTTGTTATATATATATTTGACATGATGTATAACTCTTCGTCGATGTCTTACTCTGGAGGCAGGCATATGCAAATGTATTGTCTCGTGTGACGTCACATGTCCGGCAATATTAAAACAAGCTGTTTTTGGAGCTTGATTAAATACGGTAAAAGCTTTGTTTATAATGAGGATGACATATTAAGCTATGAAACTTGCAGGATGTTTTAATGATACAAAGACCTATTATATGTCAAATGATCAAGTCAAATTTGATTTATAATGCCATGACCCCTTTAAAAATGTTTGTCTGAGAGAATGTAAGTGGAATTTTTTTAAAGTGCTGGCAAACAGCAGCCTATATTGTGGTAGCAAATTGTGCCCACGCAATAATTTTTTTTTTTTTTACTGCTCTACTTTTACCTGGCTTTTGTCAGCACACATGAACACAAGCCATATCTGCTAAGAAGTTACTTTGATCTTTTCTGGCCCTTTCTTCTGTAACACATGGTATGAATTCTGACACCTTCAGTTGCCCATGTGCGGCCTGCACAACTTCTTCTTACAACATGATCGCACGTGTTTAGAAGAGAGCTGTAGAATGTTGGTCAGAATGCTAATAGGTTGGTTGATTCCCTGTATTACCTAAAAGCTTCATCAAAGTGCTTTCTAGGATCCATGAAATCTGCTGTCACTCAGAACAAACTCAAGTCACAAGTCAGAGCTTATAACTGAAACATTCTCAACCTAATCAATACAGCCTGTTACGGGGATCTCGGAGTTTGTGTGTGCTGTTCACTAAAATATGAACCACATCCACACCGTCATTCCAAGTTGTACAACAGAGTTCATTGTATTCTTTTTCATGTCCAGAGTTAAATCCCTGACTAAATAGAATGAACACCATCACAGGTTTTAAGTGTTACAGATGAATTGGTGTTCTTAAGATGAAGATATATCATATTATTTGGCTTGTTCGCTCTTAGATGGTGTTTCAGAAATGTGGCCTGCATGGGGTTTCCTCTCCTCTCTGCTCTGAGCAACCTTTTCCAGCTGTTTTTCATTTCATTTTCGTTTGGCAGCAGACACCAGCACCATCATGGCTCTGCTCCTCCAGAAATATTCTCCATCAAAGTCCCAAAATAGCCCTCAGGTGTTTGCGTGCCTTTTCTGCAAGTAAACATTAAACATATCCCATGTTTTGTGTTCATATCTCAGGAAGCTATTTTTAAGGTAATTATCCACATTAAAGAAATGCCTTTCCTATTGAGTTCAGTGTCCAGCGTGAGAGTAAGAACAGGCTGACGGAGCCTTATTTCGTATTTGGTGTGGGGAATAGATGTGTATCTGTATGGTAAGCTATGCAATCGGTGAAGCAGCCTAGTTGTGGGAACTAGAAACATTTCTTATCATCAGTTTTCTGCTTCTTTTAATATTTTTGTGGAAACCATGATACTTTTTTCAGGATTCTTTGATGAATATAAAATACCATATATTTGAAATAGATTTTTTGTAACAATGTTAAAGGCACTTTTTTTGTTGTCACTTTTGATGAATTTAATGCACCCTTGCTGAATAGAAAGGTTTTAAATTCTTTAAAAAAAAACTTACTGTCCCTAAACTTTTGTTTAGAGTTAGGCCTATACAATAAGCCTATAAATTAATAAACATATATTTAAATATTTATTGTTAGCGATATGTGTTCCACAGTGTCGTTTGCAGCACAACCAACAATTTTGTTTACAAGCGAATGTAATAGTTTTATTGAACAGCATTTTGTCAAATTATGTTTAATTATTTATTAAGTGTTTATACATAAAATCTAGACTTTTTTTATATGCCGTTTCTATTACTCTCATTTCCACCACAAAATGTTATCCTTCAAAAAACGCATACAATAGATCTGATGTAAATGACTTGTGTTGGTTAAAAAAAGAATCAGAACATGTTCCTGTAATGCATGAATGAGTCAGAGTATAAAATGTGTGTTTTAAAAATCCACAGAGCCAGAAAAAAAATTGCATAGTCATAGAAACACTCTGTTGCTTTAAAAAATAGCTTTTCGGCAGAATACAGTTATATGTTGTCTACTGATGCTAACCTGCCATCCTTGAACTCTTTAACCCATCACAGTATGGTCACTGTGAATAGCTTTGATGATTAATTTGTTATATATCTGATTTCAGAAAACGGCAGCAGATGGGAAGCGTCAGGAGATCATCGTCCTGGATTCCAAGAGAAGTAACGCCATCAACATTGGCCTGACGGTCCTGCCGCCTCCTCGCACCATCAAAACAGCGATCCTCAACTTCGACGAGTACGCCTTGAGCAAAGAGGGCATAGAGGTAATACTGCACTGGTTTAAAATTACATTCCGTTTCGCAAATTATGACAAATCAGCCGCAAGTAATAAAGCAAATTCGACATGATGAAATTATTAAGAAAAGCTACAATAAAACTTAATACATACGTTTAAGTTAGTACGATGCATGGTTACACTTTAATCCTGAGAATGCCAGACAGGTTACCATGCAGAAAACACATCTGTACTTAATACTAACCTTGTTTTGAGTCCACGTGAGTCACATATTCCTTGAACCCCTCTACAGTTCGCTCTCGCTCTCTCTTTTTCTTTCTCTCTCTCGTTACATCAATCATTCAGGCATTTATGATCATCCCCAGACTGCTACATGAAAGCATATTTTTACCAAAATACATGGCTCTCTACAACTGTGTTCAACAAGACAGAGACATACTGACTGTAGCCGAGTTGGCACACAAAAAGCATGGAGTCAAAGCTTGTGTCCAAAATAACTCAACCTCTCTGCCCTGAGAGCATATACATTTACTTTGGGTTTCCACAAAACCAATAGATTTTACCCTTAAAACGGTTAAGCAAGTTGGTTTGGCCGGCGAATCGAAATATTATGTGGATTTTCTGCAAAACTGAAGCATTTTTGGCATCGGGCATATAATTCATCTCAAAGATTAAAGGTTAGCAAAATGCTTCATTTAGGCTGTTACAACCCATGATACAGATCTGAGGTAAATGTCTCAATATCAACATGTGAATAATGGAGCTCCCATTTTCTCATAAAATCTGTAATTTTTTATCTTTCGTCATGGGAAAAATGGATTAGAGTTTTTCTGTCCACCCTTTTTATGTCTCTACAGAGAGCATTATATTCTCACTGACAACCACAGTTTATGTTTCTCAAGATTTTATCAGAAATTTTGTTTTGGTCAGGAGAAATTACCTTTTTTATTCAGTTATGCAACAGAAGGAGGCTGCCCCTAGCAAATGAAATAGTCATCATTTTCTAAATTTTTACGTAATGCCGTGTCTTTCCAGGTGTTGTTATTCATCAACGCTCAGATGATTGATTGAGCGAATGCCTTTCTAGGGGTGAGCCCCCATATACATTGGCTTCTGACAGTGATACTAACACTCCCCACTGGTTCTCGTGCTCTTTCATAGAAAATCCTGACAATGATTCCAACGGAGGAGGAGACGCAGAAGATTCAGGAGGCCCAGCTGGCAAACCCCGACACTCCGCTGGGCAGTGCAGAGCAGTTCCTCCTCATTCTGTCCTCCATCAGTGAGCTGTCCGCCCGCTTGCAACTTTGGGCCTTCAAGATGGACTATGATGCTTTAGAAAAGGTCAGCCTCATATTTTGTTACCCCTTTATACAAATGAAATGACATTATGGTGGTTTGGGAACAGTTGCTTTTGACCTCTCCTCTAAGAGGTTCTTAAAGGCATAGTTCACCCAAAAAAAAAAAAAAAAAAAAAATGTTTTCAATTACTCACCCTCATGTCGTTCCAAACCTGTAAGACTTTTGCTCATCGTCGAAACACAATTGAAGATTTTTTTTAATGAATTCTGAGAGATTTCTGTCCTTTCATTGACAGTCCATGCAAACTACCACTTTGATGCTTCAAAACGTTCATAAAGAGATTGTAAAACGAATCCATATGAATTCTGCGAAGTTTAGTCCGATGTTTCTGAAGGGACGCAATCGCTTTAGATGATGAACAGATTGAATTTAGGCTTTTATTCACATATATAAAGTGACCGTGTCTCTTCAGGAAATTTGGACTAAACCCTTAATTCATATGGATTAGTTTTACAATGTCTTTATGAACTTTTTAAAGAGTCAAAGTGGTAGTTGCGTTGACTGTCAATGGAGGCACACTCCTTATGTGATTATAATGGGATTTTGGCAATAGTGATTAAAGTTTACCTCATGTAAACACAATACTCTGATCAAACTAATGCGATTAAGCTCATAATCGTAGTAACCATCATTACAGTAAACTATGTGGTGCACACTGATTTTAATCTCAATAAACAGGCATGTAAACACCTTAATCACATTATTACTGTTCTGACCAAAGTGGATATGCTTGGACGTACACGTATACCTTGTTTACACAACTTCATGAATGAACTCCATGACATTATACACGTATACCTTGTTTACACAACTTCATGAATGAACTCCATGACATTATTCTGAAGTTTGTCCTCCACTCCGAATTGCTAAACTCTGTCAATGGTGCCGAATAATGTCCAGTACTTCCATAGAAATGTGTTTTGCATTTGATGAAAGTAGATTAAAACAGTGGCTAGTAACACACCTACTGTTTGTGAGTTCATTATTTGTGAGGTAAAAATAACCAAGTCAGGTCAAGTCACCTTTATTTATATAGCGATTTTTACAATTCAGATTGTTTCAAAGCAGCTTTACAGTGATAACAGGAAAAGAATGCAACAAAGTTTGTTTCGGCTGTACAGCAGCTCCAGAACAAAATAGTGTCATTGTCCAGCTTAAGTAAGTTCAGTGTTGATTAATTTCCGTTGTAAAAATCATTAGTAATTAATTTATTTAATTTATCTATACAGCAGCTCTGTAGAAAACAGTGATGTCTGTCCTTAGCATAATCAGAATATTGAAAATTGCATGTAAACGGGTATGAAGAGGTTACTTACTCTGATTTTTAGAAATAATCGTAGGACATTTTGAGTTTCTCTTTTGTATTATGAACAATTTTGGTACTGTGTTGGGACTGCAAATTGAGTTTTAAATGAAGATCATGAAGCAATCTAGATCATGAAGAAAAACCACCACTCTACAGAATTCTTTCCCAGAGGTTATTTATTTCAAACCCATTCTGTTTCTCGTTCTTAGGAAGTAGCAGAACCGCTACAGGACCTAAAGGAGGGCATGGACCAATTAGAAAAGAATAAGACGCTGCGCTACATCCTTTCAACTCTGCTAGCTATTGGCAACTTTCTCAACGGGACCAATGTGAGTGCCAGCAAAGTCTACATCTCTCCTTTCAAGCCCTAATCTCTCCATCTCTCTTTCTTTCTGTCTGTCTGGCGTATTCGCTTAGATCTTAATAATGTTAAAAAGTCTGAAGGAGATAAACCTGATAAGGTGGTGAGTTTGGCATGAAATCTCTTTTGTTACCGTAAACCATTGAGCATGGGCAGCAGAACAAAGCCAGCGAGAGTCATGTCACGTCCGTTGGGATTTCTCCATTCCCAGCTCTGTCGTGCCTTGCAGACTTGCAGACAAGGTTGAGATTCTGTTAATCATATGTTAATGAAGCATTGGTCAGAATCATCTTGGGAGCTGCACATAGACTCTGCACACGTTCAAAGCACTCTTATCTTAATGCAACTGATGCTAATCAACTAAACTGCATCAGAATAATGTCAAAATAGCCCTTTTTTAGGAAATGATTTGATGATGGACCAGATCCAGAGTTACTAATGCTCTCAAGGTGCATGTGATTTTCCACATCAGAGATCATTTCATTCTCGCTTATTTACACATTGAAATGTATCCGAAATGAAACTTCCCTGCTTCTCTATTGAGTTTTGATTTGTTAGCGTGCATTACGCTTTTCGTGTTTTGCCCCCTTTTCTTTATATTCAGTCTGTAGCAAAATTACTGCATTGTTTAACAAAATTATGTAGTACGTATTTTTCACTAAATATGACATGTATGCATACAGTACTGTGCAAAAGTCTTAGGC
Source organism: Abramis brama (assembly GCF_963993115.1). Lineage (NCBI taxonomy): Eukaryota > Metazoa > Chordata > Actinopteri > Cypriniformes > Leuciscidae > Abramis > Abramis brama. Next base: position 22,072,272 of record NC_139979.1, on the reverse strand, counting down.
ATGTTAATCCCCCCCCCCCCCCCCCCCCCCAAAAAAATGGTTTTATGTCAGTTATTTATATCTTTTGCTGTAGTGTGTCAGTAGGAAATATCAATTTACATTTCCAAACATTCTTTTTGCCATTAATTGTAATAATCCAGTGAGATTTGTGTATGCACAAGGAGTCTGACAACAGCCGGTATGATCTGATCTCACCATCATCGAGTCTGTCTGTGATTACATGAAGAAACAGAAAAAACTGAGACAGACTAAATCCAGAAGAACTGCGGGAACGTCTCCAAGATGCTTGAAGAAACCTTCCTGCAAAGCTACCTGAAAAACTATGCGCAAAGTGTACCTGGACAAAAGCCGTTTTAAACGCAAAGGGTCGTTACACCATATATTGATTTGAATTAGTTAATAGAAGTTAAATCATAAATAAATTCAATTTGCATTGAAGCATTCTAACTTTACAGCATTTTAACACAAGTGCCAGTACTTTTCACAGTACTGTAGCTTTGCAGGAAGGTTTCTTCATTGGAAATGTAAATTTATATTTCCTACTGACACACTACAGCAAAAGATATAAATAACTGACATGCACAGTACTGTATATATATACAGTGAGGAAAATAAGTATTTGAACACCCTGCTATTTTGCAAGTTCTCCCACTTAGAAATCATGGAGGGGTCTGAAATTGTCATCGTAGGTGCATGTCCACTGTGAGAGACATAATCTAAAAAAAAAAATCCAGAAATCACAATGTATGATTTTTTAACTATTTATTTGTATGATACAGCTGCAAATAAGTATTTGAACACCTGAGAAAATCAATGTTAATATTTGGTACAGTAGCCTTTGTTTGCAATTACAGAGGTCAAACGTTTCCTGTAGTTTTTCACCAGGTTTGCACACACTGCAGGAGGGATTTTGGCCCACTCCTCCACACAGATCTTCTCTAGATCAGTCAGGTTTCTGGGCTGTCGCTGAGAAACACGGAGTTTGAGCTCCCTCCAAAGATTCTCTATTGGGTTTAGGTCTGGAGACTGGCTAGGCCACGCCAGAACCTTGATATGCTTCTTATAGAGCCACTCCTTTGTTATCCTGGCTGTGTGCTTAGGGTCATTGTCATGTTGGAAGACCCAGCCTCGACCCATCTTCAATGCTCTAACTGAGGGAAGGAGGTTGTTCCCCAAAATCTCGCAATACATGGCCCCGGTCATCCTCTCATTAATACAGTGCAGTCGCCCTGTCCCATGTGCAGAAAAACACCCCCAAAGCATGATGCTACCACCCCCATGCTTCACAGTAGGGATGGTGTTCTTGGGATGGTACTCATCATTCTTCTTCCTCCAAACACGTTTAGTGGAATTATGACCAAAAAGTTCTATTTTGGTCTCATCTGACCACATGATTTTCTCCCATTACTCCTCTGGATCATCCAAATGGTCATTGGCAAACTTAAGATGGGCCTTGACAGGTGCTGGTTTAAGCAGGGGAACCTTCCGTGCCATGCATGATTTCAAACCATGACGTCTTAGTGTATTACCAACAGTAACCTTGGAAACGGTGGTCCCAGCTCTTTTCAGGTCATTGACCAGCTCCTCCCGTGTAGTTCTGGGCTGATTTCTCACCTTTCTTAGGATCATTGAGACCCCACGAGGTGAGATCTTGCATGGAGCCCCAGTCCGAGGGAGATTGACAGTCATGTTTAGCTTCTTCTATTTTCTAATGATTGCTCCAACAGTGGACCTTTTTTCACCAAACTGCTTGGCAATTTCCCCGTAGCCCTTTCCAGCCTTGTGGAGGTGTACAATTTTGTCTCTAGTGTCTTTGGACAGCTCTTTGGTCTTGGCCATGTTAGTAGTTGGATTCTTACTGATTGTATGGGGTGGACAGGTGTCTTTATGCAGCTAACGACCTCAAACAGGTGCATCTAATTTAGGATAATAAATGGAGTGGAGGTGGACATTTTAAAGGCAGACTAACAGGTCTTTGAGGGTCAGAATTCTAGCTGATAGACAGGTGTTCAAATACTTATTTGCAGCTGTATCATACAAATAAATAGTTAAAAAATCATGTGATTTCTGGATTTTTTTTTGGATTATGTCTCTCACAGTGGACATGCACCTACGATGACAATTTCAGACCCCTCCATGATTTCCAAGTGGGAGAACTTCCAAAATAGCAGGGTGTTCAAATACTTATTTTCCTCACTGTATATATATATATACACTCACCTAAAGGATTATTAGGAACACCATACTAATACTGTGTTTGACCCCCTTTCGCCTTCAGAACTGCCTTAATTCTACGTGGCATTGATTCAACAAGGTGCTGAAAGCATTCTTTAGAAATGTTGGCCCATATTGATAGGATAGCATCTTGCAGTTGATGGAGATTTGTGGGATGCACATCCAGGGCACGAAGCTCCCGTTCCACCACATCCCAAAGATGCTCTATTGGGTTGAGATCTGGTGACTGTGGGGGCCATTTTAGGACAGTGAACTCATTGTCATGTTCAAGAAACCAATTTGAAATGATTCGAGCTTTGTGACATGGTGCATTATCCTGTTGGAAGTAGCCATCAGAGGATGGGTACATGGTACATTACGCCAAATTCTGACTCTACCATCTGAATGTCTCAACAGAAATCGAGACTCATCAGAACAGGCAACATTTTTCCAGTCTTCAACTGTCCAGTTTGGTGAACTCGTGCAAATTGTAGCCATTTGATGAGTGGTACCCGGTGGGGTCTTCTGCTGTTGTAGCCCATCCGCCTCAAGGTTGTGCGTGTTGTGGCTTCACAAATGCTTTGCTGCATACCTCGGTTGTAACGAGTGGTTATTTCAGTCAAAGTTGCTCTTCTGTCAGCTTGAATCAGTCGGCCCATTCTCAAGGCATTTTCGCCCATAGGACTGCCGCATACTGGATGTTTTTCCCTTTTCACACCATTCTTTGTAAACCCTAGAAATGGTTGTGCGTGAAAATCCCAGTAACTGAGCAGATTGTGAAATACTCAGACCGGCCCGTCTGGCACCAACAACCATGCCACGCTCAAAATTGCTTAAATCACCTTTCTTTCCCATTCTGACATTCAGTTTGGAGTTCAGGAGATTGTCTTGACCAGGACCACACCCCTAAATGCATTGAAGCAACTGCCATGTGATTGGTTCAGAGCATGTGAGCGGAGTGGAGCGGGAGCGAGCGGGGAGCGGGAGCGGACGGATCTTGGACAGAGCGCAGAGCGGCATTTTTAAAAGGACGGAGCGTCGCCTTATTTCCCGCTCCAATTTCGCTCCAATTTCGCTCCGCTCACACCACGAGTCTGAAGCATGCTCAGTCAAACCTAAACCAGGATCCATCTGTCTTGCACAGTCATCGACAGTAGACTATTTTCAGTCAAAACTCGGCTCAATAATGGAGTTCAAAAAGTAGGCTACTTCAAAAAGGAAAATGAGAAGTCATACAGGTCAGGTGTACTATTAATATAACTAACTAACTAACAATGATAATGTGGTACAAGAAAACGAATGTGGAGACATCGTTTCATTCAGCAAAGTTTTATTTTGGAATCTCAAAAGACACATCTCTCGAAAACATGAATGTGAGCTACGCGAACACGCTGGGAAGAAAACAAAAGGTTAGCAAATTGAATAAGGTAACTTGTAACAAAGTGTAAATTAAATATAGCGTAATATTCAAACAAATTCGTTTTTTCATTCGAGTAGACCTAATGGTTCGTTTTATTTAGCCAAATTTGTGTCGTCCGTAATAATATTTATATTATTAGGCCCATTTATTTGTTTAATTTTACAGCTATTTGTGTGTATGGAAGCCAATTTAAATTTTAATCGTGCGCGTTGCGCAAAAGTTCACTTATCAAAATTCTGGCCTTATAGTTAATTTACTTTTAAAAAATGTATCATATTTTTGTTTATATAATTTTTATTTATATTATTAGGCCCATTTATTCGTTTAATTTTACAGGACTTTTTGTGTAGGCTATATTCCTTCTTACATAGGCCTGTAATTTGAAATAAAACATTTCTATTTGAAAAATGTTGTTGTTACTCGTTAGTTCTTTAGGAGGTAAGGCTGTGGTCTAAGCTAAAAGTGATATAGATGTAGATTTTTTTCCTTTTTTGGAGCGAGCGGGGGGCGATTTGAGTGGAGCGTGAAGCAAACCTCGTTGAGCGCTGAGCGATAATGAGCGGAGCGGCCTGATGTAGCTTTGAGCGGGGGGAGCGGAGGGGTGAACAGTTCCGTGAGCGATGAGCGTTGTTTCTCACCGCTCCACTCCACTCACATGCTCTGGATTGGTTGATTAGATAATTGCATTAATGAGAAATTGAACAGGTGTTCCTAATAATCCTTTAGGTGAGTGTGTATATATATATATATATTGTTTTTAACTTTGTAAGACACTTTTTGTTTACAAAGGCAATATGCATGGGGGTGTGAATGATCATGAATAATGCTGTGATTCACACCGGAGGAGACAATGACCCGCATAATGAGCCTCATAATGAGCCTAGATGGCGCAGGCTGATATGTCCTTAACTCAATTTAGTAGTGATCACATTTTTATCTACATAGCACAGCTGATTGGTTGCTGTTGCATCAGTGGCCAATGAGCTTTTTGAGCAGTTTTCCAGCTGCAGGAAAACCCATGTCAGATGGAGCGCCGCTGCAAAGCATCCTGGTACAACCTAAAGGTCATCGCCAAACATGAAATCAAACCAGCCCTTAAGCAGCGCATGTCTGACTTCATTAAAGACTGTGCGTAAAGAATTATCATCCTTAAAATTGTGCATCGCCGCATCATAAACAGGTGCATTAAATGATAATTAAAGCTGTTCACACAAATCCAATCTATGAGAATGAAAAGATACTTGAAATCAGCATTCAAATACTGGTAGTGTTTGCTGTTAGCAGTGTGCAGCTCGCTTTCGGAAACCCTCCATCTTCCCCAGCTCCACCTGTATGGATCTGCTACGGGGTTTATTTCATGTATGTTACATGTGCAGCAACAGCATGTCTTACATGCTCACAGCAATGGCATTAACATGCCAATCTCTCCGAGAGTTGTCATGACAGAAATTATTTCATGTTCATGGTGTGTTTGTTTGTGTTTTCAGGCTAAAGGCTTTGAGCTGAGTTACCTCGAGAAAGTTCCTGAGGTGAAGGACACCGTTCACAAACAGTCTCTACTGCATCACGTCTGCTCCATTGTCGTGGAGAAGTTTCCAGACAGCTCAGACCTCTACTCTGAGATAGGAGCCATCACTCGCTCTGCTAAGGTTAGCGTAACCACCATACCATTTACAAGACTATCACTATTACATTTTAACTGTTTTCTATTTTAGTATATTTTCAGAAATCATTCTAATATGCTGATGTAGTGCTCAGTTATTATCAATTATTATTGACTAGTGCAAAGTGCCTGTGCAAAATCAGTTTTTGAGTGTGTTTTTAGTAATTGTTGGTTTGGAGTGTTTGAGTGCTCATTGTTACAATTACACAGCAAAAGTTCAGTGACATTTTTATTTGTGCATGGTAGAAAGCACACAGTAAACTCAGAGAAAACGCTATGCTTGAGCAAACAGTTTGTGAATAGGCAACTACAAATGATGGCCGTGAAAGAGAATGTGAACACATTGAATAGGATATGTTTAGTTGGTGAATAGCATTTACACAGTAGCGATAACGTTAAGCGCACCAGAATGAAATATAATATTCAGAAGTAAACAGCATAGCTGACTTACAGATTCAGTTAACATCCACAAATGAATAAGCGCGTCGATTCAGGGAGCAGTGCAAATCAGTTTTTGTGAGCTGATCGCTGTCAAAAAAGTTCAGGAGATATTTCTTAGCGATGGCTGATTTCAACAGTTTCAATATGATAAAAAATAACTTTTATATTGATTCAATGGATCAATTGCATTTTGAAAAAAAAGTGTCATGAATTTATTGCATTTTTGGGGAAAAAATAATTCGTTTTTATAATAAATCTTTGAAAATCAAAATCTGGATTTGAATTTTTTATGTTATTATAACCTAAAGATGCTATGTGAAAGTTTGAAACAGAAAATAGTGGTTTTCATCTTGCCACTTTCTTGGTAAAGAAAACACATTTTTACTCAAATTAATCAAAATGGATTTATCACGTTTTGGAACCAAACTATAATATTCAGAAGTAAACAGTGTAGCTGACTGAGTGTTTATGTCAGAATGTTTATTTTTAAACCACAACCTTCTTGGGGCTTCTTTGACAGATACAACCCTCTAATGTCAGAATGTTTATTTTTAAACCACAACCTTCTAAGTGCTTCTTTTACCGATATATTTAACAATATCTTTTGCATTTCTCATCGAAACAATGTCAAACTTGGCACTGCACTTACTCGTGCCCGTAGCAAGGCACCTGTCGAGTTTGAAGTCCATCGGACTAACGGTTCGAGAGATATGTGAATAACAGACACACACACAGACATACAGACACACAGACACACAGATAAACAGACAGACGTTTCTGTAATTTATAGATAGATGCTCAGTTAGTCATAATAGTTCTTCTTATGTTGAAAACAGATTTTGCTGCTTAATATTTTATGGAAACTGTGAAAAGTTTGAGTGAAAAGTTGAATTGAAAGTCCTAAAGAAAGTTGGAAGCAAGAACACCTGACCTTTTGTAATAAAGCAGTCTTCAAATTTGCTTATTTGATTAGTGACCAAGAAATAGTGCAGAATCGTACATATTTCTTATTATTTTGTCTTTATAACCTTTCTTTGTTTTAAATATTTCAAAACACTGTTTATTTCCAGATTTAAATTAGATTTTATATTCCAGATTTTCAATATCATCTCAGACTTTTGGACCCCAATGAACAAACAATGGCAACATGCCACATGCAAAGAAAGAAATCAAGGCATCACAATTCCATGTGTTGTTGCTAAAAGTAAAGCATTGCTTGTGAAGTGAACAGACCAATCCTGAGACACCCTACTTGATCAGCGGTTTGTCCTGTCTTCTCCAGGTGGACTTCGACCAGCTGCAGGAAAACCTATGTCAGATGGAGCACCGCTGCAAAGCATCCTGGGACCACCTGAAGGTCATCGCCAAACATGAAATCAAACCAGCCCTTAAGCAGCGCATGTCAGACTTCCTTAAAGACTGTGCAGAAAGAATTATCATCCTTAAAATTGTACATCGCCGCATCATAAACAGGTGCATTAAATGATCATTAAAGCTGTTCACACAAATCCAAACCCAATCTATGAGAATGAAAAAAGATACTTGAAACCTTGAAAATATTTTTTTTCAGAAAATCTGTTTTCAAACCACCTACGAATGTGGTTTGGATCTAGTTTGCAAAAATATGGATTGGATTTTGTGTTTTTAGCTGTTCAGACGTATTCCAAAAACAACATTGTTTTTTGCTGCCGGTCTGAACTAAACCATAGCGGTGTTGAAGAGATTGTTCGAAAGTTATTTAAAGTGAACGTCCCTGTGTTTGATCTACAGGTTTCACTCATTCCTGCTTTTCCTGGGCCATCCACCGTATGCGATAAGAGAGGTGAGCGTTCACCGCTTCAGTAAGATTCTGAGTGAGTTTGCACTCGAGTACCGCACCACCAGAGAGCGAGTACTGCAGCAAAAACAGAAACGAGCCAATCACCGCGAGAGGAACAAGACCCGGGGCAAAATGATCACAGAGGTGAGAGACTTTTCTATACAAGGTTATAGATTTCTGAAAAACGCTGTTGAAAGTGGATCGGACCGAGCACCACAAAACACTTGTAGCCAATCAGCAGTAGGGGGCGTGTCCACTCATGATGGGGGAGGAGAGAGGGTGAGCATTTGTAGAAAGACTGTAGAAAGAGAGATGGCTGAGAGACATTACAAAAGAGAAAAGGTCAGGGGAATATTACTGGAAGAGCTTTAGGACCCAGTTTAATATTAGAAAAGCTTTCTGAAGAGACCGAAGTGGGAACGGATAAAGAGGTTACGTTGTTAATGCTCCATGCATGAGTATCATTGGTTTTGCTATGTTTCACAGAACCAAGATATTCTATTGTTGTAATGTTAGCTATAGTAACAGGACAGTTTTGAGTGTGATTGTTTGTCTGGAGGTTTGTCTGGACTCATGAAGGGAGCAATGAAGGGAGAAGTTTGTTTTGGGCTGATTTCAAATTAGGGCTGAACGATTAATCGCACTTTCCATGTAATCACACTTAAATCGAGATGGCTTATCACGGTTTTAAAATCGCAAAGGCTGCGATTATTTTTTATGCGCAGTTTGTCATTGATGTACGGCTCTGTAAACGCTGCTCTATCTGAATCTATCTTAAGCGTTTCAATCTTCTGTTTATTCAGCTACAGCGATGGGGATTTCCTGGAATGATGCGCATTATTGTACTTCTGTGGCAGGGCATATTTATCGTGTTTGCGTGAGAGCGCCCTCTGGTGTTCAAATGGGGCAGTATTTACTACCAATCAGCCGCACTCCACTGACAAGCTGCGCATAAAATAATCGCAAATCGCTGATCGTTCAGCCCTATTTCAAATATCAACAGTGTTTCTCAGAAGTTGTTTACTGCACCTTTAACAATGAACAATGTTCATTGTCAATTTATGTTACCTAATCTAATTTGAAAAAACTGAAACTTATTGCATAGTCTCTGGAAAAGTGGTTAATTTCTGGAACAATCCTTTTAAAACTTTTTAAGGACATATTTCATCTACTCTGGTGCTTCAGACATGAACTATTTAGGTATACATATTCCATCATATCTTCTCCAGATGAAATATATATATGCTAACAAGACTGATTCAACTACATCTCATCATGAATGCGATGACACAGTGGATTATTCAAAAACCAGAAGACAATGATGAAAACTGATAATTAAAAGAAAATAGGACATAAAAGTAACTATGCAATTATTCTCCTGCTTCAACTAATGTCGTTTGTTTGTGGTCTCAAAGTTTGACTCAAATATCCAAATCTCTGATTTGAAAACTGATCTATTTTCCAAACATTTTTGTCCTGTAATTAATGTACAGAAAATTGCCCTCAGTTCTTCCTCGTTTTCCTCTCATTTCTTAAACTTTTTTTTCAAAATGGAGTGAGCGAGCTGCTTAAATTCTGTACTTCACCATTGCACCACTAGAGGGAGTCATTATATTTCCTGATTTTTTCCAGTGACTCATTCAACATTCTTTTATATCTTTGGCACTTCAAACTGTATACCCACTTGACCAATGAGGCTTGACTCTTATCGTCTATATTCCAGTCCACCCTTAGGATTGTCAGAATAGCCTAAAAACACGCTCACCACTTGCATTACAATAATAAAACAAGCAGTCTATTGTCATGGGTTTTGCAGTTCTGGGCTGGCCCTGGGTAGACTTTACTCCAGGGGGCCAATTTAATGCCTCTTATGGGGGATGTCGTAGCCAGGATAGCCCTTCATGGCATGTTATGCTTGGCGGGGGTCTGCCTTATTCTAAGAGTGGTGTCTAATTCAATCTCTGTGTGAAAATCCAAACCTTTGGATGTCCCTGTAGGAGCCGTGCATGCAAGCTCTGGCTCTGAAGAGGTAAAGCTGAGGTAAAGGAAGAAGTACATGTTGGTTTCATATGTTGCTGCAAAATAATAAGCCCAAGTGGATTATGTAGAGATGATTTTCAAAACACTTTGTAACTTGGTGCTCACTCTAAAGATTTTTTTTTTTTATTTTTTTTTACCACATGCAGTACTACGGTGAATTTCATTTTAACACGTCAAGGTCACTAAAACAACTGAAAAAAAAAAAAAAAAGAGAAAAAATATATATATATAATTTCAGCTAGTTGTCAAAGCAACATTTCTCATTTTCATTTAGTTTAACTTGATGTAACAATAACTGAAACAAAAATAAAAAATAATAAAGACTATATAGACATTAGAAAACTAACTAAAATTTTATATAAAAATAAAAACTATTTCAAAACAATAAAAAAAACTAAAGTAATACTGGTCTAGGTCACATTTCATCCCCAAAGCAACTATATATATATAGTTATAGTTATATATTGTGACATAAATTGTAAATATTAATTTTATGCTATTTTTATGCATTAATGAATAATTTACCATTTCAGTCATATATATTTTTTTGTATTTAGTATAAAACTGTATGCTTCATGATTGTGATCATGAAAACAGTGTATAACAATTTTGATAGTTCTGCATTTTTCCCTTTCGAATATATTTTCATATTTCTTTCTTTTAGTTTTGGGGTAATTTATGACCATGACACATTCTTGACAGGTTTAAAAAAACAGTTTTTTTTTTTTAAATACTAGAGTTGCCTAAAGTGAATGAAGCTCAGGATAGTACATTTTGTAATGTGTTATGAAAGCTTCAAGATTCTTTTGTAACTGTGAAACCAAATACCAAAAACTTTTTTCAACCCAACATTTCCTGCTCGTCTTCTCTGCCATGTGACTTCTTTCATTTCTTCTCTGTAGAGTGATGAGGAAGAGGATGATGAGGTATGCGTGTATCCTTGTGCTTTTATTCAGTTGAGCATGAATGGGTTTTAAGATTTCTTCTTGTGACTTCACTGACCTGTAATGTCCAGCATGTGTTACCAGATCATATGCGAGTTTGTGATGCACCCCATAACAACTAGAGGCTGAGGAATTCAGGAATCAACATTTGTCTCTCTTATCATTGGCAACTGTTATGGTTCTCCATGTGGATTTGAAGAGTTTGTATGTGCATGACAAACTGGATGTGACATGATGTTGAACAAAGTTGATAAAGATGTGAAGCTGCTTCAAAACACACTAAAAACCCTGGATCAAGCATTGTTTTTAGTCTGCCGTTAAAAATCCAAACTTGTGACAGAGGTTACACTGGATATGTGCAGCTTTCAATATGAAGAAACTAATAGAGTGCAACAATCAGCTCCCGGAAGTAAAAACTGCATTCATTTACCTCATAGAGAAATTGTTTTTAATGATAACTTTAAAGACAGACTGACTGTACGTGTCTCTAATTTCACCATTGTTTTTAATTTGATTGTCATACTGGAACTGTAGTTCTTTCCCTCACTAGACGTTGACATTTTTTTCTTCAAATAAAAGTTTGTTGTGATTCAACTCGTAGCTTTTGTTTATGGCTTTTTTAAAAATCCTTATAGGTAAACTACTTCTGGAAAAAGTGGGCGGGCACTAATGCACTCTAAAATCTACTAATGTGTGAATAATATACTAAATCACTATGGAAAGGCATGTTTTGGTGCGATGTATGTATTTGACTACTTTTAATCATGCATTGGAAGAATGTTTATATAAAACAGATTTGTCTGAATTGAAACTAAATGGCGAATATATGGGAAACAAATCTTTGGCACAGCCAAACAAAATAAGGTTGAGTTAATTTGTATGTATTGATAATGAATGAATGTCGTCTTGTTGTTCTCAGAGTGGGAAGTTCGCAGGCGCTCCTCTGGAGGGTCAGGAGTGTCCGCCACAGGGTTTGGGCTACACTGAGGACGTAGCTGAACATGAGCAGATGACTGCAATACTGCGCACCAGCCTGCAGGGCGGAGACAGTCCATCATCTGTTCTCCCTGGCCTCCGCACACGGACTCGAGCCACTCGAGGTATGTTCACAGATGATGCTGATTTGCAGTAGCTGTAGGAGTCCTAAAAAGTTGAAACTCTCTCCTCCTTGTGTCTCTTTTCTAGGCCATACGGCACTTTTGTCTGCTGCAAATGAAGACACTTCTAATTGCACAAATGATACAGCAGATGAGATCATGGAACGGATTGTGAAATCAGCAACTCAGGGCCCCAGTCAGCGCGCACAGCCCCGCGAGAGGAGACGCTCCAGAGCCAACCGCAAATCCTGTGAGTCTGCAAATATCACACACACACACACACACACACACACACATTTTTTGTAACTGTCTCTCTTGCTTTGTTTGGAGTTTGTTATCAGTATACTTCCATATTTGGGCCCCAGAATGGAAACAATTTTGCCGTCTTACTTGTTCTGAGTTTTTAAAACAAGTTGCGTCTTGTGTTGTTGAAAAATATTTTTGAAAGAACTCATTTGAGATAGAATGATAAAGAATTCATTTGATAAAGAATTCACTTGATAAAGAATTCATTTGAGATAGCTGACCTCGAATGTTAGTGTATAGTACATACAAACCCAGACAGCAACATAGTGTTGGCCCAGATCCGGCCCAGATCTGGTACACTTGGATTCCACACTATGTTGCTGTCTGGGAATGAATCATTTGGGAAGTAATTACAATTTAAAACAATAATTGGATTTAAAACATACAAAAATGTAGATAATAAATTAAAATGTTTTAATTTAGCTCTTTTCCCGCCAGTGATTTTTTTAAAAAAGTTGCCAGCCACCGCCAGTGTTTTTGATCATTTTCACAAAATTTTCATGGCCCCAAAAATATATTGCTGTTTGAATATCTGAACATGCAGAAAGAAAGAACAGACCCCCTGCTTTAAAAAAACAAACAAAAAAACAACAACAAAAAACATTTAATTCTAGCTTCATGCATTCTTTTTTTTATCAACACTTGAATGTGGGTAAGTTTAATAAAAAAGCAACATTTTGAGCAAAAAGCTGAGAAAATCACGCTTTTGTAAAACAAAAACTACATCCAGATCAGATTCAGAATGATGATCAAAACATAGATGGAGTAGATCGAGTCCATCAACACCCCTAATGTTTGCACAGTCCTGAGTCGACATTTCATTCAGTTTTGATTTATATGCTGTTTAATGTTGATGATCGTGTTATTTTACATATGCATCTGATTACACATAAGATCGCTTGTTCCTGCATTTTCTTCGCATGTTTTTTGATCAGGAGATTCTGCACTCTTTCAGAAGATTTGTCAATGCGCCCCCTACCGTATAACAGTGAAAACACAGAAAGCAAAACAATTTTCTGAAAAGAAAGCCGTCAATGGCAGGGAAGCATTTTCTCACAACTGACGAAAATTCCGTCAACAGATTAAACTGCTTTATTATTCAGTTAAATTTTTTAATCACAAATTTTAATTAAATTTAAAACAATTGTACAAATATTGAAATAATTGTTTTAATTGAGAAGATTAAAGTTTTATTATTTAATCACACCCTCGTTATTTTGCAAATAATCACAATATGTTTATTTTTTCATATATTTATGTGCTTATTATATATTTATTGTTAGTTTGAATAGTATTTATTAGAATTATAAAAAACAATTAGTTCAAATTATATATCAAATTGTATATCTCTCTGTAATACGTTTGCATCATGTGTTTTCTCCACATTGCTTGGCTCTCTCACTCATTCCTCTCTTTTTCTCTACAGTAAGAAGAACACTGAAGAACGGTCTTACGCCAGAGGAGGCACAGGCGCTGGGATTGGCCGGCAGCTCTGAGATGCAAGTGTGAGACAGCATACGCTCAGGGTCTCAGCACACACACACACACACACACACACACACACACACGAGCTGGAACATGTCGCTTTAGCTCCAGTTTGCTTTATTCTAGATCTGGAGCAGGTGCATGTTTCTGGGTTTGTGTTTTATGATGGTTATTGCTGTGGACAGTTCATATTCTCACAGGTGAATGGGATTATAATCACTAACCCATATACTTAACTTTGGACGTGTAATCAGACCTTACTCCATTTACTAGCTTCACCTACATTTGCATATTGTCCCATGGTGGTCTAAGAGAATAATGAAAACCACTCAGGTGCATGTCCACTGTTCCTGCTCTGTACTTGTGGACTGTTAACATGATATCCCAAACATCCGTTTTAATGCATTTTTTTAAAGAGAACAAGCACAGTTGCTGCACAACGTTTGTAGATGCTCTCTCTCTCACACACACACACACACACACACACACACACACACACACACACACACACACACACTCACACAGCCTGTAGAACGCTGATTGTCCAGTTCTCCAGTACAGAGACAAATGTCCGTCTCTTACCGCTGTGGCCTTCAGAATGAACCAAAAAAAACAAAACAAAAAAAACTGTTTAAAGATGACTGGATGCTCTCCTATCTTTTTTTGTTGGTACTGGCTGTTTGGTTGAACTCAGATGGCATTGAATTCAGCAGTCGCACCTTCAGTCTTCATATTTCATGTAAATCAGCAACCATTCTCCTCTGGTTTGCTGCTGTGTTAAAATGTGTTTGTTTGTGTACTTTAAAATAGCAGAGCTTATTGTGTTACATGTACGGTTACTTTCAGATAGCTTGAAGTTGAGCAAGAGTTAGGGGGAAAACAAAACTTAAAACTTTGTGTGGACAAAACCAGTTTCACATGGGTAAAGATTATCAAATTACTTTGCTCACAAATGAGAACAAACTAGAAAGCCGTCATTCTCCTTTTACCTTCCTCATATATTATCTCCATGGTAATGCGTTCATTTCATAACTCGCAAGATGAAAAAGTAGACAATCGTCTAATTTAAATGAAAAGACTAGCTATATTTGTTTAAAAAAGTAGCGATGGCATTTTTATCAAATGAGTGCCTTGAAGCAATATATTTTATGAGAATTTGATTATTGGCATTTAAGGAAAAGGAAAAAAAGAGGAAACGTTCAGATTTTTAGCCATTTTAAAGGAATAGTTCACCCTAGTCCTGCATTTTGAGTATTTCTACAGAACAAAAAATATCATATGGGTTTGGAGAGTGTAAAGTACAGAACGTTAGCAAGATTAAAGCCGCTTTATTGTTTTTTTGTTTGGTAATTTGACATTTCCCACAGACACACGTCCACTGTCTATGATAATAGTACCATTTAGCACCTTATCATGTGTAGCATGCAATTTCGAAAGGAATTGGAAAATTAAGTACTATAGAGACGATTTTTTCACCTTTCCCTCAGATTTTTACTCTGAGCATTATGTGGATAAGAGATTAGATACATGTAAAGTAGAACCGTGATGTAGAGGCTAAACGTGAGACAGATGCTGTAAAATTGTGTAAATGTCACTTCAATGTTTTTATTTTTTGTTGTTTGTTTTGTTTCTATTTTGTATAGAATAGTGTATTATAGGTCAAAAGCAGTGTTATTCTGTGAAAATTCTAATTTAAGAGAAAATAAGCCATGCATGGTTCAAACAATAAATGTCAGCAGGCAATGTCATTATATTGGGGTTAAGTGGATGGAGCCTGTGACGTCTCGATACCCTGTGAACGTAGCTTTTGTTTCATGTGTTTACGCAGCACAGACTTGAAACATTGTCATGCACCCATCAGCCCTGCTCAAATGGCCTTTGATATTATTGCACTCGCATTCAGAGTTTCACCCATTGCTACAAGTGCCATAAAAAGTTGGTTTTGAATAAAAGATCGAGAATGTGAAAATTTGACTTTTAAATTCCTAAAGGAAAAAGCATTTACTGTACTTTGCAATAAAAAGCTTTTACAGCAACATCCAGAACACAGAGTTGGACTGTTTATTTCTTGGTAACTGTGTGCTTGTTTGAGCGTAGTATTTCTAAAGCCACAGAAGCCCCTCAGCAACAAATTTAGAGAAAGACTCCCAACTGATTTTTGTTGTGTGAAAAATCACTGGCTATACAGTACTTTGAGACAAAAGTCATATTTGCAGTATGTAAAGTCGCAATGAAAGATGATATTTCTTGATATCAAAGTCATGAGGTATAAAGTTCACAGCAAGATGTAAAGTAGCAATTACCAGAAACAAAATCACATTTGCAAGGTAGTCGCATTTACAAGTACGTTCAATAATGTACATCCAGCCGGTTGTTATCTCGGAATAAACCCTGAAAGGGTGATCAGGACCCCGACGCGAAGCGATCTTGCATCAGCCTGAAGGGGTTTATCTCCATAGTAATGGAGATTAATGCAAAGCTTCTGCGAAGAAAGATCAAAATCTTGATTTGCTTTAATATTTTATTAGCTAACCAAACGCAAAACTTCCATAAAGAATTTTTTTTTCGAAGCAAATTTTTTTTTCCTAGCGGGACTTCAGTTACCCGGATGTGCCTGTGTTTTTACCGGTTTTTACTGGTTGTTATCAGGGATGGTGCGATTGGCCAATCAGAATCAAGTATTCCACAGAGCCATGTAATAATATCAGATGAAGTCGTGTCAGAGGTAAAGCTGCAATTACAATTATGTTAAAATGAACAGATCCGTGTGAAGGTTTTTAGTTGAAAACAGTGTAGTGCAAAACAGTCAAGAATGTCGCATTTGTGAGAAATAAGTTGCTTTTGTGAGAGATAAAGTCGCAATTAGTTCAACGGGTTTCCATACAATTCACTCATTCAGTCACACAAACTCTCCAAGAACAGTTGTTAGACATATCACCACCTTTATTTAGGGTCATGTACAGCAGATGGTTCTCTTGCAGTGTCACAGGGCTCCTCTAAAATGAGCTGTGACAACATCGAAACTGATGGAATCTCATTACAATCATAATTGTATGACAATTTTAGTGCAACAACAGACATGTAACATGCCTAATGCAGTAAAGATGTTGGTTGTACAAGACCATACAAAAACAACCTTGTGTTTGTTTGTTTGTTTGTTTGTTTGTTAGATATATCTATGGCAAAAGTGAGTTTGCATTTGTCCCCATAACTTTGTAAGCAAGGACAGAAAGATGCCATGGAAAAGCAAAAAAAGAAAGAAAACAGAAATCTCAACGGTAGGTCAAAAGGAAACGAAAAGCAAATCAGCTCAGATCAGATCACAGAAAGGAAATAAAAGACAAAATCCAAAGTCTAGGATTCATGGTAAAATCCAGTGCAAACTATGTCTTTTCTGCAAGTTGTATGCCAACTACAAACTAAAGAAAGTGATAAAAGCAAGAGATTATATATTGATTCCTAGCCTGTCTATGTCTACACAATAGCTACACAATGTCCCTGAACAATAGGGTCTGCACAATACTAAAAGAAATTAATTGTATAAATTTCAAGTTGGAAGGTTTTCCAAATACAAACAGCAAGTCCACACCAATGAACTTTCATATTGCTCAAATTTAGTCTCTCTATAAAGCTGAAGATAGCTGTACTTTTTCCTTTTTGCAGTTGGTAACATTTTAACAACTTTCATTAATTAATCATTAACAAACATTATATAATGCTTAACGGATATATTAATATAGCTAGAAATATGAGATGATGTGCTTGTTAATGTTTACTAATTAACTTATTAAACATTACATGATGATTAACAGACAATTATGATTTATATGATCATGCACTGTAAATTAAAAATAATTTTAAAACAGATGTGATCCGGACGTTCAACAAAAGATAACAATATAAGAATGACTGGTCCCACTTAATATTAGGTGTCTTTACTATGTACTAAGGTAAAAATAATAATAATAATAATTGTTGTTGTTAGGTACAATTAGTAATCATTTTCTACATTTATATAGCGCTTTTCTAGGTACTCAAAGCGCTCTACATATGGAAGGGGGAATCTCCTCAACCACCACCAATGGGCAGCATCCACCTGGATGATGCGACAGCAGCCATATTGCGCCAGAATGCCCAACACACACCAGCTTATTGGTGGAGAGGAGACAGAGTGATGAAGCCAATCTTTTTCCAAAGGACATCCTGGGATTTTTAATGACCACAGAGAGTCAGGACCGCGGTTTAACGTCTCATCCGAAAGACGGAGAAATGTTCATGGTGTATTGTAAAACACTTTTTCTGCTATTGAGGTGGGATACTGGTAAGGTTAGGGACAAGGTTGGTGGTATGGGTAGGTTTAAGTGTTGGTCAAGGGGTCAATTTGATTACTATAAGGGAGCGCTGTTCAAACTGAAACTGTCTGAATTACATTGTTTTGATAAATGAACAGTGAAGTGAACAATTAAATATTTTCTGTTGAGGTAATGAAAACATGTTTTGCAAACAAATTACAATTATCTGTTATCGTGTCTTTGGCAAGCATTTAGCTAAACTTAACTAACCACCCTTTACACAAACGTTGTTACAGTAGATAAAAGTCCAATGCCCATAAAGGTTCTAAATGATTAATAGTAAACATTTAGGCCGTGTGTCCACCAAAGCGTTTTTTCACGCGGCTGGCATGTTTTTTCAATTGTTTTCAATGGGAGCGCGGCGATTTTAAAACACCATGAGCGTAGCGAGACGCTGAGCGTTTTTTTCACGCTGAAGCGCCGAGCGCTCGCCGTTTTTTACAGGTCGCCGAGAGTTGAAGAATGTTCAACTTTGGGTAAAACGCCGCGCTCATCACTGTCACTTTTTACCCAACCGACCAATTACAGTGGAGGAGGGGCGGGACTAATACCACACCGACCAACTGTCACATTCTGATTGTACAACGACATCAACCAGCAGAGCTAAACGGAAAATAAAACGGATGAAAAATTAATATTGCTGGTCTCCGAACATAGTTGTCTTTACCAGATGACATCCCCGGATTTCCACAACGTTAATTTGAAAAACAGTGCTTGGAGGAACATTTAATTGGCGATGGGTCTATCAGGTAAAGAGCAAGTACTCTACATTGTGTCGACATTTTTACTTTTAGACAAATTATCTGCGAAATCAGTTACAAGTAAACTGTGCCACGGATACCCTGTATCATAGCAACGAAGCGTCTCAACTGAAAAAACGCTGCGCTGCCAAAACGCTCTCAAGCGCCCACAGCTGGGCGTTTTTAGCAGAGCGCCTAGTGTTTTCAGCTGGCTAAAAACGCATTGGTGGACACACGGCCTTAAGGGCTGCCCCCTAATAGTCGACTAAACGTTAGTCGACGAGAAGAGGCTTAGTCGACCAAAAAACTCAACAGGAAGTGGCAAAGTCACACAGTCTGTGAGGGACAGATAGTTAATGGCGGGTCCTTGTTGTAATTACAGTATGTCGGGAAGGAAATCCAAACGTTCGCTTTTTCATTCATTGACCTCAAATATGGCTTATTATTTAAAACATGTAAGTAGTAGCAACTTTACATGGCTGCTTGCTCTAACCTTAACAGATAAATGTGTGCTATTATTAGGTGCATATCCAAGTGTTTGTGCCGAGTGTGGATGGTAAAGTATAACTTCAAATACTCGATAGTTTTTGGTCATACAGATAAAAGTAACATTTTCAAAGTAACAAGTACTTTTATTTGTGTACACTCACAATAACAACAAAATGTTTCGCTTTTGTAAAATAAAGTAAACAAAACAGGATGCACTTTCAAAAATGAACTGAAACTTGGTGTATAGGCTACTTGCCTTTTAGACATGAGAAATATATCTATAGAAAGCTTGAAATGTCTAATTGAAAACAATTGAAATTGAAAACAACATTCTCTCTGATGATGCAATCCGTATGGAAGCTTTATAAGTGCGCTTGAACGTGGAATAGGCTATATTAAGCTTATATATATTAAAAAGACTAAACTATTTTTTCCACAACATTTGTAAATGTAAAAAAGTGCATTAGGTAATATATGAACTGAAGTTTAATGACATTTGCTAGCATTCAAATGTACATTAAAAAATAAGCTTTTAATTGTATAACATCTGTTAAATCATTTTTAGATTTTTAAAAAGTGCATGATCATATGAATTGAAAGTTTCAAGACATTTGTAAGCATTTTTAATTTACGTAAAATAATATTTGAATCATTATGTAATGTTTAATAAGTTCATTAGTAAACATTAGCAGGCACATTATCTCATAGCTATTTGAAATAATACTAAACGGATCATTAGTTAATATATATCATGTTTGTTAATGATTTACTAATGGAGCTTTTAATCATTGAAAACCATCTGTCAAAATCATTTGTAGATTTTTAAAAAAAAGTGCATGATCATATGAATTGAAAGTTTAATGACATTTGTAAGCATATCAATTTGCATTAAATAATGATCTGTTAACCATTATGTAATGTTTAATAACATTACATAAACAAGCACATCATCTCATATTTCTAGCTATATGAATATTATTAACTTGTCTGTTAAGCATTATATAATTTTTTTTTTTACGATTTATTAATGAAAGTTATTATAAAGTGTTACCAAAATGTCGATTCCAAAGCACCAAAGTTTTTTTTTTTTTTTTTTTTTTTTTAATCTGACATTGGTAAAAAAAAAAAAAAGAAAAAAAAAAAAGAAAAAAAAAAGGAATGACATTTCTTTTTGTGTAGTGCAGTTTACTTAAGGAATTATCACTCTTATACAGTTACCTGATATGTGATAAGAGAATAGAGTGTATTATTAACTGACAGTTAACTAATAAAACCAATGCAGGTTTAAGACAATTTCAGCCTAGGACACTTCAGGCAAAACAAAAAGAGAACCAAAGAAATTGACCTGCTTCGTACGATCACTGCTGATGACGTGAACAGAGATTCATCTTTTTGTTTGTCCTGTCTTCTGTCAAACGTTAAATAAAAAACATAAATCAAGCATATGTCTGTTAGGCACTCATGACGTGATAATAAAATGAGTGCGTGAGATAATAAAAAGAGTGCTTGCATTTCCCTCACGTCGACCTCTGGATTTAGGCTTAACATTGCACAATATCACGTAAATTGCGTATTTTTTTAATATTTTTTTTATTTGGAGATTAAACATCTAGACTTTTCTGTTTTGCATCAATTCAAGCTTCATTGCATATAGATTTCTTTGCCAGATTTCTCACGCTAGCAAAGTAAATATCAATTAAAATCTATAATACCGAATTAATTAATTCATCTATTCGCCCACTTGACCAGTCCTTACAGGTAGGGGCAAAATAAATTATCCGTACAGGAAGAAAGCACCCAAACTTAAGAGATGGTGAAGCACACTTACATATGATTAAAGCTTATCATCCACAGTGTTTTAAAAGCCTCAAATGGTTCTATCAAAATGTAAACCCCACTTATCTAAACCAGTCAGGTAACTGGAGCTTCCATACTTAAAAACATTGAGTTTTAAACTTGTTTTATATATAATGTGTATGTATATATATATATATATATATATATATATATATATATATATATATATATATATATATATATATATATATATATGTATATGTATATATATATATATATATATATATATATATAATTAGCTTACTGTTGAAATGTAGCACCAATAATTTTTCATGGCAAGTTTTGGGTCTCTAGACTCTATGGTGCACTTAAGAAACAGTCAAGAGAGAAAAAAAAAAAGACATAAATGAAAGAAATACCCCCAGACCAGAGGCTGACCAATCGCTGTAATTCCCCTGGGAAGAAAAAGTGCAGTCACAGTTATCTCCAGGACCTAGGGTAGAAAAACCCTGTCTCCCAATCTTCCTCTGCCGCAGCTAGTGGGGCGACTCCAGCATCTCCATTAGGAAAGTGTCAATGGGGGTGTCTCCAATCAGTTTAAAGAAGAAAAGGTGCTCCAGACACTTAAGGCCAATGGAACGCAACGCAGGAAGCCGGAGGAGAAGCTTGGCAAACCTGTGAGTAAGCAAGTGGGCAGATTTTTGGGGGCGTCTGCCATACTCTAACAACCAGGAACACGGTAACATATGTTCATGACTTTTATGAATGACAGTGTGAACTACGCTTGTGGATTTCACATAGAAAAAAGATCAGTCAATCATAAAAGAGGTAATTTACATGTACTAGTTTAAAAGGCACAACACCCGTTTAGTTATGAGGGTCAGTGAAAAGGTGGGCAAAGGTGCCCAATAGCATAATTTATTTGTATGCACAATATAAATGTGATTTTTCAGAGCATCAGCACCTGCTTAAACTGGATTGGAAGTGTCTAGACCAGGGGTTCTCAACCTTTTGCAAGCTGGGCCCCCCAAAAGCTGGTTCATTGCAGTTGGGGCCCCAGTGACCCACCCGCCAATTTATGCTTTATTATTGTTATTATTACTAGGCCTAATAGTATTTTGAATGTAGTCATTTTTGAGAATCCTGCCTCACACAAATATGTCGACGCGAAAGGAAGGAGAATCTTCAAGGCGACGTCACAGACACCATTAAAAGTCGCTGGATTTGTCGCTTTTGACAAAAAAAAAAAAAAAAAAAAAAAAAAGTCGCCAGGAGGATGATTTGTTTGTGTTATAATCAGTGCTTGAAGTGGGGGGAAAAGGTGGCGGTACTCTCTTTGCATTGGCAAATCATGACATTTTTACAGTGAAAAACAAAACTTGGAGATATTGCTGTTACAACAATTTATTGTTATTTATTTATTAACAACATAAATGTATTTAAACATGTTTGTGTGTGCGTGGCTGCGTGCGTGCGTGTGAGCATTTCACAAAAACTAAAGGAAAGCTTTAACTGTAGCCTATATTCTGACTAGATTATTCATTTTTTATATCTAAAACTAAATACGACCTCACGTTTTATACGTTTGCAGCCTCTGAAACTTCCGTCCGTCATAAAAATTAATTCGGATGGTTTGATTTTCTGCATTTTTCGCATCCGTCGCAAATATTTTGAGGGGTGTTTTTGACAATTGAGAGCCACCAAATGACGAATATGAAAAAACGAATACGACAGTTTCGGACTCAGTCAGGGTGCAAGGACCTTAAACTTTTGAGGCTTGCGCAGCTTCTCGAGGAGAAATCAAACAAATGAGCGCCGTTTTCTAAAGTCTATGAGCGCAGCACACACAAATAAACTAAATTGACATACTGAAGTTAAATTTCAAGATGTGGTGTTTTTATATTTATAACATTTGAATACAGTTCAGCAACATAGGCTACATCACACGACCTGACGACCAAGAGAGCTGACAATTGACCATCACTTAATTTACCATCACGATTGAAAATGTGACACTGATTTCATATGACAGTTCAACAAACAAGTTAATAATATTAAGTCACTTACATTTTAGACGAAATAATGACTGTTTTGGTCTATTTTAGCAGCGAAAATAGATCCGATGAATCCAAACAAAGATCACAGCATAGCGCATCTCAATCGTGTTTTGAATGATTCAGTGTTTTGAACGAATCGGTTGAGTCAAAGATTCAATGACTTGCTTAATAAAACCGCTTATCACCTGCATTTGCGCTCAGTATCGACAAACCAATCAAATTTGTTCAAAACTTTTTTTTTTAAATCAGTCCAAACACATTTTAATTTTTATTTAGGAGTAATGTATATACAAAACTATAACTTTTTATGACAGTAGTTTAGTGATAAAAAAAAATTGCAAATTTTTTTTTAATTTTTTTTTCCCCTCCCATCCTGTAGCCTACTCGCGCCCCCCCCCCGGGGGGGCGCCCCACCGGTTGAGAACCACTGGTCTAGAGAATAAAAACTCTGTTTTGGTGATGAAATACTGCGTAGGCTATTGGTGAATTCGCCCCATGTCAGTACAGAACACTCACCTCCCCTGCTGATCTGGATACTTCTGCTTGCAATAGGACTCCAGGGACGCGTATACTTTCTCTCTGAGAAGCTCCACCTCACTGCTGCTGGTCAGACCTTTGGCATCTAAGAAATATTGGAAATATTCAGCATACACTTTAGGGTTTTTCTCCAGTTTTGATGTCAAAGGCATGCACAATATATATATTCTGCCAAAATGCCAGTCAAGGTGTTGACAAGCACAGTCAGTTCAGAGTAAAATCTAGATCTGCCAATCAGGTTTTGCTTAAAGGTGAAGTATGTAAGATTTGTTGTTATATCTCCCCCAAAATTGTACACATTGAGCGTTCCAGGCACCATATCAACATTGAGAGCAGTCCGCTCAGATCTGTCCATCTGTTTCATCAGCTCAACCTATAGCAAGAGTTTGGGGCGTGGCTACTGTAGCAGAGGCTGAGGGCGTTTAGCTGGTGTGGGACCATGGCTGACGTGTTACATTGGAAATTTGTTTTTACTTTCAGGTACAGAAGTGCAAGTCAAAATTCACTGCATTTAGACCTTAAAAAATTAAACAGGTCATGAACACGTCAAAGCAAATGGGGCATTGCAATGCTACGCGCTGGACACAATGGAATACCATACAGCATCATCATGCACCCGTTCAGAAAAACAAATTAACCAGTTTATAATGTTTACTTTGATGTGTCAAGTGTAGACAGCCTCAAATAGTTATGGCACATCATGTTAAAAATTCGTCCATTGCAGATACGTTGGATGGGTTTATAAAAAGCGAAACACACACATTCGCTCTACAAAGTGTTGGTCTACTCAATTGCTTACTCATGACACATAGCATCACAGCTAAAAGTATTCCTAATTTGTTGGCTATTTTATTGAAAGTAGCCAACTTTTACCTGTTGAGACATGCCTTCACAAACACCCGTATGGGCTGTGCTGTGATGTTTGACTTGAGGGAGGCGTGACGATGGCAACATCTGCTTTGTATTTGTAATTCTGCTAGGTGTCACTAGTGTCGCAGAAACTCAGGGATTAAAGTGAAAAAAATTCTTCTGACTGAAATGTGTTTTTAGGCCAAGTCATATTCCTTTAACTTTTTAAATAGTCGCGACCAATAGCGTTTTAAGGGAAGACATTTTAAACCACTTTAATATTGCCAGTAGGCGTATTTTAAAAGCTATTTTAATCTATGAAAACCAGGTAGGGAGCATGTGTACTGTAGAGCACGAACGGCAGCATTGTGACTAGCTTCTGATTGATGGCGAGCTTGCACTTTTTTGCCATTATTGCCATATTGAAGTCTCCTGTGACATACTGTGCAGAGACACGTACCTGGCTGTTTGATTTTTTTAGTCCACGAACTAAAAGGCTTGCCATTCTCCCCCCATTTCGCTAAGCCAAGCCCATCTCCATTTATTTTTTACACCTATATATACATACATATACTGTGTGTGTGTGTGTGTGTGTGTGTGTGTGTGTGTGTGTGTGTGTGTGTGTATATATATATATATATATATATATATATATATATATATATATATATATATACACACATACATATACATACACATACATATACACGTATATGTGTATATATATACACTACTGGTCAAAAGTTTTAGATTGGTACGATTTTTTATGTTTTTAAAAGAAGTCTCTTCTGCTCACCAAAGCTGTATTTATTTGATAAAAAAACAATAAAAAAACAGTAATATTGTGAAATATTATGATAATTTAAAATGTCTGTTTTCTATTTTAATATATTTTAAAATGTAATTTATTCCTCAGATGAAAGCTGAATTTTCAACATCATTACTTCAGTGTCACATGATCCTTCAGAAATCATTCTAATATGATGATTTGATGCTAAAAAAACATTCATTATTATTATCAATGTTGAAAACAGTTGTGTACAATTTTCTTTCAAAATTCTTTGATGAATAGAAAGTTCAAAAGAACAGCATTTATTTAAAATATAATATTTTCTAACATTATAAATGTCTTTACTGTAACTTTTGATCAGTTTAACTCATCCTTGATGAAAAAAAGTATTGATTTATTTTATTTCTTTCCCCCAAAAATAAAATAAAAATTCTTACTGACCCTAAACTTTTGAAGGGTAGTGTTTAATGTTACAAAAGCTTTCCATTTCAGATTAATGCTGTTCTTTTGAACTTTCTATTCATCATAGCATCATGAAATAAAAATGTAAAAAACTGTTTTCAACATTGAAAATAATAATGAATGTTTTTTTTAGCATAAAATCAGCATATTAGAATGATTTCTGAAGGATCATGTGACACTGAAGACCGGAGTAATGATGTTGAAAATTCATCTTTGATCACAGGAATAAATTACACTTAACTATATATTCACATAGAAAACAGCTGTTTTAAATTGGAATAATATTTCACAATATTACAATTTTTGTTTGTATTTTTAATCAAATAAATGCAGCCTTGGTGAGCAGAAGATATTTCTTTTAAAAACATTAAAAATCTAAAACTTTTGACCGGTAGAGTGCGTCTGTGTGTATATATATATATATATATATATATATATATATACACACGTGTATAATATGTGTGTATATATAGTCAAATTATAACACGTTTACACAAAATTTGTTAACACACACAAGTACTTTTCCCCTTTACATAACATAAATTGTAAGAATATGACTAATAGTAGACTAGTACTAATAAATAAACATTAGGCCTATGCTAAAGCTATTAAATAGCAGTCCCAAACTAGTTTTTGTTAATACAATGTTGGTATGAGCCACTGCAGTCATTTAAAAATATAAAAAATAACAATAATAAAAAATAAAAAAAATAGTGGCATTTTGGGGTTAATTTGGAAACGACAGTTATCATGGTGATTACACAATATTAACAATAACTGTTAATGAAACATGGAAACTGCTCCTAGTGAATAGAATGAAAATCATCCCTGCATTACTTTTATTTCGTGTAATTTACAACGTAACGGCGTTGCATGCTCGTAGTTTATTTTGCACTTTATATACAGTGAGGCGATACACAGCGCGCGCCGCTGCATTTGCGCGTGCAATTGAAGAGTGTTCGCTACGAGAACAGGATAACGGCTGACAGGACAAGAAAGTCCGTTTTTCTGAGGTGAAAAAACTTTATTTCAGCGTACACTTATGTCACTTATGGTAGTTCCTATTGTGCTGGGTTTTCTGAAGTAGTCATGATTCGCCTCTCATAACATAACGCTCTAAACACGCACGCAGAGTGGAAAAGGAGGAGCGGAGGAGAGGGGAGCAAGGATCACAGCGCAAATTTGAACTATATCGATATATGCGATATGGTCTAATTCCATATCGCATTTAAAAAATATATCGATATATTTTTTATATCGATATATCGCCCAGTCCTACCTGCATTATAATAAGTGTGTCCATGGTAACTGAAATATTCTACCTCAACGCTCAGCTGTAGCCTGACATGCACTTTCCGTGAGCGGTAACTGAAAACCCGGAGTGGATCATCAGCGAAGTGATTACAGAATGCTTAGAGTGGAGAGAGGAACGTGCTTTTGCTCCACTCCAGGCTTTGATCACATCCCCCTCAGCAGGGTGAATACACCTCGTCTTTCCTTAATTTAAGACCTATTCAAACTAAAATTAAGACATTTATTACACTATTTGAGAAATGAAAGCCTATTACGGCCTTAAAATTATGAAAAGTGAATTTAAGACATTAAGGACAGACTGGAACCCTGCAATTGACGGAAATCCGTCATAGACTTGCTGCAATTAACGGAAATCCGTCGTAGCGACGGAGAACTTTAATCCCTGGAAACTACATACTTCACCTTTAAATGGCTTATGACCTTAACCTGATAAAAGAACATAGTTTAAGGAATTTACATGACTTTACATGTTTTCAGGTAATTAAAGATATAATTCATCTAAAAATGAAAAAATTCCGGCTCGGTTTACTCTTCCTCATGTTATTCCAAACCAGATGTTTTGATATTTAGAAGAATGTACATTTATTTTGAAGAATGTTTAAAGGGATACTTCAGGATTTAGCATTAAGCTTTGTATTAGTAGAAAACCTGTAGTATTTTCGAATTACCGTGCTTTTCACCCTCATATCCCCCTGAGACGAGAGATTTATGTATTTTTTGTCTGGAAAAAATCCTCCGATGACGCAAAAATCGTCATTTTGCGTCATCGGAGGATTTTCTGGCCAGAGGCTAAAGACTACAGCCAGTAGGAGAGGCTGTCCCGCATGTTTTCAACCCGCCCATAGAGGGTGGGATCTCACACACAGAATGCACACAGTGTCACCCGTCTTTCTTTGGAAGCTAAACTAGCAGGCTCTTGTTCTGTGGAGAAAGCCGAGTAGTAGGAGAAAGCTGAGTAGTAGGAGAAAGCTGAGTAGTAGGGGTTACCATTCTCTTTTTCCCGGACATGTCCGGCCGTCGAGATCATCCAAGATTCGGGATCCGGGATTCGGCTTTTGCTTTCTGCGGTCGCCATTCATTGTTTACATGCACACCTTTTGTTTCAATCTAACTGAATTCATTCCGATTGGTGAATCTAAATGTAGTGTTTACATGAACGCTAAACAAGTGATCGGTTGATGTGCGTTTTAACATTGCTAAGAAAATTCCCGCTCCTCCTTGAGAGATACGAGACCGGCGCGTCTCAGTAATGACGGCACCGGCCTCGCGCCGTTCTCCCGCGGCCGTCAGCCTCGTCCTTCTCGCCACAGTAAACATAATGAATGGCGACTGTAGAACGCAAAAGCCGAATCCCGGACATTTTGGGCGATCTCGAAATCCTGGGCAAACTCGTCACGGAGACTAGTAGCCTAATCTTGTTGTTTTCAACTGCGCTCTCTTACCGGTAGGCGTGGCTTGGGAGTGGCCTCCTAGGGCAGCGAAGCATGTGCATTCTGGGAGTTGTTGTCTTTCATCCACATAAGCTAAAAATACATTTTCTGGCTTTTCTCAGTCTAGAAAGCTCCAAATTCAAAAATGTCTTCACATTTCTTCTACATAAATGACCTATTTTAAATACACATTCATCTTTCCAGAGGTGAAGTATCCCTTTAACCTTTTTTGTCAATACAATGAAAGTCACTGGTGTCCAAAATAACATTGGACCACACTGACTGTACGGACAAAAAATATATATATAATAATAATCAAAAAAACATTGGAGACATTTTTTTTTTTAAATATCTTCTTTTGTGTTCCACAGAAGAAAAAAGTCAAACAGGTTTAGAACAACAAAAAGGTGAGTAAATGATGACTATAAACTATCCCTTTAATTTTTTTTTTTTACAATCAATCAATATAAAGTAACAAAATAAAGAAATAAGACAAATTCTGAAATATATCATCCATGGAACTGTTATTGACATTTTCCTTTAAATAGATTCTAGAGGAAGAAAAAAATCTACAAAAAAAATGCATACCTGGGTTAAACAGAACTATGGCACGCAGACAGCCAAGTTCAGTTTTGTCCATTTGCATATCACGCATCTTACAGACCAACTCAGTCAGCACCCTGCAGATGTGTAAGAAATGAGAAAAATAACCATACAGTGAGTGGTCTAAATCACCTGAAAGGCAGAATTACTGGTACCACAGACATTAGATAAATATAGGTGAAGAAGATGTTAGGCATTACCTGTCGAATAAGGCTCCCACCTCTGCACTGTGTGCACTCTCCCTGCACAGACATTTTGAACATTAAACCAATAGAAATACTATATAATTAAACAGATGTAAAACATAGAGTTCAGTGTGACCTGTCAAAAAAGGCCTCCACTCCCAGGTTGTGAGTGCTGTCTCTGGGCACATGTAGACCTGTGGCCAACAGAATCTCATCCTTCACACTGATGGAGCGGTGAGAGAAAGCAGCGATCAAGAGCTCATTCCATCCTGTTATAAAAATATCACATACATATAGTAAAACACTTTCCATGTACATTTATATATGTATGCCCTTAACATAACACATCCAAGCGCTCTATTTTTTCATCCACTCCTTTTTTCTTTGTCAGTGCATTGCATCTTGCTGTTTTTAGTGTCTTGTGCCATGAGTGTTGCATTTTAAGACAAACATGCGTAACTATTAAATCCTTGGATCTATTCCCTTTAGCTATTCTCCATCTATCCGTCCTGTGTAAACATCCTATATTTCTCTTCAGAATACTGAGTAATTTTTTATATATATTAATATTTCAGATATTAGCTGCAACTCAAAATGAGTGTGAGAATGTCTGACGCTCGTACCAGCCCTGAGCAGAATGACTTGGTCATCCAGGGGCAGCTCAGAGAAGTGAGGGATTCTCTTGGCCCACTCCACCAGAGTGAACAGCTGTTTGTCTGCAGCCTGGCAGATGTTAGTGACTGGATCATTGGACTGGAGAACAGAGAAGTCAGTGGAGGAGAGAGTTAGAGCAAATGGACAACATAAAGGGAATTTGTGAACTGATAAACATCTTGAGGGCTTCATTCCTGTCAATCAGAGGTGTAAAGTCCAGGTTCAGAAAGTAAAAGTCCTCCTCAGTATTTTGTTCCAATCACCTGGATTTGCTAATCAGCACAGTTTTTCAGCCAGGAGATGGAACTTATCAGTGAAATCAACTGCCAAACATATGGCAGGACTTTTACTTTCTGACCCCTGGACTTTACACCTCTGCTGTCAATCTGTCTGTGTGGGGATATTCAACTCCAAACACTGAGAATTCAAAGACATTTTAGGAGTCAGATATTAATCTCTAAACCAGTTCTGGGAAAACCAGCATTTAAACAGCTTTAAATAAGGGATTTTTCACCCAGCAACCCAACTGACAACAATCAATGCTTGGCATAACTTTGCAAATATATTTCTGAAACCTTTTTACCAGCTTCTGCATCTTCCATTTCGAGGTGACGGCTGACACTGAGCATGTTTACATGAACACCAATAAGCTGATAGCTCCCAAAAATCATCTTACTGAAATAACCCATTGTACGGGTTTACAGTAACCCAGAAAGTAAACCACCTTTACAAGATTTTACAAAGAAAATCAGGTTATTCCCCAGTAGTGATGTCAAAATGTAGTGGTGGACTAAGTACACAAATCAAGTACTTGACTAAAAGTATAGACACCCTAATATATAACTCCAATTAAAAGCATTTTTCATTTTCAATTTTACTTGAGTAAAAGTACAAAAGTACTTAATTTTTAATATACTTAAGTATATTAAAAGTAAAAAGTACTGATCGATGAACTATGCTGTACTACTTATTAAACTTCAATATATTAAAATATAAATTTAAATTACTGATAATTCAAGTGTGAATTCATATAGGCCTAGTATTTTTTTTTTTTAAAGAGAAAAACTAAATATGTGTAGCTAAATATGTGGCTACAAATACAATACAATGTACAGACTTCACATGGGGCAAAATATGTTCACATTTTAAGATGAACAGTATGCAGATTTACTAGTTTTATATCATTTGGAACAGCTATAGCAGCAGGAAAGATGCATGAACATTAATTTTTGTTATTTTACCAAAAATTGCCATACAGATGGTGTCACAAAAATGCAGACAAGCATTTCAATGGCTTTAAACAACTCGCCCTTTACAGCAAATTCACTTCACAAATAACTGACAGTCATGACCTAAATGTGATTTCATTTACAATAATCAATACTAAAATTAGGCATTAGTAACTTACTTTTTACAGCATCCATAGCGCACATGTTCAAGCTCTGACCATATTCCAGTTCTTGGCTTATTTTAACCGGATCACTGAATCAGTGAGTTGCTGACTCGAGAACCACTGTAATCGGATCAGTCTGATTCACAAAGGAATCGTTCAGTGTAATTTGTGAACCAATTCACTTAGGTCCATTGGAAGGAATCAGCTCGTTCATGAATCTGACATTTTTAGCGCATTTCTTCCATTCAAAATAACGAGGAATCGGACTCAAGAGTATTCCATTTGTTATATAGGTTGTGCTGTTAAATTAAGCACAAAAAACCCTCCCAAAAAAACAATATGTTCCAAAATGTCAATGGGAAACATGTACAGACCCCTATTCTCTCCTCTTGCAGTTTCTGCGAATGTAGCATTTTGACTGTTCCACTTCTACTTCGGCTGCACGAGATGAGAAGACGATTTTACATTTTTTGGGGTCAGGAAAGAGTCAGAGTATATAATATTATTCCACCCACCGTGAAACACTCACTCTGACTGGATGTCCTTAAATTTGCAGTAAGGATACTTTCCTGTTTTCCATAGTAAGACTATGCACACATGTAAGCACACTTGAATTGGCAGAAGAAGTCGGCAGAACACAGGTACATGCGCATTGTCGGCTTATTAAATAATCGTTTAAGAATGTGCATCTAAACATGCTCAATGAAACAATGGGGGCAAGCGCAAAAGAAACACTAAAAGCTTTCAACACTGAATCATCAAACACAGCTGAATTCAAATATGATGTTTATGTTGCCCTGAAAAATAAATACACAGAGACTTTTCAATGAAATGAAAATTTGAATGAAAATTGCTGGCTACACTGGATAAAAAAAAGTTTTTTGTTTTTTTTAAACTTGTTTTTAATTTGTATTTATATTATTAATTTATATTACTTAAAATTAAATTATATTACATTTAATTTTTTTATTATAATTATTATCATCTTTCTTTAATTGATTAATTAGTTAATTCAATTGGTGTTATGCTGTGTTATAATAACTAAACATTGTATAACATTTTTAAATGATTATATAAATTGAACAGAACCGTTCAGAAACTAATGCAATTATGCCCTTTATCAGTGTTGTTCAAGGCAGTATCGACTGGAGCTGCACGATTCTGGATAAATTGAGAATCAAGATTTTTTTGCTTCAAACAGAGATCATGACTCTTCCATGATTCTGAACAGACAACTAAACAAAATAACGTAATTTAATAATTTACTAGAGGTTCTGACAAAAGGTTAACTGCTGCAGTCTCTATAATTTTTTTTATTAATCTGAATGAATTATTTTTAAAAAACAGTTTGAATGATGATTCAATGGCTCACTCATAAAGACTTAACTTGTTACATTACTGGATGAATCAGCGTTTTTGAACCAATCTCTTGAACAAATGATTCAATGACAAATACATTTATTAAGTCACTTGTCGCCACCTAGTCATGTAATGATGCAATCGACACAATCGTTATTTGAAGTGTCAAGTTACTTTCAAAAGGCGATTAACTCTATATTGATCCCTTTCGTAGACAAGTTTATATCTGAACTATAAACTTTTATCCCAGTACTTCTGTGATAATATTTGTAAGACAGAAATAATGATACTGTGTGGTTGAAAAGACTGTTTGTGATGGTGTTTCATACCTATACATGACAACTGCTTTCTCTGGGTCAGCGGCAGCGCCACCGCAGATTGGAATGTTGAGGTGTGATTTTGTCAAAGGTTTAATAGACAGACGAATTTCTGTCATTTAGGAATGAGTTTCCGATCTTTTAACAATTAATCATGCAGATCTGGAATCAACTTTAAAAAAACTATTCAAAATAGATATTACTTTTTTGACATACTATTGATACAAATTATACTATTTGGCTAATATAAGTACATCTGCACCCTTCAACAAAGTGCTTATTTCCCATTTCTCCTGGAAAGGTGCCAGGTTCTTTAGTTATGTTATATGTTTTGTAGACTTTCCAAACAAATAGCATAATACACAGCTATCAGTGGCATGTAAATACACTCACTGAACCAGTGGCATCAGAGTGCAGGTTTGTTCTGTGCTCTACAGCTGTCTCGGCCTCCAGGATCTTCTCCACAGGCATCTCCTCATTGGCTGCACTGCTGAATTCATAGTCTCCATCCCGCTCCTTGTTCTTCTGACGCTCATCCTGAACAGCTGGGGCAGAACAAAAGATAAGATACTCATAAATGTTAAGGAATCAGCCAGGCCATCAGTACCACACCACTGAGTGGTGTTGGCTAGTGGTTCAAGTTCTGGCCTAGAAAACCGAAAGATGCAATTCAAAAACAACCATTGTGTCCCTAAGCAAGACACTTAAGCCCCTTTCACACAGTGTTTGAACGCAAACACGTCCCGGGATTGATGCCGGGATGGGGACCTAGTAGCCTTTCCGGGATCAGTCCCGGAACGCGTCCTGTGTGAACAAAAGCCAGGACCAATGCCGTACACAAACAAAGTTTGTGTTCGTCATCAACAAAGAAAGAACGAAAAAAATGTCTGCAAAATAGAATGAAGCAGAGATCAGGGAGCTCCTTACTATCCGCGCTGAAGCTGAGATCGTTCGCCGGCTTTTTGGAACGGTACGCGATGCGTTTGTGTACGACCGAATCCGGAAAAAAATGCTCAAGCGTGGTTTCTCGAGATCGAAAGCGCAGATCATTAGTAAACTTAAGACGCTACGTAAAAAAATCCACCAAGTGCACGACTACAATGGAAAGAGCCGTAGCGGAAAATTAGACTTGTCTTTCTACAACACATCCTGACGTCACATGTCTTTACGGGATCTTTACGGGATGTGTGTGAACGCACTCACAGATTCTGGGAAAATCACTGGCAGTGTGAATGAACCTTTCCAGAATCTCTGTGTGAAAGGGGCTTTAATGGCAGATTGCTGTAGGTGGACTGTCCCTGTACTAAGTGTACTTTAATGCCGGGTTCAGACTACAGGATATCAGCCCAATTTTAGCACGATTCTTTTGACATAGAGTGTCATGGTGATTCGTAAATGACAATGAGCGTCGGGACGCAAGAATCGATCGTTTTATCTTGTATAGTGTGTCATATTGAATGACAACCGATGCCGTGTCTGCGACGCTTCAGGACATCCCGACAGAAAGATGTGTATCAACGTGTAGTCCATGACACAACAAGAAATTCTAAAATCACATCATCGGACACTGACTATCATAACAGACGAAAATATTGTGTATTCAGAACCTGACACAAGTCGCTTGGATCAAAGTGACATCTAAATAACTAAGTACGAACCAAATGATCACTTACAAAAGTCAAGACCAAGCTTCAAGACCAGACTTGCGTTCTGTCATTTATGACAATAATAAATAACTAATTATTGATTTTCTATAAAAATCACCATCACAGGCCATTTCTAATTTTTGACTTAAAAAGTGACAAATTCATCCATTTTACATATCAATAATTAATTTTTTTTATTTAATTTATTATTTAAGCAAATATGGACCCTTTCCACAGACTGTGATAACGTGTTTCCACAGCATCGCATACTTAGTACATTTTTCATTTTTTTATTTATTTAATTAACTTTTTTTTAACATAAACATTTATAACTGTCACCATTATGTTCTGTTAGTTTCATTATCATGTGTTCCTTTGTTCAATTTTCCCACTCCTCATTATTAGTTCATTTGTGTCAGCTGGGTTCTATTAATCATCCTCATTGTGTGTTTGGTATGCAAGTTGGTCCCTCACATTCATTCTCTGTCCGATCACCGTTATGTGTTGCTCAGCCTGTTTGTCTTCTGGATTGTCATTAAAACTTTGTATTGGAACTAATCTTTTTCTTTGTCTGCCTTATTGCAACCCACCGTGACAGATGATCGGACCGCCCAATATGGACGAACGGGCTAAGTTTGACCTTAAAGAACCTGTTCTGGATCAGGGCGAACTTCCACATCATCAACCTACCAGACACCACCGGACTGAGTTGGAGAGCGTCACGCCCCAATTCAGAGCACAGCCAGACCCAGAGCCTGTTTCACCACCATCGACCGCGGAGAAGTCACGTGGGCCCCCCGCAGACAGAGTGGAACCACCCGCCGTGATGAGTAAGCCAGAGTCCGAGGAGAAAAGGACAGAGCTTACCATCGCCCTGGAAGCAGTGCCCCAGCGTGGATCTGACCAGGGGTGTGAGCCCGAGACACAAGCGGCCTAGGGAACTGAGATGAAGGACTGGCTGATAGACTTTCGATGGGGACTTGTCAACTCCCACCCTATCCCACCCGATATCTAATTCATCTGTATTATCCAAAGAGAACTGGGAATTATTTTTTGCTCTATCCTGTATGAACTGTGTAATGATTACCTTTATCATCTCAAGTCTTGTTTCATCGCCACCATCACAGAGCTCTGCCAGTCCTCCAGTCCCATTGCTGCCGGATGCTTGCAGCCCTGCGCCGTCTCTGGGGATTGCCTGCAATGACGTCGAACAACCACCAGCAGCACCTATCCAGGATGGTACCTTCGGCTCTGCCTCCAGCCTCTGATCCCTTCGCGCCATCTCGGCCTGTCGGCTCCGTCTTGGCTCCTCCCACCTTTGGCTCCACCAGAGACCCTCAGTCTAGTGGCTCCTCCAGATTCCCTCGTCCCACCGGCTCTGCCTTGGTTAGTCGTCACACAACTTCCGCCACGGACTTACAGGCCATCCGCTGCACTCCCTCCCTCCACCCCTTCGGCTGCAGCAGGCTCCTTCCTCCCATCGACATCGCTTCTGTCCTCGCCCACACCGTCATCGCCCCAGCCCTCGGGTTCTCTGGCTCCACCTACGATGCTCGTCGCAGCGGCATTGCCTGGGTCTCCTGCACCAACGATGTCGCTCAGCTCCCTCGACCCTCGTTCTGCGCCAGTGTACCCACTGGCTCTGTCTCCGTCGGTCGCCCCCCAGATGCCGTCAGCCACCTTAACACCATCTCTTTAACACTGGCTCCTCCCTCCTTTGACTCCGCCATGGGATGTCGGCACTGGGGAGCTCTGAGTCTGTGCCATCGGCCAACCATCATTGTCGTCGCCAGGGGATCGTCGTCCTACCATCACCATCCTTTTGTGTTGTCTGCCTCTCACCGGCCCTTCACCAGGCGATATGTCACCATTATGTTCTGTTAGTTTCATTATCATGTGTTCCTTTGTTCAGTTTTCCCACTCCTCATTATTAGTTTATATGTGTCAGCTGGGTTCTATTAATCATCCTCATTTGTGTTTGGTATATAAGTTGGTCCCTCACATTCATTCTCTCACCGATCACCGTTATGTGTAAGTGTGTGTTGCTCAGCCTGTTTGTCTTCTGGATTGTCATTAAAACTTTGTACTGGAACTAATCTTCTTCTTCGTCGTCTGCCTTCCTGCAACCCACCATGACAATAACACTATACTTTGTGTTATAATACTTTGGCAGTAAATAAAAAATAATAATTAACACTAATACAATGGCTGAGGAAGTGATGGCATATGACATCTTTCTCTCTTCTGACTGCTGTAATAAACTTTTTTATTTTTTGTCTTTTGTTATTGGAACCACAATAGAAGTTTGTGCTATGGCAACTTCCACGTCTAAGAACCCTGAAAATGTCAAAAAGTGTCCATTATATAAAATAAATATTACATTTATTGCAGTATTATTGTGCATGGGTACTATTTATAAAATTAAATTGTATGTTATCCTAAACATTAATCTGTAACCTTGTTCTTTATGATATCGGAATCAGCTATTAAAAAACCCTAATAGTTGACCACTACTTTTTGATAGCATATTTTATTTTTTATTTTTTTGTCTTTTTTGTTATTACACATCTAAAAAAAACTGTCAGTTCATGAACCTTGAGAACACATAATATGGCAATAGTTCTCAGCTCACTGAATAATTTGTGAACCACACAAAGGATTCAGTGAGTAAGGCATTGAATGCAGATATGAACCATTAATGGAAGTTAATGTCATGAAAATCACAACTAGTTCTCAGTTCCCAACCCTAGTTTTTGTCCTGCTGGTTGTTTCCCACCCACATACGACATACTTTTCATCATCTGTCAGGGGCTGTGGACTAATAGGCCATTTGTTCCTACATTGTTTTACTAAATCCAATCAATCCATCACTGTCACTTTGCTTCAGATGATCATTGTGCTTCTCCTAATGTGCTATAACTGACACCACCTTCTCAAAAGAAAACAATGCAGAATTTCCATCACATAATGCTGATCCACCATAAAACCTATTCAAACACTACTACGTTTCACCTCATCCATTCTCCATTTCTAGTACCTAAATATTACTAAACAGACAGCTGATGTATTAGTTCACAATACAGGAGACATGTCTTAAGTGGAAGACTGACAGGTACCCACCCTCTCTTTTCATTCCCATGGCCAGGCACTTCTGATAGCGGCAGTACTGGCAGCGATTGCGCTGACGTTTATCGACCAGACACTCCTTGTTGTCCCTGCAGGTGTAGCTCAGGTCCTTCCTGACTGTGCGCTTGAAGAAACCCTTACAGCCTTCACAGCTGTACACACCATAATGCTTCCCTGCACACACAAACCATGTTCACATTACCTCTGAGATGCAATGAAACGTCATTTTTTAAAACATTCACTGTAAACAACATCCTCTGTCCAAGGATGCTTAAGAGTCAATGACAAAAAAGAAAGTTCACAGCAATATCATCCAACATTTAGTAGAAAACATGTTACAAATTCTTAGTAATGTACTCTTTGTATTTATTTTAGTTTCATATGGTTTAAAAAACTTTTATACCATTTTCAAGAAAACTTTTCAAGAAAAATGACTGCAAAAATGTTGTGTGGTTTAACCATCAATAAATATATTGGTCTAGTGTTTAAAAAAAAAAATAATAAAAAAATAATTTGCAATACTTGAATCGCAATTCTTAAAAAAAAAAAAAACGCAATACATATCGTATCGGCACCCAAGTATCGTGATAATATTGAATCGGGAGATAAGTGTATTGTCCCAGCCCAAATCGCAATATCGACCTCAATAATCGCAATATGACATTTTCCCCAAATCGTGCAGCCCTAGCTTAGATCATTACAAACCAATCACCAGAACAAATTACAGTGAAGAAGACTTGACATTGATTTTTACTCAACTGTATGATTTAAATGTACATGTATCTTTCTATTCAGAAGACTCACTTAGTTGTTGTGGCCAATGATCTCCCGGCCGTGAATAAAACTTAATTTCTACAAAGAGCAACCTGGGAGTAGTGTCAGATATTTGCTGCGCAGCTGAGGAATAGAAGTACTAAAGATTCTACAGTCAAAAGACCACCGCGGAGACAGTGATAGTGTTGGAAGACTATAGAGCCGCCCTCGGGGTGAGGCTGTAATACTCTCAGTTAGTATTAATGATCCTGTGTCGGACCAGAGTACATGACACACCAAAATCTCACCAACCGAAAAAATAATTTCCAGATTTCCTAAAATGGTTTTGGAGGGCTGAAATCATTGAACAAAACATGTAGGGATGAAACGGGATGATGGGATGCAGTGGGATACACATATTGATTTTATTATAATACTAATATAAACATGTATTAAATGTATTAAAAGGAGTAATGAAATATAATTACAGTATTTTTTAGATTAAGCTATAGCATTTGTGCTTCAGTTTTTCATATAAATACTATATAAACCATATTGTTACATTTTACCATGGTTTTGAGGTGCTTACCTGTGCTAATCATGATCACTATGGATGACCAATGGTTAATTTTAATAAAACTCACATTTTACCATTTAAAGGGTTAGTTCACCCAAAAATGTATTCACGTCGTGTAACTGTTACTTCTGTGTTGTACATCACCACGTAGGCTCAATATTGGCCGACGCTGGTCATGTGTGCGATGCGTGAGCCTACGTGGTGACGTACAACACAGAAGCACTATTACACTATGTGAATTCACTCAGGCCCACACAGAAGAAAATGAATAGTTGAATAAAGTTGTTATTTTTGCGCACAAAAAGTATTCTCGTCGCTTGATAAACTTATGGTTGAGCCACTGTAGTCACTTGGACTATTTTAATTATGTCTTTACAAACTTTTCTGGGCCAGCAAGTTTCGATCCCATAGAAGCCTATGGAGAAGTGATCCAGCTCTCAGATTTAATCAAAAATATCTTAATTTGTGTTCCGAAGATGAACAAAAGTCTTACAGGGTTGGAACAACATGAGGGTGAGTAATTACTGACAGAATTTTCATTTTTGGGTGAACTAACCCTTTAAATCTTAAATTTTAAAATATAAAAATGAGGTTGTTACAATTTTTTCAGATGTTACTGTTTTTGTTAATGAACAAATATATATCTGCATCCGAACTTAAGCTACTACTACTGTCAACTCAAGCTGCTGTCAAATGTGCATTTCTAATAGACAAAAACAGGCAATATTATTATTGCAGCCTGCACTGCAAACTGTGCTGAAGATACACGTAATCAAAGTCAGGCAACACAAACCTGTTTAACGATTTATATAATAATATCACCTGTTAGAACATGCAGAAACTAAGAAATACATTTTTCTATTAAGACATTTATTTTGTTGAGGAAAAGTTACTGGAAAAGTGTAAAGAATTAAAAAATGTGAAATGTTTATCATGTTCTGACAATAAAGAGAAGTTTAAAACCACAATTAACGGTCTGGTTGCTACAACTTTCACTTAGGAGCAAAAATCTGCCTTTAAACTTGAAATAAAGATTTGATAATTATCGATAGATATGAACATTTTTATCCATTTATTTTTTTGGCCATATCGCCCAGCCCTTGTGAGAATAGATGCATCTCATCAAAACCACGTAACTCTCTTGTGAACGCAAGTACAGCCGTTGCCAGAAGCCAGGTAAAGTTTTAAATATTTTTTTCTTTTTTTTACAAAAACGCATCGCTTCACTTCAGAAGGCATTAACCCACTGGAGTCATATGGATTACTTTTAAGGTGGATAGATGCGCTTTTTGGAGCTTCAAAATCTCGAGCACTATTGTGTTCGGCTGAAAGAAAATAGTAATATACACCTAGAATGGCTTGAAGGAGGGATAATTTTCATTTTTGTGGGAACTATTCCTTTAATAATAAAAAAACTGCCTAATGTGCAATTTAAGTAAGGAATAATTAACGATAGGCTATTGAATTATTAGAAAAATGATGCACA
Source organism: Abramis brama (assembly GCF_963993115.1). Classification (NCBI taxonomy): domain Eukaryota; kingdom Metazoa; phylum Chordata; class Actinopteri; order Cypriniformes; family Leuciscidae; genus Abramis; species Abramis brama. The sequence goes on along the minus strand of NC_139979.1, from coordinate 22,031,927 downwards.
CCTGAGGTGGTATTGCGGCCACGACGTGAAGCATTATTTTTCTGATAATTAAATAGCCCAGTCAATTATTGCGGTTATATTATGGTCACCCCGCCTCAAGACATTGTTCAAATGTTTTATTTCAAGACATTTGTCAGAGTTTGTCCTTAAAATGCTACTGTGTGTACAGAACTAATTTCTTAGACATCTCTTCCCAAAACTGTTTCAAGAACAGCGACGTTGCTACCTTGTAACTGAGAACTGTCAAGTAGCTTTTCATTTGCAAAATTATTTTACTGATGAAGTTGTGGGGCAGTGCTGACAAGAAGTTTCTGTGCACGCATATGTTTCTGTTTGTGTGCAAGTGTGTGAATCTGTACTGCATGTATGTGTTTGTGAATGAGAGAAGGAGAAAGAGAATGTGCTTTCCATAGATAATTAAATGTAATTTTGTGGTGAAAACAGATAAATAGTTTGTCAGTTTTTTTTTTTTTTTCTTCATATCTATTTGCTTGATCAATGTCCTTGTGGGTTTTGGTTCTTTTGCTGCCGTAGGCTATAAGGACCTTGAAATCACTGGAATCATTTGACAAAGTGATATGGAACTGTAAAGCGGTCAAGACCAGCCAGGAACTACTTTAGCTGTACGTTTAGTGGAAAATAATTGCACACCTTAGAACAGTGGTTCTCAACCTTTTTTTCCACTATGGTCCAAGTTCAAGTCTCACGGGCCGCATATCATTTACATATGACGCAAACGAATCAGATTTAATGTTGTGGTATTAGCAGATAATATTATTATATTATTATTATACCTAGATGTTGCACACACAGAAGAGGCAGTGTTTTCTTGTGGCACATAAGGTATAACGACGTGGCCGCATTTCAGCCGCGAGTGTGCCGATGCTGTTATTTTTATTGATTTAAAATGCAAGTATATCAAACAAACACATCGAATTCCCATGTCTTTTGACATTGTAGGTTTTGCATATGCCAAGTACTTTACTACAGTGTAAACAGGCCGCCCATCCCGGTCATTGACAGAAAACTGATTCTTCCACTTTTCCAGTAAAGTTACTCTCCTTCCTTCGCTTCTAATGCTACAACTCTTCTTGTTTGTATGTATTCTTTCCTTTAGTTGTTCTCCTCTAATAACACATTTGTCCATTTTGATCCATATATATATATATTTTTTTTTTAATGGCTACTGACACTATTGGAATTCAGCCAAAGCGCGCACTTGTGAGTGTTAACTGCATTGGTTCAGTACATAGTAGGTCTCCGCATGTCTGAAAATAATATATGATCACCAAAATTATTTGATATGACAAAAAAAACAAACATTATAGTTCAAACTTGTATTTGTTTAAACCATTTTAATTTAATTTTAAAACAAAAATAAATTGTAAAACTGGAATTTATTTTTTAAATGTGGTCGGCATATCGTGGGCCGCAGGTTGAGAACCACTGCCTTAGAACGTTTGTCAACCAATCAGGTTCATCATTCAACAGCTCTGTACCATAAATGTTTGATAAAACTCAAGTTTGAATGAGTGTTGACTATTATATCTAAAACTAAAATAGCAACTGAATTTAAAGTGGCATGAAACGGAATTTGCAATAGTCTTTTCTTTCCTATTGTGACGAGTGAAACAGCTTCTTGAACAAGAAAAAAAAGGGCGGGACTTGATTTTGTCCATTGGGAACTGATTGGATCATTGGATGGTTAAGGTTTGCTATTGCTGTGATCTAATGTGAGCGACAGGTTGTCCTGCCCTCAAACCTGTAAACACGTCGTCAGAGAAGAGAAGAGACTGTGTACTATACTACTATGTACTGTACCTATATAACCAATTAATTGATATCAGATCAAAATCATGACAAAAATAATGCTAGAATATCAATATGTAAAATATGTTTAGCTGAAATATCGAGAAACAGCTTGTTGCTGAAGAACTTTACCATAACAAGCAAACCAAGTTCAAATGGTTTGGGTTTTCGGCTAAATGAAAATGTTGGTTAAAAAAAAGGATTTTGGTGCATCCCTAATAAAAAGGCAATCTGAAAGCTCTACATTCTAGTACATACCAGAGGAGCGGTCCCCACAAATGGCGCACATCCGTTTCTGGGATAGCATTGGCCCAGAGCCACTGACAGATTTCAAGCCAAAGGGGGGTTTCACATCATCAGAGCTGCTGACAGCATGTAACCCAGACACAGACATTGAGGAGTTTATCTGCTAAAGATACATAAACAAGAAGTGATGATTAGACCAAAGTCATCAGGAACACAATAAAAGACTAGCAATACAGTACTTTTATCATATGGAGAAGAACTTGAATGTGTGGCTCACTTGAGAGTTGGACATGGGTCCATAGCCGACGGATGGGGTGCCGGGAATGCCGGGAGAGCCAATGGACGAGCTGACGGCTGACAGTGGCGAATCTATGGAGCTGACAGGGCTACTGACGGCAGAAGTGGAGGGCGGTAAGGTGTTCATAGATGCACACTAGACTGGCCAACAGAGAGGACACTGTTGATCTTTGATAATCTACTGAAAGAAGAGATTAACAACAATAGACTTTAAAGACAAGATACACTGAATGTGATGGAAGAGTTCTGTCATATTCCTGGATATGTCATTAAAGTCCCAAGATGGTAATTTCAATGAATGGAAAAAGAAAGCAAAGCTGGTGCCATAATCACAATATCTACCATTTCAAATGTGTTTCCTATTGAATATCTCCGAAAATATGGAAAACATTTTACGATGTGTACTTTAGGATAGAAACTAGGGCGTTTTGTCTGCTGTTTGCTGCTCTATTAATCCTGCTGCAGATTAGGCCAATGTCTAAGGCTGTGTCTCAATAAACTTAGAAGCTGCATAGCTAGACAGCATATTGGACAATAATGGGCGAGTTCGAACGTTATACTATCAGTAACGTTATATGATGCCCTACAATGCAGTCTATGTAGGTAGCTCACTAGATTCAAAATTTTGAACACGCCCATATCTCCCAAAATGCTGTATAGGTAGGCAGCTCACTAGGTTTTGGGATGCAGCCTAAATCTGTTCCTTATAATCACCCCCACCAAAACTGACACTATCAGCGCTAATTGTCTGCCAGCTCCTTTTATAATTGATATTGTATGGCTAAGAGCGAACAAAAATTGTCATATGCCCATTTTAACACGATAATGGGCGTTATTTTGATGCTCCTGACAGCATTTGGATAATTTATTATGTAGCACGCAGCACTGAGTGAGCGCAGCTAACAACGGCTAACGGGCTGTTTATGATTAAAAGAAAACCATTTGGTCCACCCTTATCATTCTTAATACCCTGTTCAAAACGGATAAATGACACTGTTTACAAATAATTATCATTTTGTGCAGCATACAAACCCTTGTATGCTACAACACAAATGGCGAGGCGAAATAATACGACAAGCCCCTGTGTTAGCTTAGCCTAGCCCGTCCAAGTGTTTGTTTGTTTTTCCGTCATTTTTACATAAGTTTGCAGAGTTTATATGAGCATATGTACTCATTCTCACCTAAGAAACCCCGAATCCTCCAACAGCAACGATTTGTGTCCTTTAAAGCATCGTTTTATCTATATTTTACAGTTTAAGCTATAAATGTTTGCATCCAGACAAATACCTTCTAAGTCAAGCCTCCTAGTGGACACCGAGAGTCTGTTCACATAAGAAATATATGCAAGCAAATAAATAAATAAACAAATAATTAAATAAATATACACGCTGAGAACTACATGTTCTTTTGGTTTTTAAATGTGATACTTAGTCTGAACACTTATTTGGAATCACATAAATATTGTTATTTAGGGATATATATATATAAAAAAAAAATAATAATAAAAAAAAAAAACACTTGACACAGTAGGCTATACCTAGATATTTTATAAAAATTTCTCAACTTCTGGTCATATGGTAATTGCCTAGGACCTGTTTCAGAAAGGAGGGTAAGTGAAAACTCTGAGTATGTTAACCTTGAAATGAGGGAAACTCTGGGTTATTGAACTAATACTCATTTTCATGGTATCCCACAGGCAAAAAAAAAGAACGTGACAGCAACTAAAAATTAACATTAAAACCATAATTCAATCAGTTAAATCTTTAAGCATAAAAGGTTCATGGCTGTAGGCTACATGACTTTACAAACATTTGACATAAATAAATATAATTGATTTAAATAAATATAATTCAGTGTCTATTCCAATGTGCCGCACATTGTTGTACACATTGTGCCGCACAACATGTGCCATGTTGCATATTGCTCTTTTCACATAATTAAATGTTCTCTAATCCAACCTGTTACATTTTTTAATTAGGCTAAAGAAATTAACATTTGACTTCTACTCCACCAACAGAGGCTGGACCTGCACCACCACTGATAGATTAAGAGGAGATACACAATACTGGAAGAATATTAAAATTCAAAAGGAAAATAATTACTGTTGCTTTTGTATTTGTAGTAAATAAAAATGACCAAATAAATTGTGAATAATTTGTGTTAATTTAACAGCTGTGGTGGTGTTACGGCATATAGGCCTATCTCTACCCTTCCATCTGGCATCCTCCCATTCCATACAGCAATCTGGTTCATTTTCGGAAGGTGTGATGATGGGATTATGTGTGTCATCAATACATTCAACCACACGTGAAATCATAAAGGAAATTCTAATTATTAGGTTACTTCCAGAGGTCACAGCAAGATGTTATCAAGTGAACATCATTTATCAGATTAGCCTCATTTAAACTGATTTCTCCACCACTGACCTGCAATCCTGTGAATCTCCTCTTTGATGGATCTCACAGGTTTGTGTCCAGGAAACAACACAAAAACTCTCAGAAAGAGTGTGAGAACGAGGCACACTTTCCGTCCTGCTCTGATACAGTGGCCTTACTAATGTGCTCTGCATCTCCGATGTTATATAGAAAAATGTGCAATAAATGAATGTACTGCACTGCAAAAAATGCTTTTCTTACTTAGCCTTTTTTGTCTTGTTGTTTCCTGTCAAAATATCTAAACATTCTTAAATCAAGATGCATTTACAACATAAGAAAAACTCAGAGTTTCCCATCTCAGGGTAAATCAAATCAGAGTTCAAGTTTTAACTCAGAGTTGGTTGAACCTCCTTATTGAAACAGGCCCCTGGTTTCACAGACAAGGCTTAAGCCTAGTCCCAAACTAAAATGCATGTTTGAGCTGTTTTAACTTAAAGCAACTTGACATATTTTAAGATATTTTAAGATGTCATTTTGTCTCAAGATGCATGCCATTAATGTATTTGTTTTTCTAAGACATGTTTATAAATGCTATAAACGGTTAATGTTTATAGCAAAGTATATAATAAATCAAAATAAATGTTTAAATATGCATTTAATGTTATTTTCTCAAAACTGATGAAATATTTCTACTTTTTTATTTCTAAAACAATATCTTATCGGTGCAACATCAATGACTATTTAAACTGGGTTTGTTATAAAAAGTGACATATAGTTGTAATTGAGTAATTATATTGTATCAATACTCAATCATGCTTTCCCTTATTGTTTGACTGAATATTCACAATTTTAGTTTAAATCCTTGACTGCATGGTCATCTGAAATGATGACAGATTATGTCCCACACACATTCCTCAGGTCTGATCTGCATCATGACCTGTTCACCTTCATTCTTACACAGAATGCATGCGCAGCTTCCTTCTAATCTAAAGAATTGTGGTGCAGAAGACTGTGGGAGTACATGACAACATGATTTCTCAAGAGTAGAGTAACAGGCAAAACAACATTCTTAAAACATAGCCTGCTTTTAAAATAGTCAGACACCAATCAGACAATGGAAAAGTAAACACGTTTTAAGCATATGTAAGTATAACATTTCTAAATGCCAGAATAAAATATCCAGTCAAATGTAAAAGTGTTATGCTTTTACTGTAGTAACCCATGGGTTATTAAAAGTCTACATTTCTTGAGTTGAGTACTATAACATTGCATGTCGTTTTAACTTGTGATTTCGATCCTTTTGTGTCAGATAAAAGGAGGAAAACAAGGCTGTATGGAACATGTTTTACTCACACACTGAGCTCTGTGTTGCTCATGAAATTACAACATCATGGTTTTCTTTCTCCTTGTTGTCTTTGGTAAGTGTTTTAAGTAAACATGGATGTAGATTTTATGATTTTGTGATATCTTAAAAAGGATGACACACTTTACAGTAGTTATTGGGCTTTCTGTTGAAATGTGAATTTAAAGCTTAAAATTTAAAATTAAAATGATTTATTTTAAATAATTATAAAAAATAAGCTTTTATTTTTCACATGCAAGCATGTTTTCAAGTGTTTGTAGTGCTTTGCATACCCAAAATTACAGTCAATGTGCTGGTACTTTTCTTTGTAAATGCATTAATTAATCCATGTTTATCCTATGTTTTCCGCAGGGCTTTTAGCCTTCACTTCAAGCCAAATATCTCACCAGTATCACTTCATAAATATCAGAAAGAACTGGACTGAGGCTCAGAGATTCTGCCGTGAGAATTACACTGACCTGGCGACTGTGAATAATGCAGACGAGATGAACAGCTTGTTCAAAACCATTGCGAATGTTTCGTATGACGTGTATATTGGACTTTATAGAAGTGAAGTGTTCAGATGGCACTGGTCCCTGCCAGACAGTTACAGTGAAGAGACGTTCCAAAACTGGAAAGATACACAACCAGATGTAAATAATAATGAGGGCTGTGCTGTAATGGACAACAGTGGGAAATGGTTTAATATTAGCTGTGACTCACAAAGGCAGTTTGTATGCTTTGATGGTAAGAATTTCTATCGCACTTTTGTCTGTACATTGTATTTATAGTTTACTGTGTAGTTTGTGGTAATGCATTACCATACCACTGTTTTTATTTAGCCTAATATAACAGATATGTTAGTACTCCAGTTTTATACCTTTGTAATCTGTTATAAAAGTGCAACATTGCACCCTTTTATTTTCTGACATTAACAGCAATTAGAATCTTTTTCTTGTCATGTGTTTGTAGCAACAGCCGATGCCAAGTATATTCTGATTGAGGAGAACAAATCCTGGAGAGAGGCCCAGGAATATTGCAGAACCTTCCACACTGATCTAGCCAATGTCAGAAACTCCTCAGAAAATCATGATGTCAAGATCACTGTAAAAAAAAAAGATGTATGGATCGGACTATTTAAAGACCCTTGGTCATGGTCGGATCAAAGCAACTCTTCTTTCCGTTTCTGGAATTCAAGTCAGTTAAGAAACATCAGAAGAGACCAGGACTGTGTTTCAGTGATGGTGAATCAAACAGGAAAATGGAAAGATTACCAATGTAACACCACTCAGCCCTTCATCTGTCATAGTGGTGAGTTCATCCTTTTTTATTTAGCAGCCTTTAAATCTGCTCAGAAATCTATTTACTTAAAGGAGCTGTATGTAAGAAATGTATTTCAATTAATCATAAAATGGCCCTGATATGTCACTAGACATTAAGAAATCATGTTCATTTCAAATACTTATATCACTGACAACAGTAGTACGGCCAGGATATTGTCATTTAAAAAGTGAAGTTGCAGCCCTCAACTGATGTTGATGTTGTCATCTTGTGTTTTGGCCTGAAGCGCCACCCTCCACCTATCTACCAATCACGAAGTCAGTAGTGTTTCGGCATCCGGGTTGCCAGCTCTGCTCTAGTTACCATAGCTATGTAGCAGCCTACATTCCTGCTGGATCCTGCAGCCTATCTGGCAACCTCGAGTCAGGGGGGAGGGGGAGGGGATACACCGCTCTACAGTAATTTGAAAGTGATTGCAGTACCAGTTTTGGCCACAATCTTACATACGGCTCCTTTAACCTATAAATGCATAAATGTTTCCTCAATCATTATCACAGAGCCATTTCAAGTCTTGAAGTCAAGACTTCCTATTCTTTTGTTTTCTGCCTGCGGTAACTATGAGTGAAACGTCACTTCATCATTGTGTATCAGACATTGACACCTTGTAGAATAAAGGTGAATTGCACTTATTCAGTCATCAAAGATTAAATTATTGTTGTGCAGAAAAAATATACTTACACTGTTAAACACCTTAGTTCGTTAGAGTTTATTATACTCTATACAATATTTCCAAAAAAATGAATGAGAAAACAGGCTTCCCTTTCGTAGTCACTCCGAGTTACGTCGGATGACGACGAATGGGGTTTCGCTTAGAAAGCCTATCATCTTCGAGTATATAAAACGAGCCAATGGCAATGAAATGCCATGGGTCTGCGGAATTTGCATAGCGTATCTCCGCCCCACGCAGGGGGTATATAAGGAAGTGCGCGAGCAACATGCAGATATGTTTTCGCTTCGGAGCCAAGTTGATTCTTCACTCCACTGCCAAACTCTGAGTTATATCTTCATTCTCTTCGAGACGAGCCTCTCTCCAAGTGTTGGTGTGACAGCGAGTTCCAGCGAGTGCACATTCCCTGCTTATCTGTGCAGTGATTTGCCAGAGTGTGTGTGTTCATCTCCCTGGTCGCTTCAACATTTGTGGAGAAATCTCCTTTCACATAAGAGCATTGCACGCGGCACATCTTTTTAAAGATGCCTCGCCCGTGTATTTCTGGTAAAGGCAGCGTTTGTGGATGAGTCATGTTCCCATTGCGGGAACATGCCCATTGCACGGTTGCGGTCGAGACTCAATGACCTTCGTGGTAGAGTCCCCTCACCCGCACCCCGATCTACGAGCTCCACGAGAGCTGGTATTCGGCTGGCGGCCAGGGTGACCTGAGGGTTACGGTGTGGAACAAAGCGCCGACTATTCCACGCTCCACACCGTCCTCTAGCGCCGTGCAACCCGCGAGTGTTTCAAATGAGCCTGCAGTACAGTCCACTGACTTGCCGCAGGTCTCATTTGGCGCTCCAGAGGAGGACCGTATGTCGATCGCTGCATCACAAGGTGGGCAGGAGTCCTTGGGAAGTGACGATTCGGCTGTGCTGCCACCCTCGGGTGTCCCAGCATTGCCCGAGTCTGATCCCGAGCTGACGGCCATGCTTTCCCGGGCAGCCGCGGCCATTGGCCTTGAGTGGTCCCCGCCACCTGGTCCAGTGCGCTCGCGGCTGGATGATTGTTTTTTGGGAGCGGCCGCTGACCCTCGTCGCCGCCCAACCCCAATACCTTTCTTCCCGGATGTGCATGAGGAGGTCACGAGGTCCTGGAAGGCACCATTGTCTTCCCGTGATCGCTCGGCGACCTCCTCTGCCTTTCCTCCTCTCGATCAGGCGGCTGCTAAAGGGTACACTGGGGTTCCCCGGGTCGAACGCTCTGTTGCGATGCAACTGTGTCCTCAGAGTGCTTCCTCCCGTGGTGACCCAAAGCACCCCTCCAAGGCCTGTAGGTTCTCCTCCACTCTTGTGGCGAAGACCTACAGAGCTGCGGGGCAGGCAGCCTCCTCACTGCATGCCATGGCGACACTGCAGGTCTACCAGGCCCAGTTGTTGCGTGACATGCACGAGGGGAGGACTGACCCAGCACTCTTCGATGAGTTGCGTGCTGCCACCGACCTCGCTCTCCGGGCGACGAAGGTGACCGCACGCTCGCTGGGTCAGGTGATGTCCACTTGTGTGGTCCAGGAACGTCACCTGTGGCTTAACCTGGCTGATATGCGGGAGGCAGAGCGGACCCGGTTCCTCGACACCCCCATATCCCAGGCTGGCCTCTTCGGCGGTGCAGTCGAGGACTTTGCCCAGCAGTTCTCGACTGCCCAGAAGCAGACTGAGGCTTTAAAACATGTCCTGCCCCGGCGGCCCGCTGCTTTGGCAGCGCAGTCGTCGGCACAGGTGCCTCAGCCTGCTCGCCGCCGAGGGCGCCCTCCTGCGGCTCCCGCACCTCCCGGTCGGCCCCAGCAGTCCGCTTCTTCCGGGTCGCGTCGTGGAGGAAGCCGCAGGAAGGCGCCACAGCCCTCTCCCGCCCCGCGCCCCGCTAAACGCCAGGCCAAGCGGCGCTCCTGAGACGGGCTGCTCAGAGATGGCACTGAGTTCTTTTCAGGAGACGGTAGCAGGGCCGCTCCTTCCCCCGGTGGAGGGCCGGGGGAGAATCCTTGGTTGTCCCATTCCCGCTGCTCGTACCACGACGAGCAGCACCCTAATGTGGTTAAAGAAAGAACTCACTCTCCCATCTCTGAGCACACAGAGTTCTCGGATGACAGTGCGCGCCGCTCACGAGCCTCGCCACTCTCGTCCCCCTCTGTCGCCAGACCCCTGCCAGAGCACGCCCCTGTGGGACGCTGGTCCTCCCCTGGCCTCCTCTGGCAGGACGCGGCTAATGACCGTGCCCCCGCACCGGGCCGCTATGCCACCCACGCCTGGGCCGGTCATTCCGCCTCGCTGCACCACTGAGGGTACGTCTGTGGTCCGCATGACCCCGCTGGTACAGTTCCTGGAAGCCTGGTTAGAGCTTCCCAGGCTGTCCCGCTGGGTCGCGAGGACCATCAGGCTCGGCTACGCGATTCAGTTCGCGCGGTCTCCTCCCCGCTTTAGGGGAGTCCGCTTCACTATGGTCGGTGGCAATGCCCCGGTTATGAGAGCGGAGGTCGCTACCTTACTGGCTAAGGGTGCGATCGAGACTGTCCCTCCAGCCGAAATGAGGTCCGGCTTTTACAGCCCTTACTTCATTGTACCGAAGAAATCCGGTGGGTTACGACCAATCCTCGACTTGCACGTCTTGAACCGCTCCCTTCACAGGATGCCGTTCAAGATGCTCACGGCCAAACGCCTTTTCGAGTGCATACGGCCGCAGGATTGGTTTGCAGCGATCGACCTGAAGGACGCCTACTTTCATGTCTCCATTCTTCCTCGACACAGACCGTTTCTACGGTTTGCTTTCGAGGGGCAGGCATACCAGTACGCGGTTCTCCCTTTCGGGCTAGCCCTGTCTCCTCGCGTCTTCACGAAGGTCGTCGAGGCAGCCCTTGTTCCCCTACGAGAACACGGGGTTCGCATCCTGAACTATCTCGACGACTGGCTTATCCTAGCTCACTCTCGAGACCAGGTTTGCGAACACAGGGACCGAGTCCCAGTGACTCCGACCTGCCGTCAGACCTTCTCCCCGTGGTCGAACCTCAATTTTCTACGGGCCGGAGTTCCCTTAGAACGAGTTTCCAGGCATGTTGTTGTATCGACAGATGCCTCCACCACGGGTTGGGGCACCATGTGCAATGGACATGCTGCTGCGGGCTCCTGGACAGGACCCCAGCGCCTTTGGCATGTCAATTGCCTCGAGTTGCTGGCTGTACGCCTTGCCCTGCACCGCTTCCGTGCGTTGCTCAAGGGTCAACATGTACTAGTCCGATCAGACAATACCGCCACAGTAGCGTACATCAACCGTCAAGGTGGTCTACGCTCCCGCCGTATGTCGCAATTCCTCTGAGGAAGGACCTGCTTTCTCAGGGACGGGGCACCTTATGGCACCCTCGTCCCGATCTTTGGAACCTCCACGTGTGGCTCCTGGACGGGACGAGGTAGGTTTGAGTACCCTACCACCAGCGGTGGTGGCTACCATCACTTCCGCTAGAGCATCGTCCACGAGACATGCCTATGCGTTGAAGTGGAACCTCTTCGTCGACTGGTGTTCTTCTAAACATCTAGAACCCACGAAATGCCCCATCAGTGTCGTGCTTTCCTTCCCGCAAGAAGGGTTGGAGCGAAGGCTGTCTCCCTCCACCCTGAAAGTGTATGTTGCCGCCATTGCCGCACATCAGGACGCAGTTGATGGTAAGTCCTTGGGGAAGCACGACCTGATCGTCAGGTTCCTGAGGGGAGCGAGGAGACTGAATCCTCCTCGTCCTCCCCTCGTACCCTCTTGGGACCTCTCAGTGGTTCTAACTGCCCTGCAGAGTGCTCCCTTTGAGCCTCTGCAATCAGTGGAGCTTAAGTTTCTGTCAATGAAGACAGCGCTCCTGGTTGCATTGGCCTCCATCAAGAGGGTAGGGGACCTGCAGGCATTTTCGGTTGACGAAGCGTGCCTGGAATTCGGACCGGCTAACTCTCACGTGATCCTGAGACCCCGGCCTGGATATGTGCCCAAGTTTCCCACCACACCCTTTCGAGACCAGGTGGTGAACCTGCAAGCGCTGCCCTTTGAGGAGGCAGACCCAGCCTTGGCACTGCTCTGTCCAGTACGCGCCCTCCGTGCTTACGTTGACAGAACGCAGTGTTTCAGGACCTCAGACCAGCTTTTTGTCTGTCATGGTGGGAAGCTGAAGGGAAAGGCTCTCTCCAAGCAAAGGTTGTCTCACTGGATAGTGGACGCCATTGCTTTGGCTTACCAGCAGCAAGGTCGACCGTGCCCCCTTGGTGTGACGGCCCACTCCACTCGGAGTGTGGCATCCTCTTGGGCTCTAGCGCATGGCGCCTCGCTAACAGACATCTGCAGAGCTGCAGGCTGGGCGACACCTAACACATTCGCGAGATTCTACAATCTCCGAGTAGAGCCAGTTTCTTCTCATGTACTCGCTTCAACTAGCCGGTACTAGATTCTGCTCAGTTGTCTTCGCTTGCTCGCCATTCCTCTCTACGGACGGGATACGTGCGATATTCTCCTCAGGTGAGCCTAATAAGCCCTGAGTCTCCTCCAGCACTGACGACGTCAACGCCAGAGTTATGCCACTGGCAGCTTTCGCGCTTGGCTAGGTGCCTCCATGTGCATGGTTCCCTTCGGGCGACCCCCACATGTGTATTCCACTGTAAGCCTCTTTGAGCATGTGTCTTCCCTTGGCAAGCCACCTTGCCACCCCTGGGGTTGAAATATTCCACCTGCGGCTGGACACCCCAGTGATTCTCCATATGCAGCCCTTCGGGTCATATGTGTATTCTAAGTCCCCCCCTTCGGTTGGGCATGATTGCATATTCCACTGAGATATGCTTCCCAGTGTACCTTGGTATTCCTGTGTTAAGTAGGAGTCCTTCGTCCGTGCCAGTCTCATGACAGGGAGCTCAGACTTACGCAGGGCACTGGAAGACAGTCGAGAGGTGGCGTGATTACACTGGGAACCCCATTCGTCGTCATCCGACGTAACTCGGAGTGACTACGAAAGGGAACGTCTCGGTTACGTATGTAACCCTCGTTCCCTGAGTAGGGAACGGAGACGTTACGTCTCCCTGCCACTTCCGCTGTACCGCTGGAACGCCTGAGTTCAGTCTCGGCTCCTCAGCGAAGAAACATATCTGCATGTTGCTCGCGCACTTCCTCATATACCCCCTGCGTGGGGCGGAGATACGCTATGCAAATTCCGCAGACCCATGGCATTTCATTGCCATTGGCTCGTTTTATATACTCGAAGATGATAGGCTTTCTAAGCGAAACCCCATTCGTCGTCATCCGACGTAACGTCTCCGTTCCCTACTCAGGGAACGAGGGTTACATACGTAACCGAGATGATTCTTTTATAATTTTATTATATTTTTCTTGTTATATTGTTTATAATGAATTGATTGAGGAATACTAAGAAAGCTGATGTCTAACTTTAAAAAATGAATGAGGCGGAGGGTAGTGAATGATATACCGGGTCACTAAAGACCTGAGGTAAGTATTATGCATCTAATCTGCCTCCTTTACGGATCTGAAATCTCAATCAACCACTGAACCATGTACATTGCTAGCACCAACATTAAAGGGATAGTGCTCTAAAAAACACCCTCATGTGGTTCCAAGTAGAGCTGCATGATTTGGGGATAAAATCTTTTATTTTTTATTTTATTTTTTTGGTTTGTTTTTTTGTGGGGAAAAAAGCTCCAGGTTTGCTGTTTTTGTTTGTAGGGCTGCACAGTATGGCCCAATTATTATTATTATTATTATTATTATTATTATTATTAAGGCAAAAGATGCATTAACTATGCAATTTATTAACCAAAAGATTCCCACTCACAGCTACTCCTGGAGCAGGAACAACAACACAGCACAGACCAGCTCAAAACGCAACTGAGGGTGAAAATACAAGCAGTCAACCAACACAAATACTCACTACAGGTCCAGAGCAAGGTGAGAGATACACTCACTGGGAATATTTTTGATGCTGTTACTAATACGACAGTAAAAAAATTTTTTTTATTGTTTGTATCATTCATTTGCTTGTGTGCCTGTTCCAGACAAAACTCTCATTAGACTGATTGTGCATTAGTGGTGGGGATTTATCAGTTACTATTTCTGCATATTACATATACCAATTGGTAGCAATAAGCAATCATCTTTATGAGAGTTACTGAATGATTCAACCAATTCGCTCAAAAACACAGATTTATTCAGGAACAAGACATTGTACCAGTTATTTCTGCTTCATTAGGAACTGTTTTGTTGATGAGCAAACACAGCATTGCATCTAAAATGTAAGTTATTAATATAACCTTTTTGCTTATTTAACTGTTGTATCACACTCACTTATGGCCTTAATCACAGTTGTGGGCCGACCACAACAACTGTACTGTTGCTTACACTCTTAGAAGAAAAGGTTCTATAGAACCTAAAAGGGTTCTGTCAGGCGCTTTATATAGAATCTCTTAGGGGTCAAGGGGTAATTTTATGGATTTAGTTATAATTAATCAATTTTGTTTAAATAAATTTTTTACGGTACATATGTAATTTTTGGCCCTCTAGCAGTTAAAAAAACTGCATGCATTTTGCGTAAGACATTTTTTTTTTTTATTGTGCTCCAGCTCTGCGTGACTGTGCGGATGAATATGATTCTTTCTCATAACTTGAAAAAGAAAAAAAAGATGATCCTACTGCTCATAAACATTCACTATAGGCTTAAGAGATATAATTAGTTTATATGAAAAGGATCTCAAGCTGATTAACCCATTTGTGCCCAAATTTTTCTGAATGGTTTCATGCATATAATCGTGTTAATAGTGTCCTATGTGAACATGTTCTGCATATATTTTCCCCAGTTTTTTCTTTTTTCTTTCTTGAAAATCATATATGAATGTGCGGCAACTATAGTTGCCGGTGGGCAAATATGTTGTATGCACCCCCTCAATGTAAAATATGAATAGGAGAACATTTGGCATTTATCTCAAAATAACTGCTTTCAACAGATCAATCTTTATTCATAAACAAATTTATTATGTATAAAATTCGAAGAACATTTGATGCAAACCCAAAAAAACTGCATCTAGCTTATAATCTCTTGAATATGAAAACACAACACAACAAAAAACAAATCCATTTGCCTTAACCATTGTGCGCTGTTCAGGGTATTTTTGACCCACATTTCTAACTTTCATTCATGGGGATAACATGGATAATTTGACATGGTTTAGTTTAAAAGTAACAAATTATCACTTTAACCAGTAGATGGCTGCAGAACTATTTGCTATTTGACTAACTGAAAGACATCTTTTCACAAGTTTTTCCAGTTGTATTCATATCTACATATTATGAAATCACAATTATAATAATAAAAGTTACTTTTGTCAAAGTTTAGGCACTTTTTGTACTGAAAAAAAACAACAACAACAACTGTTTTTCAGTAATGTTATATTATGATTAGAATCAAATGAATTTTATCAATGGACAAAATTCATCCTCAAAATCAGAAACAACACAGAACACACATAGACAGAAATGAAGTGGCACACTTTAAATTTGTAGAATTATATGAAAAAGATGTTTGAAATAAATGATAAACTCTAAAAACTCCAACTTTTCTCTTTGTAAATCCTGATCAGGTTTGATTCTAATCATAATGTAACATTATTCAAAAACTGATTTTTTTTTTCAGTACAAAAACTGCTAAACTTTGACAAAAAGTAACTTTTATTGTTATATTTGCGATTTCATTATACGTATATATGAATCTACCTGGAAAAACTTGTGAAAAGAAGTCTGAAACTTTTAGTACTTTTAGAGCTCTGCAGCCATCTACTGGTTAAAGGAATTTTGTTTTGTTTTTTACTTTTAAAACAGCATTTTCCAAAATTTGGGCAAAAATCTTACTCTAAACCATGTCAAATTATCCATGTTATCCCCATGAATGAAAGTTAGAAATGTGGGTATTTTATAAGGCAAATTTTACATATTTTTTTTTTCCTTTTTGGAGAATTTTTCTTTTCTTTTATTGAACATTTTGTGGAGTAAAAATGTCCAAATGTGGAGTAAAAACATTAACTGAGTAAAGCTGAGTAAAATTACATTTGTTTAAAATATATATATATTGTTACAAAATGACATTTTGTTGCTTGGGGTCTCTCAGACCCCAAACAGCCTGACTGTAAACCGCAAACGAACAGCGCACAAGGGTTAAAGTTGTGGAACATAGTGCAGAACAAAGTGCAGCCATAACAGGGCATTGTGTATCAAAAAGTTAAATGAAAATAAATAAATACAAATAAATAGAATGTAGAAAAAAATATATCTATATAACAAAAAAAAAAGAGATGGTCCTCACTGCAGAACACGAAATCCAGGGGGAGGAGTTGGATCCAGATCCAACTCCTCCCAACTTACATATACCTAAACCTATCCATCTCCACCCCCTGATCCCTAAACCCACCCCTAAACCTACCCATCTCCACCCCCTGATCCCTAAACCCACCCCTAAATCTACCCATCTCCACCCCCTGATCCCTAAACCCAGCCCTAAACCTACCAATCTCCACCCCTTAGATCTGGATCCAACCCCCCCCCCCCCCCCCCCCCCCCCCCCCTTGGATCTCGTGTACTGCAGTAAGGTGCTACTAAAAAAAAAGGCAAATAACAAAAATAACAGTACATACAGACAATTTATGAACAGTAGAGATGTCATTTAAGGGTTAAGTTATGTTTATGCACTAAACAAGACCAATAACCTTGATTTATTAACCTATTAACACAGTATACCCCATTTTCCCATGATATACTTACAAGGCATTTGCCCACCAGCATCTATAGTTGCCACTTGGACTTTTGACTAAGTATACAAAAAACTATAGATCTCTTGTAAGATTTGTTTTGTTTGGATGATTCTAGAGACCTTCATGACTATGTATATACAGTGCAATGCATAAGTGAATACACCCATGCTAAAGTTGACTAAAAAGAGGAATAAAAAATCATATTTTGGAAATTGAACTTAATGCCTTAATTAAAAAAATTAGGAAAAATCCAACCTTTAAGGACACCAATTTTCTTTGTGAATGAATAATGTATCGTAAATAAATAAATGTTCTTCCTTAAAATACATGGTGCATAAGTGAGTACACCCCTATGTTAAATTCCCATAGAGGCAGGCAGATTTTTATTTTTAAGTATTTAAAAAAAAAAAATTTTAGGATACTATGCATCCTGATAAAGTTCCCTTGGCCTTTGGAATTAAAATAGCCCCACATCATCACATAGCCTTCACCATACCTAGAGATTGGCATGGGGTACTTTCCATAAGATCATCTCTCAATGCAAATCAAACTAGCTTTTAGGCTAACTGAAATAAAATCATGCCAATCTCTAGGTATGGTGAAGGCTATGTGATGATGTGGGGCTATTTTAATTCCAAAGGCCAAGGGAACTTTATCAGGATGCATAGTATCCTAAAAAAAAATTAAAAAAAATACTTAAAAATAAAAATCTGCCTGCCTCTATGGGAATTTAACATAGGGGTGTACTCAGTTATGCACCATGTATTTTAAGGAAGAACATTTATTTATTTACGATACATTATTCATTCACAAAGAAAATTGGTGTCCTTAAAGGTTGGATTTTTCCTAATTTTTTAAATTAAGGCATTAAGTTCAATTTCCAAAATATGATTTTTTATTCCTCTTTTTAGTCAACTTTAGCATGGGTGTATTCACTTATGCATTGCACTGTATATATAAATATATATATATATATACAGTGAGGAAAATAAATATTTGAACACCCTGCTATTTTGCAAGTTCTCCCACTTGGAAATCATGGAGGGGTCTGAAATTGTCATCGTAGGTGCATGTCCACTGTGAGAGACATAATCTAAAAAAAGAAATCCAGAAATCACAATATATGATTTTTTAACTATTTATTTGTATGATACAGCTGCAAATAAGTATTTGAACACCTGTCTATCAGCTAGAATTCTGACCCTCAAAGACCTGTTAGTCTGCCTTTAAAATGTCCACCTCCACTCCATTTATTATCCTAAATTAGATGCACCTGTTTGAGGTCGTTATCTGCATAAAGACACCTGTCCACCCCATACAATCAGTAAGAATCCAACTACTAACATGGCCAAGACCAAAGAGCTGTCCAAAGACACTAGAGACAAAATTGTACACCTCCACAAGGCTGGAAAGGGCTACGGGGAAATTGCCAAGCAGCTTGGTGAAAAAAGGTCCACTGTTGGAGCAATCATTAGAAAATGGAAGAAGCTAAACATGACTGTCAATCTCCCTCGGACTGGGGCTCCATGCAAGATCTCACCTCGTGGGGTCTCAATGATCCTAAGAAAGGTGATAAATCAGCCCAGAACTAGACGGGAGGAGCTGGTCAATGACCTGAAAAGAGCTGGGACCACCGTTTCCAAGGTTACTGTTGGTATTACACTAAGACGTCATGGTTTGAAATCATGCATGGCACGGAAGGTTCCCCTGCTTAAACCAGCACATGTCAAGGCCCGTCTGAAGTTTGCCAATGACCATTTGGATGATCCAGAGGAGTCATGGGAGAAAGTCATGTGGTCAGATGAGACCAAAATAGAACTTTTTGGTCATAATGCCACTAAACGTGTTTGGAGGAAGAAGAATGATGAGTACCATCCCAAGAACACCATCCCTACTGTGAAGCATGGGGGTGGTAGCATCATGCTTTGGGGGTGTTTTTCTGCACATGGGACAGGGCGACTGCACTGTATTAAGGAGAGGATGACCGGGGCCATGTATTGCGAGATTTTGGGGAACAACCTCCTTCCCTCAGTTAGAGCATTGAAGATGGGTCGAGGCTGGGTCTTCCAACATGACAATGACCCGAAGCACACAGCCAGGAAAACCAAGGAGTGGCTCTGTAAGAAGCATATCAAGGTTCTGGCGTGGCCTAGCCAGTCTCCAGACCTAAACCCAATAGAGAATCTTTGGAGGGAGCTCAAACTCTGTGTTTCTCAGCGACAGCCCAGAAACCTGACTGATCTAGAGAAGATCTTTGTGGAGGAGTGGGCCAAAATCCCTCCTGCAGTGTGTGCAAACCTGGTGAAAAACTACAGGAAACGTTTGACCTCTGTAATTGCAAACAAAGGCTACTGTACCAAATATTAACATTGATTTTCTCAGGTGTCCAAATACTTATTTGCAGCTGTATCATACAAATAAATTGTTAAAAAATCATATATTGTGATTTCTGATTTTTTTTTTTAGATTATGTCTCTCACAGTGGACATGCACCTACGATGACAATTTCAGACCCCTCCATGATTTCCAAGTGGGAGAACTTGCAAAATAGCAGGGTGTTCAAATACTTATTTTCCTCACTGTATATATGTCAACAAAAAATACTTATTAGTAACATGAAAATGACCTTTCTTTGGGAGGGTTTGCCTTCGCCATGCTTCCTGGAAGTAGGGGTAGGAAGTTGACAGCCTCATGTGACAGGAAGGAAGTGAATACCTTTTTTTTTTTTTTTTAATCCTTTATTTGGTTGTTTGCTTGCATGTCATTGAGAAATAAAACATGGACTACATCTAGAAAAATACTTACAAAAGGAAAATGACAACTATGCACTGCGGTAACTATAGTTACCAGACAGCTTTACCCATTAAAAGACACGGTACTTTCTTGAAAATAAATTTCAGCACAGCTCTAGAACAACCATAATGAAATGACCCTTCACAATAGATAATTCTTTACAATGAACTCTGTTGGAGAGCTGCATATGGCAATTTATCTGCTCAATAAAAACTAATAGTAATAAAAACTGCATCTCTGTGTCACTTAATCCCGCATCTCCTAAAAGCCAAGCCAATGTTGATTCTCATTTTATTACGAGCTCTGCCGCGTTCTCTTTTTGCCAGCAGACTCTCCTCTGTTTGGCATTTTATTGAAACGGGTGATTCCCTGAAGGTTGGAGATTTAGCGTTCTCCATGTCAACTTTTCTCTCTTGTTGTGACAACTAACCTATGCCACTCCATACAAAGTAGATGCAATCACTTCTTCCACATACGACTCTGTATAATCCATATTTTTGTCTAATCATTCCAAAGATAACCTAATTCTGGTCCGTGAGAACCTGACGTGGACTGAAGCTGTGAGTTACTGCAGAAAGCACCATGTGGACCTGGTCTCCATTCACAGTGAGGAGCTTCAGAACAGGGCAGCGAGAAGAGCCATCCAGGCCTCCACTTCTCATGTATGGCTGGGTCTCCGTTACACCTGCACCTTCAACTTCTGGTTCTGGATAAAGAACAGAGAAGCAGGCTGCTACCAGAACTGGGTGTCTGGCCACGGGCCACGTGGTCATGAGGAGTGTGGGCTGTCAGGAGCTATGGAGTCCACTGGAGGGCACCGTTGGTTCGGGAGGCCAGAGAGCGAAAGGCTGAATTTCATCTGCCACACGTGTGCAGACTGCCAATTATGTACTGATGCAGTTTAACCATAAAGAATAATGGAAGGCTATGAAGATGCAGTCAAAGAGAAACTGCTTATTTGATCCTAAACATTTTTAATGGATGCTGCGAGCTTCACGTCATTCCAATGGCAACAAAAACACGTCCAGCATTAAAAATTGTCTCATCTTCTCTATGAATTCATGTATTTTAAAGTTTTTTTCTTTCATTCAAAGTTGGACACACAGTGACTTAATTTCATAAGATAATGCACTTTTTATTATAATTGGTGAATAGTCAGCAAATATGTGATCTGAACACATCAGACTGAGCCTCTGTCTTCATGCTTGTAGTGAACATGGTTGTAATATTTGTAATAATATAAATACACAATAAATATCGTAATATGA
Organism: Abramis brama; assembly: GCF_963993115.1. Lineage (NCBI taxonomy): Eukaryota > Metazoa > Chordata > Actinopteri > Cypriniformes > Leuciscidae > Abramis > Abramis brama. The sequence goes on along the minus strand of NC_139979.1, from coordinate 22,010,982 downwards.
ATCATATTACAATTTAAAATATTGTAATGTTATAATGAAATTGTAGTATTGTACTAATATATAATCAAGTAGCTTGTTGCAGAACATAATGTAAATTGGTAAATGTTAGACCTTCTCACACAAATGTATTTAAATGTTTCATTGGAAGTAATGGCATTTATTTTGTTGTATCATGAGGTAGTCTATATAAGTACACAAAGACGAGGAATAATACTAGGAGATAGACTTTAATAACAATACTCTGGAAACAGGAACAAATGCAGGAGTAAATCACACGCTAACGTTAACGAGAACTGACAAACACTAAGGGAACTGAAGGCTTGTAAGCATGAACAAACAAAAGGAACTAATGAGTTAATTAACAAGACACACGTGAATATAATGACTAATTAAACAGACTGAGGAAAATAGGTCACAGGACAGAACCAAAAAAACAATGAAAGAGGGAACAACGAACATACATGTTACAGGTAGTTTACAATAGAGGATCAACAACTCTTTTGTTTGCTCCTTTCTGTGTTCAGTTACAGGAACAGGTGTGTGGTTTTCATTTGCTTATCTAGATCTGTTCATTTAAAAGGTAAGAGTGAGATTAGAACTGTAATATGCTTTAACACACACTGGGGTGTCTTGAACACCATCATGCTGTCCATTCTCCTTGCTGTCTTGGGTAAGCTTTTTAGTACAGTCTTTCTCTCTTGACTTTCAAAACTGCTGATTAACATTTACTGTTATAATGGGCAATGATATGCTTACTTTTCTTTTCAAGGCATTAATGAATCCATGTTTATCCTATATGTTTTCCGCAGGGCTTTTGGCCTTCACTTCAAGCCAAATATCTCACCAGTATCACTTCATAAATATCAGAAAGAACTGGACTGAGGCTCAGAGATTCAGCCGTGAGAATTACACTGACCTGGCGACTGTGAATAATGGAGACGAGATGAACAGCTTGTTCAAAACCATTGCGAATGTTTCGTATGACGTGTATATTGGACTTTATAGAAGTGAAGTGTTCAGATGGCACTGGTCCCTGCCAGACAGTTATAGTAAAAAGAAAAATAAACAACCAGATATAAATAATAATGAGGGCTGTGCTGTAATAGCCAATTTGTATGCTTTGATGGTAAGAATTTCTAATGCACTATTGGCTTTACATTGTATTTATACATAGTTTACTGTGAAGTTTGTGGTAATGCATTACCATACCAAAATTGCTCCAGTTTTATGAATCTTTGTAATCTGTTATAAAAGTGCATAATTCCACCATATTATTATCTAACATCAGTGGAAATTGACATCTTTCGCTTGTCATTTGTCTAGCAACAACCAATGAAAAGTGTATCCTGATTGAGGTGAAAAAATCCTGGAGAGAGGCCCAGGAATATTGCAGAACCTTCCACACTGATCTAGCCAATGTCAGAAAATCCTCAGAAAATCATGATGTCAAGAAAACTTTAAAAAAAAAAGAAAAAAAAAAGATGTATGGATCGGACTATTTAAAGACCCTTGGTCATGGTCTGATCAAAGCAACTCTTCTTTCAGTTTCTGGAATTCAAGTCAGTTAAGAAACATCAGAAGAGACCAGGACTGTGTTTCAGTGATGGTGAATCAAACAGGAAAATGGAAGGATGTTCAATGTAACACCACTCAGCCCTTCATCTGTCATAGTGGTGAGTTCATCCTTTTCTATTTAGCGGCCTTTAAATCTGCTCAGAAATCTGTTAACTTAATCTCTAAGTAATATGTATGTAATCTGCCTCATTTACAGATCTAAAATCTCAATCAACCACTATACCAGGTATATTTCTAGCACCAATATTAAAGGGATAGGGTGTTTTGTTGTTTTGGGGTTGAGTTGTTTTGTTAACTTTGTTGGACTGGCTAAGAAGGAGTGCTGACCACTCTAGGTCCAAGTTAATGGGTACCCTTGTTCACTGAGTGATTTGATTCTTCTGAATTTCCTGTCACCTGAATGCACGTGTGCTTGTAGTGAAGTGGAATTGGGTAGGTTTGTTATTTCTCCTTGCCATCTGAAATGTTATCTTTGATTGATTTAGTTATTTTCCTTTAGTTTTGATTTTGAAGCCATATTAACCCCTTGTGTACTGAATTGTGTGTTTAGATTTTATTCTAGTTATAATAAAGTATTGTTATTTTTCTATATTCACGTCTCTGCTCTATCCTTGTGGGAACGAACCTGTGTGTCCTTACCGGACCATTATTTCCCTGGGTGAAATTCTCAGGGTGGCGTAGTCGGTGTTGTAATTATAATTGAGTCCAGAATCACGAAATCCACCCCTTCGGTGGCTACACTTGCAAAACTCAGTGAGTGAGAGAATCGTGCCAAAACTGGAAGCACATGTAAAAGAAAGACGCAACTGTACAAATCGGGTTATTTCGGGAACTTTTTTGCCCCATGCACACAATAAGTCATTTAGACATTTGCAACAGTTTATTTTTTTACACAAAGTTTGATTTACACAATTAATCTGATTTGCTAGCCTGGGTGCTAGCCCGAACCCCACCCACAACATTTTTTGGCCGGGAAGTTCGGTCTGGACTCAATCCGTTGAGGAGTAATTATGCCCGGCTCCCAGAAGGCCGAGCCAATCAAATTGCCTGGGTGGGCTTTAATCGATGATGGACAGATGATCTGCGGTTACGTAATCACCCACGTCCTCAAAGAGCGCTTGGGTTGAATTGGTTTTCAACAAAGATGACTGCAGCTGGAGAATTGAGATGTTTAGATTCCGCTATCGCATCTGTTATAAAAGAAATCGACAGTGCATTAATTTTAAAAGACGAACATCGAACCGCTCTTTCGCATTCTTGTACCGTTTGGAGTTGAAGGATTGGGGCAAAACTTCTTCAGAGCCCTGGGCATCTTGGAAGGGGTAGGCTCACAATCTCTTTTCTCTGAAGCCTCAGATGAACACGCTTCTTCAGCCTGGTCTCTTTCGTCGTCTTTCCATTTTTTAAAATCAGTCAAGTCGCGTTGCAACTGTGTTATAAAGTTGAGACAGGGCCGACAAATGCGAGAAGATTTATTTGCTTTATTGTTGAGATCTAATCCTAAACGGAGAACTTGTTCGTATATACATACACCTTTTTGTATTTCTCTCAAAAATGCTATTTGTGCTTGCAAGTACTCCGCAAATTCTTAAATTCTTTTTACAACAACGGCAAAGATCGTTTACACTCATTACTTTACTACTTCTTCCAGCGTGCGTGCAGTTGAGCTCTGTTGACAACTATGCGTTGCTCTGATTGGTTGTAGGTCTATCCAATTGAGTGCAGAGTTTTTTTTTTTCCTGGTTCGGTTAAGACACGCCTCATAATCAAAGCCCTATGGAGCAGTATCAGACTCACATTCTGCCTAGAATATGAGTATGATGAAGTCAGGCTACTGTTTTGCAGTTTCGGTTGCAAATTGCTGTTCACAGGCCTGCAGTGCTTTTGGCTGTATTTGTGCGCAAAAACCGCTTACGCTTTACGCTTGCAATCGTATGTACACTTTCACAAATTTTACCCTGCGCATGCGATTCTTTATGACATCATATTACCTTCATAATTGAGACACTGAAAACACTGGATCATGAGCTGCTCGGTTGTAACAGAACACAGTGGGAGTATCATATAAATTATGCAATAATATTAATAATATACACAACAAAAATAATATGAAAATATAATAATAGTAGTAGTAGTAAAAATAATAATGATAATAAGAGCAGATAGTAATAAATAAAACCACACATTTTCTCAGATTGTTAGAACAGTCTACATTTCAACATATTGCAAATGTTACAGCAAAAGCCTTAAAACGGTTTCTCACGATTCGGACATCCAGGAAATGCAAATTTTAAAACCATTTTAAACTCTACATCGAGACCCATCTGCATCATCTTCTCAGTTCTCATGCATGCGTCGTGGCGCTCTCATGAACTCACGTCAGAGGCCCACACAGAAGAAAATGAATAGTTGAATAAAGTCGTTATTTTTGTTTTGTTTTTGCGCACAAAAAGTATTTTCGTCGCTTAATAAATTTAAGGTTGAGCCACTGTAGTCACTTGGACTATTTTAACAATGTCTTTACTAACTTTTCTGGGCCAGCAGATATCAATTACCTAGCAGCCTGAAGAAGTGATCCAGCTCTCAGATTTCATCACAAATATCTTAATTTGTGTTCCGAAGATGAACAAAAGTCTTATGGGGGTTGGAACAACATGAGGGTGAGTAATTACTGACAGAATTTTTTCATTTTTGGGTGAACTAACCCTTTAACTATGCAATTTATTAACCAAAAGGTTCTCACTCACAGCTACTCCTGGAGCAGGAACAACAACACAGCACAGACCAGCTCAAAACACAACTGAGGGTGAAAATACAAGCAGTCAACCAACACAAATACTCACTACAGGTCCAGAGAAAGGTGAGAGATAGTCTCACTGGGAATATTTTTGATGCTGTTGCTACGACAGTTAGATTTTTTATTTTTTTATTGTTTGTGTCATTCATTCGCTTGTGTGCCTGTTCCAGACAAACTCTCATTAGACTGAATGCATTAGTGGTGGGGATTTTTCAGTTACTATTTCTGCATATTACATTAAAGTGCCGTGACATGTAGCCAAGTATGCTGTCCCATACTCGGAATTTGTGCTCTGCATTTCACCCATCCAAGTGCCTTGTTCAATGGCACCTCAGTTGTGGGTAATGAGAGTGGAAGAGAGCGTTGTTCATTCACTTCGGGTCCTTCGGGTTACAAGTCTGACTCTCTAACCATTAAGCCACAACTGCCCCAATAGGCACTGAATGATTGAGTCACACTTTATATTAGGTGTCTTTAACTATGTACTTGCATCACAAAATAAGTACAATGTACTTATTGTTTTCATATTGTATTGCGAAACTCTTTAGCTGCTATTGAGGTGGGATACGGGTAAAGTTAGAGACAGGTTTGGTGGGATATGGGGGTGTAATTACAGAAATTAATTACAGCTGTAATTACATGCAGGTTTTTATATATATATATATATATATATATATATATATATATATATATATATAAGTACAATGTAAAAAACATGTAGGCTATGTACACAATAAATGCATTGTATCAAATAATTTATTTAATATAAAGTGGGACCAATGATTCAACTAATTTGTTCAAAAACACAGATTTATTCAGGAACAAAACATTATACCGGTTAAGCAAATGTTGATAAAGTAACACTATTGCATCTAAAATGTAAGTTACTTAATATTATTTACTGTAACTGTTGTATCACACTCGCTAATGGTCTTAAGACCTTAAGAGGATCTTTTAAGAAACATTTTTGTCAAACTATTCCAAAGATAACCTAATTCTGGTCCGTGAGAACCTGACGTGGACTGAAGCTGTGAGTTACTGCAGAAAGCACCATGTGGACCTGGTCTCCATTCACAGTGAGGAGCTTCAGAACAGGGCAGCGAGAAGAGCCATCCAGGCCTCCACTTCTCATGTATGGCTGGGTCTCCGTTACACCTGCACCTTCAACTTCTGGTTCTGGATAAAGAACAGAGAAGCAGGCTGCTACCAGAACTGGGTGTCTGGCCACGGGCCACGTGGTCATGAGGAGTGTGGGCTGTCAGGAGCTATGGAGTCCACTGGAGGGCACCGTTGGTTCGGGAGGCCAGAGAGCGAAAGGCTGAATTTCATCTGCCACACGTGTGCAGACTGCCAATTATGTACTGATGCAGTTTAACCATAAAGACTGATGTAGTATGTGTTATGCTAATGATTTACAAATGTGTTGTCATTTATCTTAAATGTGTAAATCATTAAATAAATCAAATAGATTAGTAGATGGTTGATATTTTATTAGTTGATACATTATTTATCCCTTATAAATCATTGAAGTAGGCTATACACCTCAAAAATGTTTTAGTATTATATCAATATATCAATGGTTAATCATGGACACATGATGAACAAACCATTGGTAAATTATCAGTATATAATTTATTGATTTATTGTTAAAGGTGGGGTATGTGATTCTCTTTTTTTGTCCATTTTTTCAAAATCACTTGAAATCCTATTCCTAACCCACTTACAGCCACTGAGTTAGAAGCACTGAAATGAAAATTAAGAAATTTAATCATCTGTGGAACGGGCAGGACTCGAAAAACTCCAGCCAATCATTTCCAAGACCACCTAGAATCATTGGACATTAAGTTCGTCAATCAAACGGTCGTACCATACCCCATCCCCCCATCCCCCTCCCTCCACATGAATGGGTGGAGTCAGGGCCAGCGTTGGAGGAAAGAAGGTAGGACCATTTGAGTTGTGTATTTTCAAAATCTGCCGGCCGTTTTGCAAATCCCATACCCTACCTTTAAGTTGTAAGCTGGTCTGTGTTCAAAAGCACAAACATGCAGGTATGCTAAAGCAGTATTTTGAAGAAGAGTAATTTATTTGTTTTCAAGCGGTAGACATTTATAAATGCCTTACAGTCAGGTGATTCCAATGGGTTATGTTAAATCCTTTCACTCATCAGCACAGACTTTGGTTCTGTGTGAAGTGTGTGGGATCTAGTGATAATATGAACCAGTTTTACCTTCCACTGAAGCTTACATCAGGTACACAGCATTTAAAGACGCCATGACATGCGTGTAAAAGAAGACAGCTATCTGCACCCTCACCAGTCAGCACTTACACTTCAGTACACACTACAAAGGGTTCAACACCTGTTATAGATGTGTAAATATATGAATTAATAATTTACAAAGCTTTGCATCCCTTAATCTAAAGTGTAAAGTTTCATCACTTATAAACAGAGGTGTAAAGTCCAGGTTCAGAAAGTAAAAGTCCTCCTCAGTATTTTGTTCCAATCACCTGGATTTGCTAATTAGCAGTTAGAACATAGAAGATAGTGAGAAGACAGCCAGAAGATAGAACTAATTAGTGACTCCTGGCTGAGTTATGGCAGGACTTTTACTTTCTGACCCCTGGACTTTACACCTCTGCTTGTAAATGTGTTACACATTTTTTGTAGATCTCTCTTATTTGTTACAAAATACAGTACGTGTATGTGTAAATACAAGTCATTTACAACACTTTCTGGAAGTGAAAATTTAACATAACCCACTGGAATCACTTGACTGTAAGTGTCACATTGTCAGTTTGTTTTGATTTATGTTCTGATCAGTATTTGGTTAGTCTGTTAATTAGTTCAGTTCTGTCTTCCTCCACCCCCTGCCTGCAATTAGATCCTGCTGCCTCCATTGCTGCAACCATTTGTAACAGTAAGACATTTATAAAGGTTTATCTGCTTGGAAAACAAATAAATTACTCTCCTTCAAAGTACTGCTTTAGCATACCTGGCTTTACCGGATGTGCCACTGAGCATAGCGACACTGTGCGCCAGATGCCATGTCACTTAATGTTAAAGGTGCTGTATGTAACTTTTTTCACTCTATTAAAGCATAAAAATACCATAATATGTTTGTAGCCTATATATTGAAGAAACATGCTAAGCTCACATACTCGTTTCTCTGAAAAACACTTCTACTGCTAGTTATTTTACTTTGAAATGTGCGTTTCCAGGCTGGAACGTTTGTTTTTGTTTTGGTCTGTGTGATAACTGCACGCTGCCAATTTTCCAATTTTCATTATCATTTGCACTCGTTCCTGTTGCGTGTGCTCAAACTGGCAACCCGTGTGAGCGCCGTCCATTCTTACAGACTGCACCTTTAATACTGCTACTGTGGAGCAGACGTGGAGATGGAGCAGGCTTCTGACCAATAGGAGCATTTTCTTAAAGCAGCCGCATTCAGCTTCTGGAAAGAATACAACTAACGACTCGTTAAGTTGCAACTGACATTTTTCAGACAAAAAAAATCTTTTTATGCTTTTATGTTGACAAAATGGATGATGAGGGAGAGCAATCCACAGCTGACAAAACATACACAGCTTCATCTGGTAGGAGAAAACGAAGTGATATGGACTAATTTTACTGTTTGCAGTACAGAAAAAACAAAGGAGGTGTGCAACCTGTGCAAAACAACCATTGGCAGAGGGGAAAGATACCAAATATCTGAATACATCTGTTATGCGTAAACACTATTTACGTTGCATTTCAAACACTCTATTGCCATATCACCAGCTCTGAAGCCCAGGCCTTCTCAAAGCACAGAACCATGCACCAGTGCTGCCTCTTCTCCAAATATGAAATAAAATGCTGCTATCACCCTGCTGCTATTAACATCACCTATGCCATTGGTGAAATGATTTGCAATTATTTGTTTGCCATACTTATCATACCAGTCAAGACGGGATTCAGTTGCAGGCTCAAACAACAGTTTGACTGAATAACAGGCCTAAAAAATGCAATAGAAAAACATCTCCTTATATGGCGAAGCAGAGCGCAAAGCTCACGCACCAGGAGAACAGCAGGGCGTCAGGCAGAGGGGCGGTGGCGAGATCGCACGCTGATGATAGGCAAGAGACTGGAGTGGGAAGACAGGACTAGTGAGCTGTAACCCAGCCGGCAGCAGAGAGAAGGCCTGGAGGGATCGACAGAAGATGATGCACAAAAGAAAACAAACAGGGAAAACAATTGGCAATTGTGCTGCCAACATTCAGGAACATCTTGATAAGATGCTGCATACTCGCCAGACAACGGTGAAGAAGCCATTCTCAGTGGGCTATTTTGTGACTGATGATGCTGGCCTATGGTTTTCATACTGAAAACAGATCTTGATTCACGGTTTCAGTCAGTATTTCACGACCTGACTGGCCCATACTTCAAGGCAATGCTTTTGGACCCCAGATTCAAAAGAAGGCCCAAATATCTTTTTCAGCAATGCAGATTTTAGCAGGCTGAAGGAAAGTGTTACCGCTTAAGTCGAGCATGATGATAAAGAGCCAGCCAGCTGCTTCATCAACTACCACTGATCCAACCATGAATGAGTCAGCTCGATCTGTTTTGGGGTGCAATGTCAACTAGACTAGAAACCGTGCCACATTTCAGATGACTGCCAGTGCTGCCATATAATGCTACTGATATAATGTGTCACTGATATCAGATCCAGTAGCAATAAACAGGCAGCTAAAAATCCTGCACCGACACACATTGCCCATGCCCTCCTACAAGTGTCTCATCCGAACGGCTTTTCAGCACAGCTGGAGACATTGTTTTTCTACATCGGTCAAGACTTCTTCTATGTCATTTGATTCAGCTTGCATTTACTAATTTTCTGCATTTTCTAAAGTTTCTGATGCATTAACATGTTTTAAGAGTCTGTACAAATCAAAATTGGCAGTTTTTAACTACTGAATACTTTCTTTCAACTTCTGTTTTTTTTTTTTCTACTAGTCCAATTATATAAGATTGTGGGTGTATGTTCTGACAATTTTGTACACAAAGTTCCTCTGAAAAATAAATAAATAATCCTTTTCATTAACATCTTGTATTGTTTAAATGGGAAGATATTTAAAGAAATTTATAATTATAATAAAAATAATAATTTATTACGTTATACAAGGTATATTTGTTAAATGACAACAGAATTATATTAATAACAGATTTTCACGAACTTCCGGGTTAAGCCCCGCCCACTTCCGGTTTCATTGCTACAGATACAAATAATTTTGAGATTGTTACAGTTTCAGAAACTGGCTCCGCTGCACACCTTTAGAATGCTGATAAGATATTTATTTTTTTGCCCTGTAAACACTCATTTGCAGTCTATTGTCCAATGTCTGGCGAGGAGAACTGCCCCATTCATGTTTCTATTGTTCTCACTTGATGAGCCTTTTACACCTCTGTTGGTATGAGATTTATCATTATTCTTTTGTTTGTATTCAGCCATTATTCACCTTTATTCTGGCATTACATGGCTTGCCCACAACATTTTGATCCCGCTATACATTATTCCACCTATTATCTGAAGTATATACTTGGGACCTTATGAGAATTATTTTAACAAATTAGTTTATGGAATAAAATAGCTCCTGGAACAACAGGTGCATGAGAGCTACAATTAGCATCAAACTACATAACACAATTTAAAAGATTAATATTACACTTTTACTCAAAACTCACTTTCAACCACCATCGAGTGTTTGTATTAACTTCCGATCGCAATCTAATGTGGATTTAGTCATATAATGATGTTGAAATATGCTATGTTAGCTAATCACTACGGTCCATTCTTCATACATCGCTAACTCAGTTAGCTGGATTTGACTGATGACGATTTGGCATGATCTGTTACAATGCAGCTCTAGCCAGGGACGATTAACTAAAGGGAAGCAACTAAAGGGAAAATTTCAGTGTCTGAATAGTCTGAGGGTTGCATCTGACAGGGCCTGCAACATTATTGTTGCAAGTGCCATACTCCACAACATTGCCACCATCAGAAAGGAAAAGTGGGGGAGGTGCAGCCTGATGATGACTTCTAGCCAGTGCACTTGGGCCAACCTAGTGTCAGAACTGCACAGGGCAGAATTGTGGAACACCATTTTTGAGAAGTGTTTAATAAAAGAGAAGACCTAATCCCTTAAGAGTTTTATTTCAATTATTCTTTGTAAAGAAAAGTAATCAGTTATCAGTCATCTTTGCCAGTAATCAATCATATTTTGCCTGCAATAAGAGAAATTGTTATGTAAGGTTAACAATAGTACTTTTGAAGCAACTCTTAGTGCCAGTTTTTTCTTCGTTAAGTGGTCAAGTTCTATTTCTATGGAGCCCCTAAAGGGACATGGTGGTGGAAAAATAATTTAATGGGAGAAAACATTTTTTTTCAAATCTTTTGCGTTCTCTTGCAGAACTTTTGTGTTCCTCCGTGAGATACTTTGTGTTTTAGTTTTGAAAACTTTTGCATTCCCTCACAAAGATATATGCGTTCCCTCGCAAAACTTTTCATTCCCTTGGAAAACCTGTTGTGAGTCCAAGTTCAAACACTATGAACAGCTCCATGTTAACGTACAGAGCTGTCTGAAACACTGCCAACAGGATATCAAACAGGAAGTGCTTGTCAGAGCTCACAACAGGTGTTGCGAGGAAATGCAAAGCTTCTCGGGGGAACGCAAAAGTTCTGTGAGAGAACGCGAAAACAATTTTATTCTCCTATCCCAAATTTTTTCCACCTCCACATCCCTTTAGGGGCTCCGTAGAATCCTGCAGGCATCCCTGTTTGCACCATAAAACTAGCATAAGCTAAACTCTGTTGGACAGTGGCCCTCCAGAAGCAGGATTGGACACCCCTGATAATGTGTCCTTAGCAGACAGATTTTACAAAAGTTTGTTAAATAATGCATAAATGGCTGTCAGGAGTTAAGGAGTCTACTGGGGGCACCGCTGGGTTGGGAGGCCAGAGAGCGAAAAACTGAAACACTGTAAAAAAATAAAAATAAAAATAAAAATAAAAAACCCTGTTAAAAAATGAATTTTTTTAAAAGTAACATACTGTTTTCCATTAAACCAGTAATATAATGCAGAAAACAATGCATTATGGGCAATAGTTGTCATTTCCTGAAGTATACAGCAAAAAATACTGTGAATTAACCACAAGAACTGAAAGAAGAGAAGAGCTATGTCACAGTCACCAGCTGGGGTGCCGTTGAGAGCCACCAGGGGGCACTCCATCACAGACTACTGTCAGTCCCATCATGAACTGTAATTCCCACAACCTATTGACTGGACTCATAATGCCTGATTACGTCCACCTGTGTCTCATTACCCTTGTTAACCCTGTCTATATATACCTGGTTTATTCAGTCATTCTTTGCGAAGTCTTGTTTAGTGTTATGCTGCAATTCTGAGCCTTCTGTCTTTGGTCTCCCATATTTATGGTTTTGATTCTTGTGCCTGGTTTCTTGGATTTTCCCTGTTTGTCCTGGGTTTTCTGCCATTTGATTGGATTGTTTGCCTCGTGGTTCTGACCTTTGCCTGTATTTTGGATTACAATTCTGGATTACCTTTAAATAAAGGTGCGTTTGGATCCTCAATCCCGTATGTCAGAGCAGTACGTAACAAGCAGAAACACAACTTTAATTAAATCTGTCAAGATCTCACCAGAGGATGATTTGCAAAAAGAACAGGGGTCTGTTTCAGAAATGAGGATAAGTGAAAACTTTGAGTATGTTAACTCTGAAATGAGAGAAACTCTGGGTTTTCTGTTTCAGAATGGGAGTTATGTCAAACCTAAGAAAGCAGGATAAGTCAAGCCCGTTTCTGAAAGAGAGGTAACTTATACTCTGAGTCAGTTACCATGGTAACTTACTCTATGAACCTAACCTGGTCGGGAGCAGGTTTTCTTGGGTAAACTCAGAGTTTCTTTAAAGCTCCTCCCCCTTTTTAAAGCATAAGCGATTTTTGAATACTTTATTCACACTACAAAAAATAATCTTAATGCAAACGGAAACAATTTTTCTTATCCCATTGGCAGATAATGAGCAAAATAAGAAAAATGCACTTAAATATTTTTTCCCCCCTCAGGAAAGACTAAATACTTTATGTATATTTTCTTATGTAGAAAATGCATCTTGATTTGAGAATCTTTAGATATTTTGACTGGAAACAACAAGACAAAAATGCTAAGTAAGAAAAGCAGTGCAGTACATTCATTTATTGCACATCTTTCTATATAACATCAGGGATGCAGAGCACATTAGTTAGGCCGCTGTATCCAAAGCGGGAAGGAAAGTGTACCTCACTCTCACGCTCTTTCTGAGAATTTTTGTGTTGTTTCCTGGGCACAAACCCGTGAGAGCCATCAAAGAGCAGATTTTATTGTTCTTCCAATACTTGGTATTGTGGCCATCTCTTCTTCATCGCCCCATTTTGCGAGCCTCTGCCTTCTTGCTGTTGGCTGAGTAGAAGTCAAATGTTAATTTCTTTAGCCTAATCAAGAAATGACACAGGTTGGATAAGAGAACATTTAATTATGCAAAAAGAACATTAGACTATGTGGTAAAAGCTGCTGCTCATTGAAATAGACACTGAACGATACAGTATTTATTAAAGGTGCCCTAGAATTTGAAATTGAATTTATCTTGGCATAGTTAAATAACAAGAGTTCAGTACATGGACATGACATACAGTGAGTCTCAAACACCATTGTTTTCTCCTTCTTATTTAAATCTCGTTTTTGAAAAACACCCCTGAAAGTATAGGCGAATCTCCACATAACACCGACTGTGACGCAACAGTCGGGATCATTAATATGTACGCCTCCAAAAATTTGCATATGCCAGCCCATGTTCAATACCAGGCGGAACTGCGCCCTCCCAGGATCTAACGTTACCTAGGCTACTTTCACTTTTTTAAAATTCATCATAACCGCGCGCGCGCGATCTGCTTGCAGTCGTGATGGATGCATGTGTGTGGGAGAAATTTGGAGTTATCTGAAGAAAATTTTGTGAAAGACTTATTTGCTGCATGCATTTTCGTGTTGGATAGCCGCAAATGTGGAACTTCATCGCCGAGGAAGCACGCAGATAACTGTGGTAACAAAGCAGTTCTATCGAACAGTATTTTTCAAATTTAACACTCTTAAGTATGTGGGGTGTTTGAACCCAAAATTGTCAGATGTAGGCTAGACGAAATTGCGTGGTAGATATAGTGTTGCAGCCGCGTCTGTTCGATTGGTAAAATGTGATAAGGCTACTCAGTTTTGTGGTAACGTTAGCCATGTTCTTCATGTACCGGCCTTTTTACAGCTAATGTGATTGGCTAAACTTATTTTATTTCGGGTGCGGTCGGGTGTCGGTTCTATTTTAAGCGGGTCGGGTGCGGATTTTAATTAGTGCTGCTGTCAGAAAACGGGTCGGATGCGGTTTGAAGCACTGCGGGTACGGGCGGGTGAGGATTTACAAAATCGGACCCGTGCAGGACTCTGATGTACGGTTGAACGCCTAATCTCTCCATTGTCACACTGGACATCAGGGACCTGTTTGCTGTCACTCTGAGCTACTGTTATGAGCCCGCAGTGAAACAGCCAATCAGAGCAGAACTCCTCATTACTATTCATGACCCTTCCAAATAAGGTAAAAACCAAGCGTCAACATTCTAATCTGAAAAATGAAGCCTACCCGGAAGTGCGAAAAACTGCAATACATCGAAAATCCGCTAGGGGCAGGTCCCAAAAGGGAGCAAATGTCCATAGACCCCATGTTAAAATGTCCGTTTTCACAGCATAAATTCATGTTTTTACAGGTTGGTCCCATGGACTTTTATTGTATTTTTCGATAGGTTCCGAGTGCCTGACAACTGTGAGGGGGGTGAATTTTTTTCTAACTCGTTAGTTTAGATCGTATTTAGATATAAAATGTATGACAAATAAGGGCGTGGTTAACTTTGACTGACAGCTTGATTGACAGCTGATAACGAGCATAGGCTGCGCCAAGGAGAATGACAACATAAGAAGCGCCATTTTTTAATATACAGTTGAAATATAATACTACTGTTTTTGTATCATGAAATGTAGTTTTAAGAGTTTTTCAGGCGAGAATGTAGTTGTTTAAAGCTCAAATCTGTGGTTTATTTATAAAGATTTATGAAAATTTTATCCAGGTTGTGAGATCCAGACGATCACCGGGCGATCGGAGCTCATGTACCCCGCCTGGAACAGCCTTTCCTCGGCTAGTCGTTCTGACGTTTGCTGCTGACTCTGGCGTCTCTGTAGTGGTTAAACATGAGATATAATTCGTCTTGTGTATATCTAACGGGCGATTTTTGGTCTCGTGAATCTATAATTTGTTCCCTGGCAATCGTTGAAAAGTTTATAAGCTATTTAACTTTACCGTTGTATGGTTAGACTAGAGCGCTGACTTTGTATGTTTGACTGAATTGTTTGCTTTATTTGTATAGCTCTTGTACTTACTTATACTTTATAATGGCTAATATTGATAAAACTGAAATTTAACAAAAAGAGACTGGGCTGAGTTTTGTCATTTTAAATTTTAATACAACGAAGATGATCTGTAATGTTGTTTACTGCAACATCTGTTGTTTAGTACAAATGCACATATTGCCTGGACCATATTAAAATGTTTAATATTTTTATATTATATTTAAACGAAAAGAGGCAGGGTTGTGTTTTATATATTTCATTTTGTTATAAATAGGCTAACGTTATATGCAGTGAATATAATCAATACGCGTTGCCTGAACCACATTTGTGTGGCTATAATGTTTAAGATTTCTTTAAATGAAAACGAAAAGAGGCAGTGTGGTGTTTTATAACATATTTTGTTTTATTGTTGCCTAAAATATACATACAGAGATAACCGGAGTAGCAGAGCGAGCTGAGTGCGCTGTTCCATTTGCAGAATAACCGGACTCATGCCTAATGTCAGCGCTTGGCTTCTTGTGACAAACATGCCGAGAAGCAAGAACAAGATCTGCTGTATGTCATCCATTGTTGTTTATGTTGCTTTCTTCACGCGAAAATGACATCGTTCCAGTCTCACACAAAGCCCGCCCTTTTACCCATATATGGATTGGTCAGAAGGTGGGCGGGGTTAGGATTTCCCAAGATGGCGCCGCCCATACCCCCCATAAACGGCTTCAAAACCGTTCTTCAGAAAGTCTATGGGTGACGTCACAGACACTTTGTCCATATTTTTTACAGTCTATGGTAAAAACAGACCATTTCATTCTAGGGCCAATTTCTAGGGTTGAAAATGGACCTGTAAAACCATATCTGGACATTTTAAATGCCCTTAAATAAGCCATACCCTCTATGTAGATATCAGAGACAAAATTAAAATATTATTTCAACACATTCTAGGGCACCTTTAAAGGGCCACTATTGTGGATTTTTGAAAATGACCTTTCATGTAGTTTGTAACATAGCTCTAAGTGAATGAAAACATCCTGCAAAGTTTTAAATCTGAAATCTAATCTAAATCTTAAGTCTTTCAAAAATAAGAGTCGACTCTGAGTCAATGAAATGAATTGATTTTCAAACGAGTCATAAGCAGTTTAGTTGTGACATCAAGACGAAACATTAGAATATTGCCCGCCCACTTATTGCACGTGCAGACACCAGGGAAAACTTGAACCTCAAACCAACAGCTGATTCCTGTGGATACTGGATAGCATCATGTCCAGAAGATGCTGTGCTCTAAAATGTGAAGGTAAAGCCAGTTTTTTTTCACTGCCCAAGGACGAGTGAAAAATCAGTGGTTAAAGTTATTCTTTACCACGATATCGCAGCAGTATAATCCTAAACTTTTGCTGTGTTCCCTTTATTTTACTGAAGACTGCTTTTTAAATCTCAAAGTTCAATGCAGGATTCGCAAACCGCTTGCTCTTGAAAGATGGTGTTCAAAAAACTTAGTTTTGAGTTTTATATTGTGTAGGTCTCCTGCTAACTGGCTAACTCACGTTATCACTGTCTTACTGAAATACTTCTGTTAATCAGTTGTGGGCCACGATTACCTATAACTGTGTCTATTAATGCAGATTGTCTGTCGTTCTCACTACTTTGAGGAAATATTTGTTTTACAAATGTTTATGTTACATCAGATCATTCACTCTAGAGCTCGGCTAATGTATATTGTATACATGCACTGTTATTGATACAGTTTCCACGTATTCACCGCAATATATTAGAAAAATACCCGGTAAATAAATTAGTACAAGTAAAATAAATGGTTTGTTGATGGACATGCACTTGTTAATGCTTATGGTGAGGAATTACAGTTGCAACATCTCATATAATGTACCTCAAACTGTGTAGTGTATCACTGAGAAATGTCCTGCTCAAGTCGTCCTTGCGATGGAGGTTCGGGTTGAATAACTAGTCCTTCCAGTGTTTCATCATCGGACTCGCGCTCGCATTGATATGGTAAAATCAACGTCATTGTTCATTACTGTGTTTAGTTTACAGTGTAGGAAGCCTCAGGACCAGGACACGCAGAGCTGACATTGTTATGGCAATGGGCGGTTTTGTTTTCGATGCGCTGTACACGGTAGGCCAATCACAACAGACTGAGCTGTCTGGCCAATCAGAGCAGAGTAAATCACAGAAAGGCGGGATTTAGAGAGATTTAACGAGTAGTTTTTTTATACCTTTGATGCATGTAAACATTTTGTAGGAGACTCCACAACACCATTAGGAAACTTTAAAATAGCATAATAGGGGCCCTTTAAATATGTCAAATGTTTGTAAAGTCATGTAGCCTACACCCATTAACCTTTGTGCTTAAAGCTTTACCAGACTGAATTATTCTTTATACTTCATTTAATTTTTTTTCTTCTTTTTTTTTTTTTTTTTGGACCGTGGGATACCATGAAAACAGCCATTAAGAATTAAACATATTGACTCAGAAGAATGTGGAAGTCTTTTTGTCGGTGCTGTTGTCATGGTGAATCGTCATTTCTGAGCTCCATTGATCATGGCTTTTCATAGTCATGGTGCACGCGCTTAACTTAAGTCAGTCTACTCAGAGTTGATTGAACTAACTCAATTCAGCTGTTCTGAAACCGAAAACTCAAGAGTTTCCATCAGGGTAAATCAACTCAGAGCTCAAGTTTTAACTCAGAGTTGGTTGAACATCCTTATTGAAACGGCCCCAAAACACGAGAAACCAAGGAAATAAAACCAAGCATACCAACAAAACATCCACATAAAGACCTGACCAAGAACAAGTGGAACACAAGGTCTATGTCTGAAAATTGTCCAAAAGTCCAAAAGAGTCCAAAGCTGAAAATTGCTTCATCTAACCGATTTTTTTTATGGTAGCATAGACATATCCTTTGCCTATGATATCCCACAATCCATGTGCTTTCGATTCTGTGACATTTGGGCTGAAAAATAAAAAGGGCATCTGAAAGTTGCGGTTGGTGGTCAGCTTGTGTGTATGTGTATGCTTTTGATAAGCTTTTTTAACTTTTGATGTAATTTCTAGCAAGAAATATCGTAGCAATTAAATATCTGCTTAGTTACCACCAAAGAACTCTCTATCTTTAGGCTTTTCCAGCACATCTACAGTCCATTCCTCCAGAAGTTCAGTGTCTTTTAAAGTGAAAAGTGGGTATTTTCAGACACATATGGACATTTTTATAGAAATCCTATTACTCTTTGACACTAATGCAGGTTCTCATGGAGGACATATGGGAATGTAAATCAGCAGCCAAATGGACCATCCCACAATTCATTTGCATATTGCCATTGTTCCCTTAGTTGCTCTTTTGGCTGATTCCCCTTGACCCCCAAGAACAAACCCCACAATCAATTCAACCTGACCTTAGCATGGCTGACCTCACCTTCACTCCTCCCTGAAAGAAAGCAGCCTGGACACGGATTTGTACCTCAGACCACAGTCATCTCTGCCTATAACTGCACAATCAATCCTGCCATGGCATATTAATTCCCTTATTACATTTCAATTTGCCTTTACCAAATGTACTTAAACGTAGTTTTTATTTTCAGTCGCTGTTAAGTACTTACATGTTTTAATCCCAGCAAATCTAAATTAGTTTTCAGGTATGAAAAACTCTATATATCTATATATAAGAAAAATTACATTTCTATTGTAGTTTATTTAGATGGATGGATGGATGAATGGATACGGTACATTGCCCGGATGCAGATTTTTGTCACTGCTTTTCAGGAAGCAATCCTGGGACATTCCACATGTTCTGGATCACACGTACATGGTACGTAATACCAATAAGAGTTCGAAACAGATGTCACAAAACTCTTGTTAATGGGCATGGACCGTTACGCAGTAGCGGATTTTAAGCAGATTTGGGCATGCCAGCTAAAGACCAGTCCTTGGATTTCGCACAAACCCTCATCAATATCCTTTATTATTGCGCAGTTCAATGTTAATGTCTTGTTGAAGCCCCTGTGTCAGCAGCTGCAGTCCCACCACCCCTTGCTCCTTTCTCACCCTCCTCTCCTCTTGTGTGTTGTCCAGCTGCTGGTGATCCCTGACCTCCTGACCCTCACTCCTGACCTCAGCGAGTCTTTCCCACGCCACACCCTTTTGTGTGAAGTTTGCTATGGCAACACAGTGGTCAGTGGTAATATATGCATTATCCTGCTAAAGGGACATTTCATAAAGGAAATTATTTGACTTAGCACATGAAGCAGAATCACTAAGCCCAAAGAGTCAACACATTAGAGTTGCTTAAGAATGATTTTAAGATATCAACAAAAAAAGTTAAGGAAATAACACTTAAATTACATCCCACCAGTATTTGATAAGGTGTTACTATGGTGTTGAAAGGGTGAGAAGTTTTAAAAATCTTGGGTGTATCTTACAGAAGATCTTTCCTGGAAATGCATGTACATCACGTTGTGACAAGGGCAAATCAACGCATCTATCATTTATGACGGTTGGCCAGGTTTAAGGTTTCCCAAAAAGTGATGAGGACTTTCTATACTGGTGCTGTGGAGAGCCTACTCACAGGGAGTATTATTTCCTGGTTTGGAAGCACAACGGACCAAGATCAGAAAGTCTTGTCCAGAGTGGTAAGATCAGCACAGAAAGCCATCAGGACTTCACTCCCCGGCATCAAAAACATTTACACTCAGAGATGCAGGACCGGGGCCAAAATAATTATTAAAGACTTTCATCATCCAGGACACAGCTTATTGTCTTTGCTCCCATCAGGGAAGCGTTACAGGATCATGAGAACCAACACAGAAAGAATGAGAAGGAGTTTTTATCCTAAGGCAATCCGGCTAATGAATGAGGACTCTTGATGAGACTACACATACATTATATACAAACACAGACATTATCATATACTGATTTTATATGTACTCATGTTTGTTCTAGTGTTGGTTTATTTGTTTTTATCTTATTGTTGTTAGTATTTTTGCATTGTGGGATGAGAAACTAGGGGAAAACCATTTCACTATATTGCATCACATGCATGTATGTGACAAATAAAGAGCCTTGAACCTGGTTCTGGGTGGTTACTAGGGCATCATTAGGTGGGTGTTTATGATCCAAAAGGGCCCATACACAAGTATATCTCTGATATTTTGGCCCCTAGATATGGCTTGGGTTCCTTCAGTGTAAGTCTGTGTTTTTCTGCTCATTTTGACATATGCCAAGCTCAAATTGTATTCATAAAATCTCAGAAAAGTAAAATACACTTTTTATACCTTACATCAATGAAAACACATTATGCAGCAAAGTTTAATACATAGAATTAGAAGTCTGCTTACTTGTGAGAATCAGTAAAAGTGAAGCCTGGGTCAATGACATACACGACTGAAAAAACATGCCTAATCAATCTAATCATTTACCAAGTTCTCAGAAATGTATTTGTATTCATGTTCATTTATTGACTCTAAAATTGACTCTAAAAATGTCATGTGTAACCATCAAGTAAAAAGTAATATCATATTTTCCTTACACCTTGAATATGTGTGTGTGTGCACATAGTTTACGTATATATTTGTTAATATTAATGTTAATATTATTTATATGTATTTTATTATCATTTTATTTATTTATTTGCCATTTATTTAATATATATTAAATATAGCATGCATTTTATATAATATTTAGTCGTTTTAAGTCAAAGTATGTGTGAAGTACATTTTTAATGTATTGTTGAATAATTAATACATAGTAAAAAGCATTAGCATCACATCACCATTAATAATTAAATAAAGGCAGCATTTTCCATATTCCTTTTTTGCTTGTTTGTTTTAAACAACAGTGCATTTTTTCTCATTTCTGCTTGATTTTCAGACATGTCTGATTCTTGAAATCAGGGGTGGTATCTTTGTTAATCTGTAATTTGTCAAAGACAAACTTTAAAAGCAAATTGAAATGCCTGTGAAATGACAACTTTAAGATAAAGTCTTGGAAAAAGCCATATTTTATCAGACTCAAGGGCTTGAGACACTCTCTCCATCAGATTGACTATCTGCAGCACAGTCACACAAGCCAATGTAGTTATTCTTGCATCCATCCACCTGTCATCTATACTTCTCCCTCACTCTTTCTCCCTCTCTCTCAACCCCTCGACCCCCCAATCCTGTCACTTTCTCAGTGTATTGTAGTACAAGAGATGTTCTCTTTTCAGGCCTGGTCTCTTAGGCAACCCCACTGCTGCATGTAATGAGATGGATAGAAGGAAAGGGAGAGAAAGATGTGGACACACACAGATACCGACAGAGACAGAAGAAGACGCTGACCAAGACGGTCACTGACCACAAAACTCCTGTATGGATTTATCAGCAACATTTGAAGTTCATGACGATACTAGACAACTAAAGGTAAGTTGGAAAATAATCACAGTGGCATGGGATTTCTAGTAATTTAAACAATATAGTCATTTAACTGGATGTACTTATTTTGATTGGTTTGGCATGGGAAGAAAAAGTGTCAGAGTCAGGATTACAATAAGACAATAAAACTCTTCACAGAGTTTTATTATAATATAATATAATATAATATAATATAATATAATATAATATAATATAACATAATATAATATAATTAGATGGCAAGCCTCTCTATATCAGTGAAGCTTCTGAAGATGTAACTCTGAAGTCTATGCAACTCTACAGTGTGGTGGTACTTTTTTTTATACAAGTTCATGATTTATATGTATGATTTACTGTCTGTTTCAGAAGACTTTTGTTGTCATCCTGTTGTCTGCGTAGCAGCTGGATTGAGCTGGATTTCTGTGGCCCTTCTCCAGTGTCTCCTGTCACTTACAACCTGGCAGTCAGAGACTGATTGTCCAAACGCAATTCTTGCGTCTTCCTGATCATTGTGCAGGAGTTGTGGATGGACATCATGCCTCTGGCTAGCCGCCCCCATCAATCTGAGATACACTACCTAAAAGGGAAAAAAGACATGATGAAGGAAGGGTATTACATCCCAATGTGTGAAAGAGCCTTTTTGGAATTTCTATCAGAATTGGGAACCAAACCAAAAAGATCCTTTTGGGATTAAGATCCTTCTGGAAAAACTCAAATTCCTATTTTAGATTTAGATTCTGATTTTTACCATCCAGGTGGATATTGTGTCATTTTTAACAGAACCCTCCTTGTATTGGAGTCATGTCTTGCGACTGGGTATTACCATAAGGATTCTGATTATAAATTATGATAGACATTCCAATTAGAATAATTTTTACATTTTATTTTTATCTATTACAAAAAAAATAGAAAGTGAAAGATGTGTTAACAATGAGAAACAGTGAAGTTAATTATGTGAGCCGAGGTGAGTTTATATAGAAAGGGGTAAGTACAGCTTGTGGAGAAGTTATAGCTATGCTCTACAGTATACTGTGTGTGTGTGTGTGTGATTTGCCTTGTCAGTGGGTCTGTTATGCTTTGACTGGGTCATTTGCATTTTTAAAACCGCACACACACACACATACACACACACACACACACACACACACACACACACACACACACACACACACACACACACACACACGAGAATGTTTGGGGTAATATTTTTATGTTTAAGTTTCATGGTGACCATGACCGTGTATTTATTTGATAAAAAATACAGTAAAACTGTAATATTGTGAAACATTATTACAATTTTAAAGTAACTGTTTTCTATTTTAATATATTTGAAAATGTAATTTATTCATGTGATGGCACAGCTGAATTTTCAGCAGCTGTTACTCCCTTCTATTATGCTGTTTTGGTGCTCAAGACACATTTCTTATTATAATCAATGTTGAAAACAGTTTAAAGCTGCTTAATATTTTTGGTGGAAACAGAGATACATTTTTTTTTTCAGGATACTTTGATTAATTAGAAAGTTCAAAAGAACAGCATTGATTTGATATAGAAGTCTTTACTCTAACTTTTGATCAGTTTCATGCATCCTTGCAGAATATATTAATTTCTTTAAAAAAAAAAAATCTTACTGACCTTAAACTCTCAGACAGTTGTTAAGATAACAGCCCAGGTCGGCGCAGATAGCATTGTGGGCAAGTGAGCCAACATGTAGCGCCTTTGTGCTTCGGGTGACCCGAGTTCGAGTCCCGGCTTGTGGACCTTTCCCGATCCCGTCCCCCCTCTCTCTCCCACCTCTCTCTCCCACCTCACTTCCTGTCAAGCGACTGTCCTATCCTAATAAAAAGCTAAAATAAATCTTAAAAAAAAAAAAAGATAGATAGCAAGGTGACATTGATACAGTACAATGATGAGTTTTGATCACAACCATCATTTTGGTTGTTGGACATTTCAATGTTTAAAGTGTGTTGGATCAGCATTGAAATTTTGATGAAAGTCGACAACACACGAGTGGAGACACTGAACTAACAGTGATTTGTAGTTGATGAGCACAAGATCATTTCATGCATGTATCTCTGCAGAACACTAGACGGTGTTTCTCAATCAGTGGGGTGTTTTCAAACCACGATGGGCATTTTTAACCGCTTTACCCAATTTGCTCTAATCCACTGGGGGCTTGGTTTAGGGGTGGGCCTTCATGATTTTAGCAAGTCAGTTGAAAATGATTGAAAAACATCCATTGTAGTTTGAAATTGGCCACTGATTGGTAAACGGCCATTTTGGTTTTGCATGTGCACTTCTCAGTATGATTGATGCTTCCTCATTAGAGAGAAAACACAGGTGCATCCTATAGGCTACAGAAGTCTTGTGTGTTGAACCACCTACCAACAAAACTTAAAGGGGTCATGTGATGGTTCTAAATACAACATTATTTTGTGTATTTGGTTTAATACAATGTCTTTATGTGGTTTGAGGTTAAAAGAAGAAATTATTTTACACATATCATACATTATTGTTGCTCCTCTATGCTCCGCCTTTCTGAAACTGTCGATTTTTACAAAACTCATCGTTCTGAAAAGCGTGGTGTGCTCTGATTGGCCAGCAATCCAGTGCATTGTGATTGGCCTGAATACCTTAAGCGTGTGACGGAAATGTCACGTCCCTTACCATATTTGGAACATCAGCTCCAAAAGCAACAATCACAGGTGATTATGTCGTTACTACCTTATCAATTCGAGCCCGAATCTGATCCGGAAAATGCAGATGTCCAAGCTGATCGATCAACTTTACCAGTGCGACTGGACCAGATCGTATCAGATTGGTAAGGTTTTATTTCATTGGGGACATAATTACTGATTATAATGACTTATACTCTCTTTTTACTCATTGTGCCGCGCTATGGGGGGAGAACACAGTGTAAACATAAAACCATGTCTGCATTTGTCATCGTAGAAACGACATACGAGCTCTACACTATACTGCTCAAAACCCGCATTTGAATAGTCCGTGGCAAATGATTCAAATATGAAAACATACTTACAGGCTGTGTCTGTGAGTCAGAAGCGCCAGACTATACTTGCAAAGATCTTTTTAGAATCAGCCTTTGTGACAGCCGGCCTTGTACGGTCTGGTTCTGGAAACAGTCCCCTGAAAAATGCGCAGCACACAGTCAAATATTTTGGTTTTACTGTTCTGGAACAGTGTTGTAAATATAGCGTAACCACTGTTTTCCAATTGTGTCCTCTTCTGGAAGGCCAAAAGAAGTAGTTTGGCTTTCACAACGAAAAACACAGCGTCTCCACAACATGGCGGCGCCGGCGGCAACAATAATACAGCGACAATAAAAGTTACGCCTTCTTTCTTTGAGTATACATTTGGGCGGTGTAATGAAACTCTGCCCCCACACACTGACGTAGATTTGTGGGGGAGTGTTTAAACGAAGTGTTTTTAGGAAAGTGTGGATGAGCCTTAACTTTTACAAAGAATAGGCTATCTCTTTGCGTTTGAGACTTTGAGCTTATGCAACTCTGCAGATCTTATACATGCACAAACAGCTACATAACACACTAAAGAAAAAGGAAAACAAGAAATCCCATCATATGAACCCTTTAACACAGTTTCAAACAATGGTGCATCTACCTTATTATTTCTCTGTTCCTTTGTTTTGCGTGCTTGCTATTTGCGTTTGATTTGTATTGTACTGACTGTAATTAGATAGGTTAAAATGTTATTAAAGCGTTTGAATAAAGCATTCATTTTTCTACATTCTTTAAAAAAAGCATCTTGCTTTAGTAATGTCTATTAAGAATTTCCTGAATAAAGTTCTAACATCATTTAACAGATTTCTTGAAGTGCAAGAGACATGAACATGAGCAAGAATGTCACACTTGCACACAGCCCATGTCTTGCATTCACCACTTTTGAATAAGAAACAATATCAAGTATATAAAACTCGTCAAAACTCCACAAAACACAACAAGCTTTTAGCATATCGGTTAATTTAATTCTATTCTAATAGCCCACTTAAAGTGTTTATTACAAATAAATGACTAAATGCTAAAAAAGAGTAAAAAATTTAAATGAACCACAAATTTTTGCAGCATCTTCCCGCGCCCCTGGTCAAGCCAAGAGGGTAACCCATCAGCCGGAAAACAGAAGCTTCCCTGGGGGCCGCCATTGATTAGCAGACCATCACCTGCTGTTAGCATTCCATTGACTTTCATTCATTTTGGCGTCACTTTGACAGTGAATAACTTCACATCTGAGCCGTTTAAAGACTCCATTTGTCCATTATTTATTTCTAAAGAAACACGAAAATGTATAAAAGGCTCCATTCCCTTGTATCTTACGTTATGGCCCCGTAGAAGCAGTTTTTGTAAAAATAGGCTAACGATTGCGTCATAACCACACGACTCTCTGTCGCACAGTAGAGAAATGACCGTATAGACAGGAGGAGAAGCTCGCAGGCAATCGGGGGATGTGGAGGAAAAATGACAAAATAATTAATCAGAATACTTAGCAAAAGTTGCTCCTGCTCCTAGCTCATGGAGAGCTCCTACTCTCGCTCTCTGTCTCTGCAAGTTTTGGAAGGGAAGGGAATGATTCAAATTTCTCTTGGCACAGCTACTAGAAGACAGACAGGTTGCTCACGTCACATCTACGTCATCAAGCTCAGTTTGAGTCTGTGCAGTACTCAGTGCTCAGCCATCAGGAAGTGAGTGCTTCTAATTGACTTCACTTTTCTCCGTTGAATCCAATGGGGTCGCTGTGTCCATTTCTTTTACTGTCTATGGGTCAAGCCCATTTCTGAAAGAGAGGCAATTTATACTCAGAGTCATTTACCATGGTAACTTACTCTGTGAACCTAACCTGGTCAGGAATAGGTTTTCTTCAGTAAACCCAGAACCCAGTAAACCTCTTTCGCTCTCCTCCTCTTTTTTAAAGTGTAAGCGATGTTTAAATACTTTATTCATTCATTCACACTGCAAAAATAAATATTTTTCTTACCCCATTGGCAGATAATTAAATAAGGGAAATGTACTTAAATTTTTTTTTTTCCCCAGGAGAGAAATATCTTGGGCCCTATCTTGCACCCAGCGCAATTGACTTTGTACACTGACGCATGTATCATTCCTATTTTGCACCCGCGCAAAGCGCGCTTTTCCCTCCACAGAAGCACGTCGCTAAACTAGGGAATGAACTTGCGCTCCCTGGGCGGTTCAGCGCAAAAAAGGAGGCGTGTTCCGGCGCAAACGTTCCTTCATGCTATTTTGCAGGTTTAGAAAACAATTGCGCCACTAACCAGGAAAAAATAGTTTAAAGTCAGTGGCGCGTTGCGCATGTTATTCATATGCTATTTTAAGGGCGCATGCTTGGCCATAATCAATGTAGCGTGTGCACAACGCGCATACACTTTGATTCTCTCATCTACACAGAAGCAGCAGTTTTCATTTTTGCAAATCATACATTATTATGATAGATAGATAGATAGATAGATAGATAGATAGATAGATAGACAATTTATTATAAAAGCATACATCTAGCTTACACATTTACCCAAATTATCATACGCCTTTTTAACCGAAGTTAATTTGGGTGGGTTTCTCCATCCCCAACGTCCCTGACGAGAGCGTTGCTCTCCTTGGCTGTGAACCGCTCCTGGCGCGCGTCTGGCAAATCCGCCGTTATAATAGGAATCCGCTTTAGAACAAAGCGCGTCTGCTCTTAAAGGGAATGTGAGATGACGCTCTGATTGGTTTATTTCACGTTACGCCCAAACCACACCTATGAATAATGAAGCTACTTCAGACCAACCCATTTTAGATTTGCGCCTGGCGCAAGAGTCATTTATCCCGCCGGGAAAATAGCAACAGCGCCAAGACCCGCCCACAAAGTTACTTGCGCTTTGCGCTTTGACACTTGCGTTTCAGATCGTTAAAATAGGGCCCCTTATGTCATTTTTCTTTAAAAAATCATCTTGATTTAATTGAACCGTTCAATATTTTGACTGGAAACAAGACAAAAAAATTAAGTGAGAAAAGCATTGTTTTTTTTGTTTTTTTTGCAGTGCAGTATTTATTCATTGCACGTTTTTCTATAACATCGGAGATGCAGAGCACATTAGTAAGGCCGCTGTATGCAGAGTGGTAAGGAAAGTGTGCATCGCTCTCACACTCTTCTGATAATTTTTGTGTTGTTTCCGAGCGGCAACCTTATGGGATCAATATCCCGTCAAAAGTATTGTGGTCACAGATAAAAAAATAATAAGCGTGAATCAAATATTTTAAAACACATGTAAAAATATATTGCATAAACTGAAAAAAAGTAAAGCAAAATGATCAGAATAGCAAACAACATGGTCACGGATCAAAATATAAAAAGCAAGAATAAAAAATAACAAGCATATATAAAAACTTTAAACACATTAAAAATTGGGCGGGCTTAAGCGTCACTATTGGTCCACTAGTTCTAAATTGACAGCTCCTCCTCTAGCCAATCAATCGAAGAGGGGAGTTGACGTCAGTAGTCTGTGTCAGACACTCAGCATAATGGGCTGATCCATTACAAATCGCACCTGAGCCTCTTGTTGCATTTCTTTATATACCCAATTTTGGTATTCTAGGTATTATCAACTGGCCGGAATTTTGAGATCGCAATAGACGTGAAGGACTATAATGCGTTAAGAGCTCGCTCAAGTACTGCGGAGCTAAACCATTTAGTGCTTTGTAAGTAATCAGCAATATTTTAAAATATATGCAATGTTTAATAGGCAGCCAATGCACTGTTGACAGAACCAGGCTAATATGGTCATACTTCCTGGTTCTGGTAAGAACTCGAGCTGCTGCGTTTTGAACTAGCTTTAGTTTGTTTATTAAGTGTGCAGGGCAACCACCCAGTAGAGCCTTACAATAATCTAGCCTTGAGGTCATGAATGCATGAACTAATTGTTCTGCATTTGTCAATGAGAGCATATATATATTTCTGCTTATATATATATATATATATATATATATATATATATAAATATATAAATATAAACATATAAATATATAAATATAATATATATGAAGAGTTCAGATGCAAAAGCCTCTGAAAAGTGCCATCTGAAAATTTCTTCTAGAATGGTCATTTTTATCAAGCTCGTATATTTAAGTTCCATTTAAGTGAAATCACTGAACTTAAATATACAAGCTTGATAAAAATGATCATTCTAGAAGAAAATTTCAGATGGCACTTTTGGAACTCTTCATATATATATATATATATATATATATATATATATATATATATATATATATATATATATATATAATAATAAACTTTATTTTATAGAGCGCCTTTAAAAGCAGCTTCTCAAAGCGCTGTACATAAAATCATAGTCCACCAGGAAATACTACAAGTAAAACTTAATAGAAACAAAAACAGCAACATAAAAATAACTATAGAACGAGCACAATAAGACATCAGCATTCAAATGCAAGTTTAAAAAAATGTGTTTTGAGAAGAGCTTTAAAAATGCCAAAAGTCTATATATATATATATATATATATATTTTTTTTTAAGATGGAAAAATGCGGTTTTACAGATACCAGACATGTGACTTTCAAATGAAAGATTGGTATCAAAGAGCACACCCAGGTTCCTAACCGACAACGAAGACTTAACAGAGCAGCCATCAAGTGTTAGACAGTATTCTAGGTTATTACGTGTGGGAGTTTTTTGTCCAATAATTAGAAACTCTGTTTTTTCAGAATTTAGAAGAAGGAAATTGCTAGTCATCCAATTTTTTATATCAGCTATGCATTCTGTTAATTGGTAAGTTTCGTTAGGTTTTGAAGAAATATACAGCTGAGCATCGTCAGCATAACAGTGAAAGCTAATTCCATGTTCTCTTTCATCATCTCGTGTTCGAGATCCACCTATGGGAAGGGCATCCATACCTGACCTGCCCTTCAGGGCATCCATACCTGACCTGCCACGCTCTCGCATCCAATTGCACCAAGTCTGGCTAGACAGACAGAAGCGCACATCCAATGCTAGGTGAGGCCACACCCCCTTACCTACGGGCATATAAGGCTAGGCGCGCTGCTATTCCTCAGTTGACATTCGCTTCTCGCGATCTCTGCATCTCACAGCTCGGTTGATTTTTACACTGCTCACCTCATGTCTTCAGGAGGACATATCGATCAGATCAGCCTCTGCCGGACGTGACAGTCGTCTTTTTCAACTGCTGTTGTTTTGCACTCGGAGCCGCCCACGCTCTCGCTATTTTCACCGTTTTTCCTCACGGCTGCCTGCCACGGATTTCTCCGATTTCTTCACTGGTATGTCAGTGTCTAAGCCTGCCGCCTCTCCAGGAGATAGCCTATCACGGGCCTGCCCGGCCGTGTGTGGTGCTCTTATCGCAGCGAAGGATCTTCACTAGCTTTGCGTGGTCTGTTTGGGTCCTAAGCACACTCGGGAAGCCCTGGAGAACCCGGAGAATTGCAGTTTTTGCCTCATGCTGCCTAGGAAGCTGCTTAAACGCCGTTTTAAGGTGGCAGTGACACAGTGCACCGAACTCAGCTCTTCTGACTCGGACGGGCGACACGGTTGATGACGACGCGCTACTGGGGGCTTCCCGGCGCGCAACGTCTCTCATCTGGGCTGACCAGCCCAATCCCGCCTTCCCCAAAGAGGACATCTTCGAGGGCAACCTCGCTCTCGTCCACGAACCGCCCGGTTCTGGCGAAGAGAATGATGTGGCCATTCTTGGGGCTTCAGAGGACGAGGAGGCCTTCCCCCCCTCTGGTGTTCACCAGGCTAGCGCCCACGTGGCTCTGCCTCAAGCCATCCTCCTGGAAGTGTGTGAGCGAGCGGCCGCTCGTCTCAACATTGATTGGCCGACACCACGGAGCACTACCAACCAGGAGAGGGATATTTATGATGGGAAAGTGCTGGGACCCCCTCCCGGCCCGAGGAAACAACTCTTCCCCATCCTCCCGGCGTGCGCTAAGCACATGAAAAATTATTGGAGTGACCTGCTCGACTTCAGACACTGTCTCACGGGACTCGAGGTTAAGGACATGGCAGCTCACAGTATGGGCGACCCCCCCCCGCCGTTGAGCCTTCCATCGCCAGGCACCTTAACCCCCTCAGGGTGGGCTGCTCGCTCCCCCTAAGCCGGTCTTGCCCAACAAAATGGACCGTTTTGCTGCCTCCGTTCACCAGGCCGCTTATAAGTCCTCGGCCGTGGCTGTCAGGGCCCTAAACGTTTCTTCGCTCCTCTCTGCCTACCAGGCAGAGATCCTCGAAGAATTAGGGCAGCAACTGGAAAAGGGAAATCCTTCTGAGACCCTGTGGAAGGAGATCCTTACGGTGAACGACCTCGTCCTCCGCAACGCCCGGCAGGCTGTCCAAGCTTGCGGGCACTCCATGGCGCTTTCCGTGGTGGGAGAGCGCGCGCTCTGGCTGAACCTGTAGGGACTCCTTGACAGCGAGAAGCGGCGCATCACGGACGCACCGGTGGAGCCCGGCCGGGCTCTCTTCGGCCCCGCCGTCGCACTGATGCAACAACGGTGTGACGATAAGAAGAAGGAGGATGAGGCTTTCAAGCTGTGCCTTCCCAAGAAGGCGGTTCCACGCCAGGCGCCCCCTGCGCGTTTGCCTAACCCACCTGCCACGGGACGACAGTTTCCTCAGGGCAAGGAAAAGCCCCGCAACAAACCACTCCCATGGCATAATAACCCAGCGCCTACCAAGCTCTGGGGGAAGTCTGGGGGAGACCAGCGAATCCCAACCCCACCGACTCGAAACGCAAGCGGCCTGCCTGATGTTCAGCCGATGGGGGCATCGAGTCCATGTTCACGGGCCACGAGCCCTTCGGACTCCCTTCCTCTTCTAGGACCCCCGTCCAAAAGACCCAGGGGCTCCCGCGGATGGGTCAGCTCACCGCCTGTCGAGACGGCCCAGCTCGTGTGTTCAGGAAATGTGTGTTTTCCCCCCACATTCAGGGGGCCCTTTGTGAGGGAAAGTTTAAGCACAGTGACACCACACTGCTCACACTCTGTTCCCCTCACTCTGTCAATAAAGGCTTTGGCCCCAGTGTTTGCCCAACACAAAACACACAAAACACAAAAAAATACGAATCAAATGAATTCGTTTTGGAGAGAAGACCTCTCTCCGCAGAGAGAACTCTTCTCACTGCAGAGAGAGGAAATCCCTCCGAACCCCTGCATGTCGCCTCTAGTGTGCCCACCAGATGGCGCCATTGCATCACAAATAAACCAGCTGGGTTCACACAGCTCCGCTCTGGCCCGAGCGGGAGCACTCGCGAGTCACGAAGCGGCTTGGCGAACCGTTTCAGTTGGGTGATGCGTACAGTAATGCAGGGTTACAGATTGCAATTCGCAATGAAACCCCCGCATTTCAACGGCGTTCTCTTTTCGCACAAGGAAGAGAACACCTCACACATTCTGAAAGAGGAAATATCATCTCTCCTAAACAAGGGAGCGATTCAGGTGGTGCCCCCCAATCTGATGAACCAGGGTTTTTATTCCCGTTATATTCTGGTCCCAAAAAAAGGCGTCTCTCTCCGTCCTATCTTGGACCTTCGAGTGTTGAACAAACATTTGAGGAAATACAATTTCAGAATGCTGACACAAGGCGCACTCGCCCGTGCCATAAAACAGAACGACTGGTTCACATCAGTCGATCTGAAAGATGCTTTCTTTCACATAAGCATCTATCCTCCGCACAGGAAGTTTCTTCGTTTCACCTACCAGGGCATATGTTACGAATTCACAATTCTTCCGTTTGGGCTCAGTTTAAGTCCCTGGTCCTTCTGTCTGTGTGCGGAGGCGGGCTTAGCACCACTGAGAAAATCAGGTCTGAGAATCCTGACTTACATAGACGATTGGCTCGTCATAGCCGAATCAAAGGAGAAGGTGTTGCAGGACACCGGCCGTCTGCTCGCGCACATCACATCGCTCGGGTTCTAAGTGAATGTGAGCAAGAGCAATTTTACACCCAGTCAGAATGTCATTTTCCTGGGCTTGGAGTTGAACTCAGTCTCCATGAAAGCGCGTCTCTCTCAAGAGCGCGTTCGCTCTCTGATGAACTGTCTGTCGCAGTTCAGAGAAGGGGCGAAAGTGCAATATCGCACATGTCTCAGACTGCAGGGTCTCATGGCTTCTTCCACCCAAGTTGTGCCGTTGGGACTCCTGAGGATGAGAGCGTTCATGAAATGGGTTTTGTCACTACATTTCAGCCCGATTCGCGACCTTTGCCACTCGGTAACAGTGACACGCACCTGCTTGGCAGCCTTGCGCCACTGGGACAGCGAAGACTTTTACGCACGGGGAACCCCTCTGGGGGCGGATTCATGGCCCAGAATGCTCCTGTATGCTTTTCCTCCCCTGTGCCTGATAATTCCCACACTGGCCAGGGTGAGAGAGCAGGGCCTGTCTCTCATTCTGATAGCACCCAGGTGGCCCAAAGCCCCATGGCTGGCGGAGATAATTCCTCTGTTATACGCCGAGCCGTGGCGCCTTCCCGCTCGTACGGACCTATTGTCCCAAGCCAACGGGGAAATTTACCACCCCCACCCGGACAGGGTGGCTCTCTGGGCCTGGCCCGTAAGAGGACGAACCTGAATGCACTTGGGCTTTCGCCGTGTGTGATCACCACTATTCAGAATGCCAGGGCCATCTCTACACGGTCCTTATATGGCTGTAAGTGGCAAGTGTTCGAAGGGTGGTGCGATGGGCACGGTCTCACATCTTATCAGTGCTCGGTGCCTGATATTTTGTGTTTCCTTCAAGACCTCATGGAAAAAGGGAGGTCTTTTTCCACTGTTAAGGTCTACCTGGCTGTGATTTCAGCCTGTCATGTGGGTTTTGAGGGCTCTACTGTCGGGCAGCACCCTCTAATCCGCAGATTTATGAAGGGTGCAGGTGCACGCCGCTCTTTGCCAGTCATCAGGAGAACTGTTCCGGAGTGGGACCTCTCCATGGTGCTGGAAGCGCTGTCTCAACATCCTTTTGAGCCTCTGGTGAGTATTTCCCTTAAGCTGCTGTCCTTCAAGACAGCTTTGCTCTTGGCCTTGGCATCTGCTAAACGTGTCAGTGAGCTACATGCACTCTCGGTTCATCCCTCGTGCACTAAGTTCTCCCTCAGTGGAGCTAAGGTTTCCCTTAAGCCTAACCCGGCCTTCATGCCGAAGTGCTTCCCTGCGTTCACTTCGGAGGTGTCCGCTTTCACCCTCCACCTTTTACCTCTCCAGAGGATCAGAGGCTGAATGTTCTGTGTCCAGTCCGTGCTTTACAGGCATATATGACCAGGACCAGTGCTTTCCGGAAGGGCGACCAGCTCTTTGTTTCATGGGCCCCCCCGCACAGAGGGAGTCCCATATCGAAGCAACGTCTCTCACATTGGGTTGTGGATGCTATAACTATGGCTTATGAAGCAAAGGGAGTTCAGCCCCCAAGGGGCATCAGAGCTCACTCTACAAGGGGCTTAGCCACCTCTTGGGTTTTGTTTAGGGGAGTGTCACTGCAGGACATCTGCTCCGCTGCCAGTTGGGCCTCTCCTCATACCTTTGTGCGTTATTACCGGCTGGATGTCACTAGAACCTCGGTAGCACATTCGGTTTTAGTGGTGGGGTCTTCTTAGCTCTTCCCTGCAACCCTGTTTGGTAAAACCAATAAGAGTGAATGGGCCGGCTGGCCATGTTCATTACTGTCACCAAACATTTACTTCCCTTCATGGGTATAGTTTATGTGCCTTGGTGTGTTGGGGTTATTATCATGTATGTGTCTCATGCATGTTTCATGTCCTGCTTGTCCACAGCAGTTAGGTATGGCGTCACCTTTGCAGGTTCATGATTAAGGGACGTGTCAGGCACCACCTCCCCGAGGTGACCGTCTTTCTCTGGCTTTCAGAACCTCACTGTGAGTGTATTGGGCAATCGGGGAGCTGTCCATGTCTCTCCCATAGGTGGATCTCGAACACAAGATGATGAAAGAGAACAATAGGTTACTATCGTAACCCCGGTTCTCTGAAACATCGAGAGATCCACCAGCTTTGCCCCGCTTGCCGCACGAGAAACGAATATACTTACTGAGGAATAGCAGCGCGCCTAGCCTTATATGCCCGTAGGTAAGGGGGTGTGGCCTCACCTGGCATTGGCTGCGCGCTTCTGTCTGTCTAGCCAGACTTGGTGCAATTGGATGCTTCTGCAGAGGTCAGGTACGGATGCCCTTCCCACAGGTGGATCTCTCCACTCAATGTTTCAGAGAACCGGGGTTATGATAGTAACCTATTGGGCCCTATCTTGCACCCAGCGCAATTGACTTTGTACACCGACGCATGTATCATTCCTATTTTGCACCCGCGCAAAGCGGACTTTTCCCTCCACAGACGCACGTCGGTTAACTAAGAAATACACTTGCGCTCCCCGGGGAGTTCCGCCACTGGCCGAAAAAAAAGTTTAAAGTCAGTGGCGCGTTGCGCATGTTATTTATATGCTATTTTAAGGGCCATAATCAATGTAGTGTGTGCTCAATGCACATACACTTTGATTCTCTCATCTACACACAGACGCAGCAGTTATCATTTTTGCAAATCATACATTATTACGATAGATAGATAGATAGATAGACATTTTATTATAAAAGCATACATCTAGCTTACACATTTACTCAAATTATCATACGCCTGTTTAACCGAAGTTAATTTGGGTGTGTTTCTCCATCCCCAACGTCCCTGACGAGAACGTCGGTCTCCTCGGCTGTGAACCGCTACTCGTGTGCGCCTGGCAAATCCGCCGTTATAATAGGAATCCGCTATAGAACAAGCGTGCCTGCTCTTAAAGGGAATGTGAGATGACGTTCTGATTGGTTTATTTCACGTTACGCCCAAACCACACCTATGAATAATGAAGCTACTTC
The DNA here is from genome assembly GCF_963993115.1 of Abramis brama. Classification (NCBI taxonomy): domain Eukaryota; kingdom Metazoa; phylum Chordata; class Actinopteri; order Cypriniformes; family Leuciscidae; genus Abramis; species Abramis brama. The sequence goes on along the minus strand of NC_139979.1, from coordinate 21,975,820 downwards.
AGACCAACCCATTTTAGATTTGCGTCGGGCGCAAGAGTCATTTATCCCGCCGGTATAATAGCAATAGCACCCAAGACCTGCCCACAAAATTACTTGTGTTTTGCACTTGATACTTGCTTTTCAGAGTTAAAGTAGGGCCCATTGTTTCCTAATGACATCTCCTAATGGTAGCATGTACAGAGTGAACAGCAGCGGTCCTAGTACTGAGCCTTTTGGTACACCATACTGAACTTCGATAAGACATCTCTTCATTTACTGCTACAAACTGATAATGGTCAGATAAGATTTAAACCATGCTAGTGCAATTCCACTAATGCCAACATAATGTTTGAAGTGCAGTTCCACTAATGCCAACATAATATTTGAGTCTATTTACAGCGACCATCTTGTCCTTAAACACTGGCTCGGCGGCGGCCATCTTGTACGGAGACACTGGCTCGGTGGCGGCCATCTTGTCCTGGGACACTGGTTCGGCGGAGACCATCTTGTACGGAGACACTGGCTCGGCGGCGGCCATCTTGTACGGCGACACTGGCTCGGCGGCGGCCATCTTGTACGGAGACACTGGCTCGGTGGCGGCCATCTTGTACGGAGACACTGGCTCGGCGGCGGCCATCTTGTACGGAGACACTGGCTCGGAGGTGGCCATCTTGTCAAGAGACACTGGCTCGGCAGGCGTGACGTGAAGCTCTGGCTCGGCAGACGTGACGTGAAGCTCTGGCTCGGCAGACGTGACGTGAAGCTTTGGCTCTGGATCAGCTGACGTGACGTGAAGCTCAGTCTCTGGATCAGGATCAGCGTGCTCTGAGCTTGACGGGACCAGCGGCAAAGAGGACTCTGAGCTGGGTAGGACCAGAGATGAAGAGGGCTTTGAGCTGGACAGGACCAGCGACGAAGAGGGCTCTGAGCTGGACGGAACCAGCGATGAAGAGGGCTCTATGCTGGACGGGACCAGCAGTGAAGGCTCTGTGCTGGACGGGACCAGCGGTGAAGAAGGCTCTGTGCTGGATGAGACCAGCGGTGAAGAAGGCTCTGTGCTGGACGGGACCAGCGGTGAAGAGGGCTCTGTGCTGGACGAGACCAGCGGTGAAGAGGGCTCTAGCTTGGCGGGCATGTTGCTTGCTGTCTCAGGCGCGGCAAGCATGACGCTCTCAGTCTCAGGGGCGGCGGGCATGACGCATACTGCCTTGGCTTCGGCAGATTTGGCGTGAAGTGCGGGCTCAGCTGGACTGGCGTGAAGTGCAGACGGTGACATGGCGTGCCACGGAAGGAAGCTCTCCAGACATCTGGAGAGTGCTTCTCTCCAATCCAGACCGGAGAGATCGGGGAGCTCCCTCGGGTCGACCTCCTTAGCCCCCAGCCGGTAACACAACTTAATTGCCTCGTCGCCCAGAGAGCAAGAGGCAGCGAGAGGAACAAACCCCCAGGTGTACTGGAACAGATCGAGGCTATCCAGGGCCAAGGCCGCGATCTGTCCAGCAAACTCCCGGCTCATGCTGGGAAGATCAGGCGAGATCCGTACTGCTGGATTCCTGGAGGTCATAGCTGCTGGATCTGGGTGTGGCGAAGTCTTCTGTTACGAACTTGCTCCGAGACACGAGGGTTAAGATCCAAACGCAGCTTTATTGTGGGTAATCCAGAGGTGTAATCCAGTGTACAGGCAAAAGGTCAAAACACAGGTAGGCAGTCCAAACAAACCAACAAAGAAACAAACAAAATAGGTAGGGATGGCTGACGCGTAGAGATGGCTGACGCTTCGTTCCGAAGCTTTGCGAGATCCCGAAGCGCAGATGTTTCGAAACACTGATCCAAAGCATGATTCAAAACACCCATGTCACGTGACTTTGGCCAAACGAAGCCTCGAAGTGTTTCACTAGTGTTTCATCAGGTGTGGTCCGCCGAATCAGCGTTTGATTGACACAGTCGGGAACAGACCACACAATTGCACATGTGTATAAGTGAACGCATATTGACCTCGTGGGTTTTTTGTGAGAGGAGTTTGATTTTGAGATAGCGGATTTTTGATGATATAGTGACATAGTGTGATTTGATTAGTTATAGGCTATTTAGGCTTACATTTAAATTTACACAACACATTGACTGATAGGCTAGAAAGACAGAGTATACATATAGTGACACATTAATAGATACATAGATATAAATAAATAAATATATATATATATATATATATATATATATATACACACAGCTAGATTAATAGATAGATACATATATAGATATATTATAGATAGATATAGATACATAGATAGATTATATATAGATACATATAGATACATACAGTATCTAGATACATAGATTATAGATACATATCTAGATAAATAGATAGATAGATTTATATAGATAGATAAAATGGAGGCTCCCCAGAAGAGATGCCGTAAATCTGTGGTGTGGAAGCATTTCCATTTAGAAACCCCAAATAAAGTGAGATGTGTATATTGTGATCGGCAGCTAGCCTTCTGCAACAATACATCATCCATGATACGCCATTTGAGGAGCACTCATCCTGCCATTTTGCAGGGTGCAGAGGATGGCATTCCCCCTGTACCTAGGCCTGTTACTGACACTGCTGGGCCATCTAAGCAAGGTATGCATTGTTTGAAATATAATTATAATTGAAATATAATTACAAACTGTTGGGACACTTTTTAGAAAGTCCATAGGCCTGTGTCAACCTAAGCCCTACAACCTAACGTCCCAATAACGGCTGCCAATCATGTTAAAATCAGCTTCATTGTGAATATAATATAATATGATTTATACTTTATATATGCAGTCAGTTTAGGATTTGTTACTAACTGCTGTTTTCATTTTCATTCCAAGCCACAAATATCAACATCAGGCCCATCATCATCATCATCAAAAAATCAATACAGGGCAGTTTATGGGAACTTTTTGAAAATTGTATCCGTGAAACCCAGATGATACACAATGCTACAGCTGATGCAGTGGAAGCGAAAAAATACCTCAACGATACGTTTTTGCCCAGAACTCATAATCCCCTAACTTACTAGAAAGAGAGAGCAGTAATCTTTCCTCATTTGTATGTCCTTGATAAAAAATATCTTTGCATGCCAGCAACAAGTGTCCCTTGTGAGAGGATTTTTTTCAAAGGCTGGAGATATTATCTGTAAAAAAAAAAGTAGTAGGCTAAGTCCTTCCACAGCAGAGAAATTAATATTTTTGAATAAAAATCTATAAAAAAGTGAGACTTTGTGGCTTGATTTCTTTTATTAATATTCATTTTTCATGACCAAAATAACATGCACAGTGAGGAGCCTACAGGTTACAAGCTTCACATATAAAAAAAAAATACAATAATAAAAAACAACACATTTTTAATGGCTCGTTGTCAAGGTTGTTTCAGATCAACACCTGCAAGTGACCACTAGGTGTCACCGTTGAGACGGGTGTCGGATTGTTTCGAAGCCTCGACACAATATGGCACATTTGCTTCAACTGTTTCATTGTTTCACGAAGCCTCGATCTGCCCATCACTAAAAACAGGCAGGGACCAGAGGCAAAAGAGTAATCCAGGGAACGGGGCAAGAAATCCAAATAAACCAAAAGACAAGAAACCAGGGAAAACGCTCGGAATTGCAGTGTAACACTTAAACAAGACTTCGCGGTGAGTGAATGAATGAACATGGTATAAATAGACTGAGACTAACAGGATGATGAGACACAGGTGAATGCAATCAGTGAATGAGGTACAGGTGAATGTGATCAGTGATAAGTGATGATAAGTCCGGGCAGTGAGTTATGGGAAATGTAGTTTGTGAGTGATAATAGTCTTATGTGGAGTGCCCTCTGGTGGCTCTCAAGGGCACTCCAGCTGGTGACCGTTACATTTACAAAGAAACTGACATAATTTCATAACAAGCATTAATTATATATTCCTCTACCCACCTAATAAAACTAATGCAATATAAATCACTATATTTACTATTATAGCCTACTATATAATATTATAGTATATATATATATATTTACTATATTTATGTATTACCACATAGTATTCAATATAAATATTACACATTTCTGCCCAACCATGGTAAATTACTACAGTAAATTCATGGTAAATGTTTGTAAGGGTGATTAGGGGATTTAAAGTCTTCTAATTTCGTTCATGCCACAATGTTTCTCCTGCTTTCCTCATCAGTCTTATTGGGAATGTTGAGGCTGTTTCATCAGATTTAATACTGATTAAATCATCGAGTGATTTGTGGTTTGTAACAGAGAGGTTTCTGTCGAACTGAAACACTTCCCACTAGTTGTCGCAACGCTGTTTAATATAGTGTCCGGGACCGGGAGTAAACGCAACTCCGTGCTGGGCCGTGTTGAAACAACTAGTGAAACAACTGAAAGCATGTTTCATTTGTTGTTATAATGTACTGAACGAGAAACCGCTTCAGATGATTCAGTGATGGAGCGGTCCGAATGAATCCGAATAGTTTTAGACCGTTATGCAAGCGCGTTTAGAATCGAACCAAAATAATGATTCATTCACGAATGATTGGTAGCCTATTGCTGGTTCAGTCGACATAAATTCGGGACACATATAATAACTGCTGCAATATTCGCACGTAAAACGTTTCTCAGGTCAATCGGAGCGAGTATCAAACTGAATTAGCCGCACCGCCAGGAAAAGAGGAGGAGGGAGGTTGGTGCCGTCGGGCCGCATGGAGATGATTGGCGGGCCGCATTTGGCCCGCGGGCCGCCAATTGAATAGCCCAGATCTATGTGATGGGATAGATATTTTGTCCTCTTGCCCTCCTGCGACTCTTTGCCCTCCTGTGACTTCCTCCTGCACGGGGTCCCGATCCCGGTGAAGACCTCGGCGGGAAGCAGACTAAGGAAACTGCACGGATGGATGACCATCGGTGCAGAAGGGCCTGAGTCTGCTTCTGGGTAGTCGAAAACGACCGAGAAGAAAGGCACTGGTGGCAAGTGCCGTCAGCTCTGGATCTGACTCTGCTAATGCTGGCACTCCCGAGGGAGGCAACACAGTCGAATCCTCATTTCTAGAGGATGCTGTGAGTGACATGACATCATCCGCCGGAGCCCCGAATGAAAACACTGGGTCCCCAAGAGGAACCAGGCACACAGAAGCTCCATGGTTTACGATGTGGAGGGGGGCGTGGCCAGAGGAAGACTTGACGGTTATTATGCCACATCGTAACCCTCAGATCACCCTGGCCACCAGCCAAAGTATCCCCTCTCGAGGAAGAGATAGATTGGGGTGTGGCAGAGGGGACTCTACACCCACCGAGATCATTGAGTCTCGATTTAAACATCGCAATGGTCATGTTCCCACTATGAAAACATGACTCATCCACAAGCGCTGCCAAGCATGATTAAGCCCAACACACCAAACAACACGCTCGTGACCGTTAGGCAGAAGGATCACACGCCCACATCCAGAAAACACACAGGCGAGCCATCTTGAAAAAGATGTGCCATGTGCAGTTTTTTTAGAGACAGGAAAAAGCTCAGCAGCGTGCTGAAGCGCCCAGGGAGAAGCACACACATTGTCGGCAGATCACTGCACAGGGGTGCGTTTCCCGAAAGCATCGTTAGCCAACTATGGTCACAAGTTCCGTCGTTATCAGCATAGTTCAACGATTTGGTGTTTCCCGAAACCATCGTTCCAACGAACGTTCGCAAACAGCATCGCAAACTTGTGTGGTTGGAACGACAGCTCTCGAGCTGTCGTTAGAAGCATAGTTTCTAGTTTACATGAGATGTAGACTGAATAAATCCTTATCTTTAGCAAAATAAGCAAGCTGACATTCAGTACAACCCGTGTTATTTATTTAGAATACATACAAATGTAATTTACGTCTTTTAGTTTGTCAAGAGATTTAAAGCACCGTTTTTGAAGACTGCGCATGTACGAACGTGCTCTACTATGTAAGAACGAGCCAAATATTGAGTCTGGTAATAAAGCAAAATAACTGAGAAAAATTAGAAATGGTCTTCAGATGCCATGTCTGTAACTTATATGACAAAATCTAGCGTTAATTCGATCTCAAACAGATTAATTAAAATAAGTTATTAGTCCACCACGTGCGAGACGTCATAAACCAACGTGGTTGAACGATACTTTGCGACATACGGTTTCGGGAAACAGTCGTGACTAGCTAGTTGATTTCTCCAACGATGCATTGTACTATGGTAGTTAAGCAGCGAGCTATATAGTTGTACGGGAAACGCACCCCAGATCAGCAGCAGATCTCGCTGGAACGTGCCATTGCACCAACACACTGGAGAGCCACTCGTCTCGTAGAGTGAAGATAATTCAGAATGGCTTGTGGGAGTGAATAAAACTAAAAACATAATGCGAGATTGCCGCGCTCCTCCTTTATACCCAAGTGGTGGGGCGGAGTTGCGCCATGCAAATTCCGCAGACCCATGGCATTCCCATGTCATTGGCTCGTTTTGTAGAACTCGAAGGTGATAGGCTTCTAAGCGAAACTCCATTTCGTTATTCACTGACGTAACTCGTAGTGACTGAATGAAAGGGAACAATGGAGTCTGAAGTAGCTGCTCGCTTAAAAGATCTTGCTCGTCCAATTTCAAAACGGTTTTCACATGATGAATTTTGAGTTCGTAAGCTTTCGAATGATACCTAATCTATGATGATTACTAAAATATGTGATATGAAAAAAAGGCAATAAAAAAAGAGCGCCAATCGTCCCGCTAGTAGGACGTGACAGTTAATTAAACATGTTTTTCTCAAAATTCCGTTCCTAAAAATCATATCGATCAGCCAACTTCAGATAACCATAACTTTTGTTACAAAAGCTGTAATCGGTAAAATTTTACCATGTGATGGGTTTTCCCAGATCGCATCACATATTTAAAAAATATGATATTAATTATATCATATAATAAAATATCATATACATTTGTTACTATAAAGCTTTGTTAAATTATTTTGGGATCTCATTCGCTGCTTTCAGAATCTTTACTTTTTAAAATAATTTTGTTTATGGCAAAATTACCGTTTTAAGTCAAGTCAAGTCAAGTCATCTTCATTTATATAGCGCTTTTAACAATGTAGATTGTTTCAAAGCAGCTTTACAGAGATAAACGTATAATTTAAGGTAAGATTGTTTTGGCTTTATAGTGGTTCTTAAAGTTATTTTCTAGCTAAAGTTAGTTTTGATTGATTCGCTTCCGTCGCAACGATCATTTGTTATTAAATTAGGGGCCGCTAAGACGACACCATTCTCTCTACACAAACTTTAAACGCGAAACCTGTGATAAACGCTGATGGCGTTCACATGCGCATTAAGAATTGGTTCTATAGTTATGTGCGTTTGAATATATGTGCGCAGGTTTGTAATTCCCTACAGACCAAGCCTAAACAAAGTGTTTCCTTATAATTTTTGATACAGAATTTTATTTTATTTTATCAATTCGGGGTAGGTACGCGAATTGAGTTTTCCCGACGACGCTTTATCTGTAGAGTGGTAAAGGGATCCTCCATAGGGAGAGACTAGTTGGCACTTCAGCACTGCGTTGTCATCGGGTTCAGGCGAAGGTCCTTCATCAGATCTGGATACGGCCTGGATCCGGCAGGCTGCGGGAAAACTTCTGGATAAACAAAGACACTAAAATTAGCGTAGATGCCATTCTTCTTATGATGTAACGAGTACATCAGGATTTATGGGAAGTGTTCCCGGTTCCAGCTATGCATCTGTCACGAACCGCTCCGAGACACAAAGGTTAGATCCAAATGCAGCTTTATTGGCTGGGGCAATCCAGAGGCGTAATCCAATGTACAGGCTAGGGTCATACACAGGCAGGCAGTCAAAACAAAGAAATAAACAAAACAAACAGGCAGGGACCAGAGGCAAGAGAGTAATCCAGGGAACAGGGCAAGATATCAAAAACCAAGAAACAAGAAAACCAGGGAAACGCTCAGAAATGCAGTGTAACACTTAACAAGACTTCGCAGTGAGTGAATGAATGAACAAGGTATATATAGACTGAGACTAACAGGATGATAAGACAAAGGTGAATGCAATCAGTGAATGAGGTACAGGTGAATGTGATCAGTGATAATGAGTCCAGGCAGTGAGTTCTGGGAAATGTAGTTTGAGTGTGATAATGGTCTTATGTGGAGTGCCCTCTGGTGGCTCTCAAGGGCAACTCCAGCTGGTGATCGTTACATAGCCCCCCCTTTAAGGAGCGGATTCCAGACGCTCCTAAAACTGTCCAGGAGGGAGGTGGAGCAGAGGCGGACCCGGGGGCGGGACGGAGGGCCAGGCCCGTGCAGCGGAAGGGGACCTGAAGACTCTGGCAGGGCGGCAGGCCAGGGCGGAGCAGGCTGGCCGGGGCGGAGACGACCCTTCAGGTGGCTGGGCCGGAGACGACCCTTCAGGCGGATCCAACGGTTCAGGAACATGAACGGGCTCAAGAACAGGAACAGGCACGGGCTCAGGGGATGCGGTGGCCATCTTGTCCGAAGACACAGGCTTGGAGTTGGCCATCTTGTCCGAAGACACAGGCGTGGAGTCGGCCATCTTGTCCGAAGACACAGGCGTGGAGTCGGCCATCTTGTCCGAAGACACAGGCGTGGAGTCGGCCATCTTGTCCGAAGACACAGGCGTGGAGTCAGCCATCTTGTCCGAAGACACAGGCGTGGAGTCGGCCCTCTTGTCCGAGGACACAGGCGCAGAAAGAGGAAGAGGAACAGATTCAGGCTCAGGATCAGTATCAGGATCAGATTCAGGCTCAGGAACAATTTCAGTCTCGGCGGGACGAGACTCTGGACGGGCAGACATGACCTGAAGCTCTGGCTCGGCAGGACTGACGTGAAGCTCTGGCTCTGGCTCGGCAGGACTGACGTGAAGCTCTGGCTCTGGCTCGGCAGTCTGGCTCTGGCTCGGCAGGACTGACGTGAAGCTCTGGCTCTGGCTCGGCAGGACTGACGTGAAGCTCTGGCTCTGGCTCGGCAGGACTGACATGAAGCTCTGGCTCTGGCTCGGCAGAAGTGACGGGAAGCTCAGTCTCTGGATCGGAATCAGCGCGCTCTGAGCTTGACGGGACCAGCGGCGGCGAGGGCTTTGAACTGGGCAGGACCAGCGGCGAAGAGGGCTTGGAGCTGGACAGGACCAGCGGCAAAGAGGGCTTGGAGCTGGGCAGCGATGAGGGCTCTGTGCTGGGCAGCGATGAGAGCTCTGTGCTGGGCAGCGATGAGAGCTCTGTGCTGGGCAGCGATGAGAGCTCTGTGCTGGGCAGCGATGAGAGCTCTGTGCTGGGCAGCGATGAGAGCTCTGTGCTGGGCAGCGATGAGAGCTCTGTGCTGGGCAGCGATGAGAGCTCTGTGCTGGGCAGCGATGAGAGCTCTGTGCTGGGCAGCGATGAGAGCTCTGTGCTGGGCAGCGATGAGAGCTCTGTGCTGGGCAGCGATGAGAGCTCTGTGCTGGGCAGCGATGAGAGCTCTGTGCTGGGCAGCGATGAGAGCTCTGTGCTGGGCAGCGATGAGAGCTCTGTGCTGGGCAGCGATGAGAGCTCTGTGCTGGGCAGCGATGAGAGCTCTGTGCTGGGCAGCGATGAGAGCTCTGTGCTGGGCAGCGATGAGAGCTCTGTGCTGGACGGAACCAGCGGCAAAGAAGACTCTGTGCTGGACGGGACCAGCGGTGAAGAGGACTCTGAGCTGGGCGGGACCAGCGGTGAAGGCTCTGGGCTGGACGGGACCAGCGGTGAAGAGGGCTTTGAGCTGGGCGGGACCAGCGGCGAAGGAGACTCTGGACTGGACGGGACCAGTGGCGAAGGAGACTCTGGGCTGGCGTGAAGTGCAGGCTCGGCTGGACTGGTGTGAAGCTCTGGATCGGCAGAAGCGACGTGAACAGTCTCTGGATCAGCAGAAGCGACGTGAACGGTCTCTGGATCAGCAGAAGCAACGTGAAGTGCGGGCTCAACCTCGCCCACTATGAAGGGAGACCCACAAAATAGCAAAACAAAATCTATATATTGAACCAGAGTCCATCTGGGGTCAGTCTCAGGCAAATAAAAACTCACGTCCTGATCCAGTCCCATCCAAAAGCAATCCTTGAGTTCCCCGTCATCCAGCGGGGCCAGGTGGCAACAAGCCACAAACTCACCCACATAGTCTTCTATGGGATGACCATCCTGGAAGATGGAGCAGAGTCTAGTTACTGGGTCCATGTTGTCATTGCTGCTGGATCTGGGTATGGCGAAGTCTTCTGTCACGAACCGCTCCGAGACACAAAGGTTAGATCCAAATGCAGCTTTATTGGCTGGGGCAATCCAGAGGCGTAATCCAATGTACAGGCTAGGGTCATACACAGGCAGGCAGTCAAAACAAAGAAATAAACAAAACAAACAGGCAGGGACCAGAGGCAAGAGAGTAATCCAGGGAACAGGGCAAGATATCAAAAACCAAGAAACAAGAAAACCAGGGAAACGCTCAGAAATGCAGTGTAACACTTAACAAGACTTCACAGTGAGTGAATGAATGAACAAGGTATATATAGACTGAGACTAACAGGATGATAAGACAAAGGTGAATGCAATCAGTGAATGAGGTACAGGTGAATGTGATCAGTGATAATGAGTCCAGGCAGTGAGTTCTGGGAAATGTAGTTTGAGAGTGATAATGGTCTTATGTGGAGTGCCCTCTGGTGGCTCTCAAGGGCAACTCCAGCTGGTGATCGTTACAGCAGCCTAACATTGAATTATAGAAGTCTATAATGTATTATGTGAATGATAGGTCAAAGAGATGTGTCTTTAATCTAGCTTTGAACTGACAGAGTGTGTCTGCTTCCCGGACAATGGTAGGAAGACTGTTACAAAGTTTTTGTGCTAAATAGGAAAAGGATCAATTTTGATATTCTAGGTATTATCAACTGGCCGGAATTTTGAGATCGCAATAGGCGTGAAGGACTATAATGCATTAAGAGCTCACTCAAGTACTGTGGAGCTAAACCATTTAGTGCTTTGTAAGTAATCAGCAATATTTTAAAATTGATGCGATGTTTAATAGGGAGCCAATGCAGTTTTAACAGAACTGGGCTAATATGGTCATACTTCCTGGTTTAAATTAATATTTTAATGACAGTATATTATTGAACAAAAATAAAAATATTTTATTTAACAAAATAAACCAAAAACAGTACAAACTTTGCCTAATACTTTAAAGTATTAACTAAGACATTTAAAAAAAAAAAATCACGATTTTCATAGAATGATTCAATAAAATCCAATGAAATACATGGACCTAGATAATATGGACTTTGTACTACATTTTCAAAATGACCACTAATCCAAATAAAATTGAGCCAAAACACATAAAATCATTGATTTTTTTTTTTTTTTTTTCAAACCACATGACTTTGGAGAAGGCACATTGACCTTTCAAAAATATCTGGGGTCAAATTGACCCTGAATCAAATTTGACATCTATGAAAAATATGCTCACTGTATCTTTAAACCTTTCTGAACCTTATGAAAAATTCATAAACGTGGATATCTTGTGTTAGAGAGTTTTCAAAATGTCTGTACACATTTTGACCCAATCTGTGATGTCTGGGGTTATTTTGACCCAAACCTCTTCTTTTTTTCCCTTTTTTTTTTTGTGAAAAATAAAATAAAAATTAAAAAACTTATAGAATATTTTCCTGTTTTGTTTTACTTTTTTTCTGATGAATCTCTCTCATGATATGGCAAACTTAAGTAAATATCATTTATTGGTCAATCTCGAGCCTTTTCTCTTTTACTATTATATGAAGGCCAAATTTCAAATAGCTTTATTTATCTACTATTTCATGTAATATTTTGTTTACAAACACATGACAAACATTTTTGCAACACATTTTATGTATCAATAATCATTGTTGTTGTGTTTTAGTGTTTTATGGGGTCTTTCCATAGACATGATTTTTATACTGTACAAACTGTATATTATTATTATTATTATTATTATTATTATTATTGTTGTTGTTGTTGTTTTTCTTCTAGAAACAAACTTTGTTGTATTATTTTCATGTTATCAATGTGAAGCTGCTTTGATACAATCTGTATTGTAAAGCGCTATAAAGGTGACAATTATATAACCTAAACAACTTCCTGCATTTTTACATTAAAAAAAAAAAATCATCATGGGGACAACAGATATTTTTGAAGACAGAGACCTTCAGTCAAATTTCCTCACACAATGATAGAAAAACCTGATTTTATTTTACCTTATGGGGACAATTGAGTGTCATTCTCTGTCTAAAGAAAACTGGTGACAAGGTACACTGTGAGTGAGGTGTTAGGACAGTGTTTGGATGATGTGAGTGATTTAGAGGAACAAAATCTCAGAAACTGAGGACAATGTTTTCAATGATCCTGACTATGAAGGATCGTCCACTGATTAGAGTGATTCCTATGAGCATTTATTAAAATAATAAAATAGTAAATATCCAGTAAATTCAGTAAAAAACAAAATTTTCTTCAAGATTTACACTGTGTCTATGCCTACACTAGACAATGCAATGCGACAAAAGCCATCTTGAAGGTCATCTCATTTGTTTAATTGCACCACAAGGAGACGAGGAACGAGGTCTGAGGAAGCTTCCAGAGGAGTTATGAGCGAGGATGTACAGGTGTATCCTATGCGGAAGTCTTTCTTGTCGAGAAACCTGACACATATAAATTCTCCTCCCCCTTCACATCTGTCACAATCATTTTAATTTATACTTTACCTTTGCAGTTTAAATAAACCACAGATCTCACATATTTAGACAGGGTATCTTGCTTTATTATCATTTATTATGAATTTCTTAAATAACCAAGCTACATAACAATATAAGGGTACATCCTTTGAGCGCCGCTGATAACGCTGTGAAGCTTCCTCCGTCCTTCTTTTCTTTCCTTGCAGCCTTCACTCGCATCCTACAGGGGGTGGAGCTGAGACACGAGGAAAGGAAGTGATGAAAGGAAACGAGGATGCACATATAAGAATTGAGAAGCACCCTTTGTCGCCTCCAGTGTAGCTTCAAGAGCCCGGTCCCAAATGGCACCCTAAGCACTCGTGGTCTTCCTAAGAGTCCGCACTTTCGTGACATAATGCCGCATTGACTGTCGGGAAGAAGTCTGCTGGGGAGCCGGGCTCGGCAAAAGTGCGCATCGAGGGCGCATATCGACCACAAAGGGGGTGCTCGCGAGCACCCTTCTGAGGCTTAAAATGATAAATGACAAATTGACCCTACGGTCTCACGGACTTAAAGGACACGCGCACGCGGCAGCCATTGTAAGTCCACAAGACCGAGTTTGTACTCAGATATGACTTTGTAGGTGTAATATGTGTTTTTTTAAAGTAAATTAAGCAATTCAATTTACAAATAAAATATAAAAATCAAAATGTTATGTTTTGTCCTAATATTTTCTCAAATATTGGGTAGGTAAAGTATGAATAAATTCAAACAAATTCTTGAATTATATTACAAATATTTTCAATCTGAGTAATTTATCATATATTAAAACATTTGGGGTCAATTTGACCCCACACATTAAATACACTGCTGAAATCTGCACATAACGTGTATCCAATGAGAGCACAGACACTGGTTGTGCAATGACAAAGACAGATAACCCCTGTTAATCCCCATAATAACATTCACTCAATTGCTCTTGTGAGACATTTGCATAGCAGAGCTGAGAGTTCTAAATCTACTTGGTATCCTCACACAGGACTTACACACTCACCATGGAGGTACACGTGCATCCTCTTCTCTATCTGCTGTTGTACATGAGTTTTGCTGCTCAGGGACATGACAATAAAATGTAAGTATTACAGTATACAAATATTACTATTGTTTATTGTTATTGTTATTATCATTATTGTTATTATTATTATTATTATTATTAGTAGTAGTAGTAGTAGTAGTGGTAGTATTATAATTTTAACAATAATGAAACAATATAGTATATAATTCCTTTAGCTGATTACACAAGTGGCTGAATGAGAATAAGAATATTATGTTGCATTCATTTTGCAAATACAATACAATACAATACATCTTACAATACAATACAACACAAAACAACACAATTTTTATTTATAATAAATAAAACAACAAAAACAACACATTTAAAAACAACAAAGGTTGACCAAATTACTGCGCAAAAATAAAACTACAAGAAATACAAAATAAAGCTATGAGGAATAGAGAAATAAAACTAAAGAAATAAAAGTAAATGATCAAACCAGTGGTCAAGGAATACTGAATGCCAGAGAGAATGTCTTTAGAGCAGACTGAAATAGAGGGGGCTAATCTGATATCGAGAGGTAGACTATCTCAGAGTTTCAGGCCAGTGATCGCAAAGGCACGATCACCTTATCATTTGAGTCTGTATGACATCTCTTCTCTAATGACATTTTTGGTGTGAGGGCAGGACAACCTGTTACTCACAAGAAATTGCGGCAATAGCAAACCACAACAATCCAATCAATTCCTGATGGACAAAATCAATCATAATTTTTTCTTTTTCAAGAAGCAGTTTAACTCAGATTTACATCACAAGAGGGAAGAAAGGACTATCACAACTTCTTTTTCATGCCTACTTTAATGCATTAAATAGTTAACTATTTATAATTAAATAGTTGTTTGAGAAGGTCAGCCGTTTTTCCCTAGAAAGGGCTGACTCTTTCTCGTGTCTCAGTTGCCAGCTTGAGCAATCAGCTGGATCAGGATGTGTTGTCTCTCGAATTCTCCGATCCAGCAGATAGCATATTGCTGACACCATCCAGCCAAGAGGAAGCGGATGTGGTTGAAGAAGGCAAGGGAAGTCTTCTCAACCTACCAGCCCCACATTCAGGGAATTGCTGGACATCATGACCTGTGCCACGGCCGGATTGGATCTGGCTCGGGGGCGTGAAAAACAGGAAGTTGTTTGTGGTAGGCTGGTCAAGCCAGGCAGATCTGCTAATAGATCTGGATAAGGGGCAGGGACTGTCCTATGTAGTAGTTTCTAAACTGTGCCGCACCACAGATCTAGCTTGATGCCCCAGTCTTGCCCTCTGAACTTTTTGCCACATCTGTTGAGAAAGTGGTCGGAATGTTTAGAGAGGCAAGGACGCAGTCGGCAGCGTTCAGAAAATACATTCTGTGCCGATCCAGATCCTTGCCTAAAGCCTCTTTGGGTTCTGGCCTGCCACTGTCCGAAGACCGGAGGCAGGGCCAGAGGAAGAATGTGGCCACTTGCACTCTCCCTTCCTCGAGGAGTCGAGAGCAGAGGAGGCGAGGTGCGAGGAAGAGACAAGATCTCAGGGAAGTGATTAATAAGAAGCGCTTCGGTAAAGACCCGAATGCTGACGAGAAATAACATCTCTACTCTTCCCTCTAGCTTCTAATATTTTCCCATTGGGTTGAGTATACTAAACAAAATGTTCCTTTCTAAACAGAGTTGGGGTCAAAGTAGGGTTCGCTCCCTTTTTGGATTGGGATAATGCAAAAGGAAACTAAATATTATGATCATAGCAATTGGTATTCCTGCTAATTATTTTGCTCCCCCAACCAAACTACTAAAATGGGTTCTAATTATGGGTTTGCTTCCCTGAAAAGTGGGTTATTAAATGCCTGACTGGCCTATTTAACACTCATGTGAGTTAACAACACTTAAAAGTAGAGGAACTTTGCCTAGGGGACGTCCCTCCTTGTTATTTCTCACTCTCTATGGTTCAGTGCTTAAAATACTTAATATATATATAAAAATACTACAACACCTCCCTGTGGCAGGCGGTTCCTGAGAGCTGTGTCAGAAAAGAAAAGGCTGTCATAGACAGGTCAGACAGGTAGAGCTCTGCCTTTGGGGCTAAAGTAGCCAGCTGGGCAGGGAGGAAGGTTCTATTGAGGCTGGGACTTCCCCTGCTTTAGAGGCATAGAAGCTAAGGGATCTTCTATTTTTGTGGTAGATAATGGCTTAGGGCTGCATTTCCCAAACCTGTTCCTGGAGGCACACCAACACCACACATTTTCCAACTCTTCCTAATCAGATCTGAACAGAGGAGTGGTTTGTTTCTGTCGACCTGAAGGACGCCTATTTCCACATCCGGGTCATTCCACGGCAAGGTTCCTCAGATTCGCCTTTGGGGAAAGGTGTTGCAATATCAGGTCCGTCCATTTGGTCTCCCTTTGGCTCTGCAGATGTTCTCCAAGTGCACGGATGCAGCTTTGGCCCCTTTGAGGCTCCAGGGCATCCGTGTACTAAATTACCAAGACAACTGGCTCATTCTGGCTCTATCCAGAGAGTTAGACTGTCATCACAGGGACGTCCTTCTCCACAATCCCCAGTCTCTTGGTCTCACACTGAATGCTTAGAAGAGCATCTTAACACCTTCTCAGCAGACCATTTTCTGGGGTGTCCAGCTCGATTCTCTATCGATGGATGCCTACTTGGCCCCTGCTCGAGTTTCCAGTCTCTGTGCATGCATGGCCCGTTTCAGGCTCAGCCATCATGTCTCGATTGGCACATGTCGCAAACTTCTGGGGCTCAAGGCAACCACCTCTCCTGTGCTGCCTTTGGGTCTGCTTTATATGAAGCCATTCCTGTGGTGGATGAAACTCAGGGGCATTCGCCCTTCTTGGCCAGCTTTCCGTCAGCTGAGAGTATTGCACAGTTGCCCTCATGCTCTCTGGAGGTGGAAAAACCCTCTCTTTTTTCTTCAAGGGGTCAAGATTGGTGTGATCTGCCACTGTCAGGTTATCATAACGGACACCTTCTTGACTTGTTGGGATGTGGTCTTCAAGGGTCATCGTGTTTGTACAAGCGAGTATCTCTCATGGCACAAAAACTGCCTAGAGTTAGGAGCCGTCTCCTTGGCTCTGGATCACTTCCTTTCGGCCCTGACGGAATGTCATGTTAATTTCAGGACAGACAATATGGTAGTGGTGTCCCATATAAATCGCCAGGGAGGTTTGCGGTCACTCACCCTGAACAGGCATACGCTTGCCTCCTGCTCCTACAGGCTCAAGACAGGTTCCATTCGCTGAGTGCAGAATTCCATGTTGTTAACTGCTTACTGTGTAATTCATGGAATTAGAGATCAAGTGGATTTCTATTCATGACCTCGGTTGGCATCGTTTGTGGATCCTGTTGGATTTGTCGCCTGAACAGGGACATAAAAAACTAACTTCATTTTCATTTATAGAACTGTGTGTGAATCTCAGACAAGACAAGTATGGCAAGCCATGATGCTCTGGAGGGGGATGAGTCCATGCCTGTTTTGGATATGATTCTTTCATCACCCACAGATAACCACAACGAAAGCTGATTAACACTTTCAGTGACCTGTACCTCTATTCAGAGGAAGAAAATAAATAAGTTATTATGGACAATAGTCCCAACAGCATCCAATTTCTACCTCCACCACCACCTGAAATTTATGAGGAACCCACACAACCCTTCTACTGCCATTTCAGCCATGTTAGAACAACTCACGGAACGTTTCACCAAACTTGAGGAATGGATTACCATCATCAGTCAACAGGTGAATAAACAAGCTTCCATTACCGATTTTGAGTCACAATGCAAAGCTGAGGAAGATATATTGTTATAATGCATAGACCACGAGTGCAGCAGAGTGAAAAAACTTTTAGAACTGCTCATTCAAGGTCTTGGGCAGTCAGTGCTAGATTGTTTGAAGAGAAGAGACCAAAGAGATCAAACCTACAGTCTTCAGTCATTGATAGTTCATCTACAAGTCAGCACAACCCACCAGTCAAACTTGAGTTCCCCAGCTGTCTGGCTCATGCCTACCCAAGTGGTACTTAACTTGTTGTGCTGTGAGTGGCTCTGGGTAGTTAACTGCGAGCCAACTGCGATGGCCAAGCCCCTTTATAAACTGGGACTTTTCTTTTGACAAGTGACGTCACCGGGCACGCGACTTTTGTCTTGTTTACCTGCCCAGTGACTTGACGTCTGTCTTGGTTATCCGTTTTACCGTAGCACCACAGGTATGGCTAGTTCCGTTTCTCTCTCCACTCATTTTACTTCATAACTTGGGCTTATAGGGAATGTTTTGTGTTGTAGAATCCCCGGTGCTGTAGCAGCCCTTTCACCAGCTGAGTGTGTGCCCTGCTATCGGCAATCAGAGCTTGGGGCCCGTGACTCAATGCTGTTAATCATAGGTATGTTGCTACACTGAGTAATAGTTGAATGGTTAATGTGGGATATGTTTGTAAGTAGACATCCTGGCTGTGTATCCAGTTGGCTACATCGGCACCAAACATCTGCTGCTTTGCTTATACACTTTCCACGTTATGTTTTGCTCACAGGTTTCTTCTTCGTACCCGGCTGCTCTTTCCCATGGGTCAAATGATATTGGATGCGCGGCTATCTAAAGTTAGCAGGCGGCTGGCTTGTTACACAGTTGCCTGCTCAACTCTGTTGGATTTCTTATACCTGTCCTTGTTGTGAATGTGTGTTTGAGTGTAGAGTGTGTTTGATGGACTGGCACCACTTTATTTGTTTTGTTCTTTTCTGTCTTTTTACATAGGTTAAGTTGTTTGCTGTATTTGTGTTAATTTCTTTGAACTCTTGTCTGGAGGCTTTTCTCCCGCTGTTGATATCCAAGGGGATTGGCCTAATTGGTGTGTTTTTTTGTTTTTTTTTACCCTTTTTGTTTCCTTGATTTGTCCACACTGACTGGAGACCTTGGAAGTTGTTGATCCTCAGTGTGGTATCTTCGTCTCTTTGTTTATAATTGCTTTGTTTATAACTTCTCTCTTCTCAACCCTCCTCGTTTCAAAAGCGGACACTCAACTGAGACTGCCCTGCTCTCAGTAAGTGATGCTTTGAGACTGGCAAGAGCAGCTTCCAAATCCTCAGTTCTCATCCTGCTGTATCTGTCTGCTGCCTTTGACACAGTTAACCACCAGATTCTCCTGTCAATCTTAAAGATGAAGGGCATCTTGGGAACCGCACTCAAATGGTTCAAGTCTTACCTCTCAGGTAGGTCCTTTAGGGTGTCATGGAGGGGTGTGTCTAAGACCCAACATCTAGCTACTGGAGTGCCTCAGGGCTCAGTGCTTGGACCACTTCTCTTCTCCATCTACATGACATCACTAGGATCTGTGATTCAGAAACATGTTTTTTCCTATCACTGCTACGCTGATGACACACAACTCTACCTCTCATTCCAGCCTGACGATCTGACGGTAGCTGATCGTATCTCAGCCTGCCTGACAGACATTTCTGGCTGGATGAAGGACCACCACCTTCAACTAAATCTTGCGAAGACAGAGCTACTTGTGGTCCTGGCCAACACTTCACCATCAGCTAGGCTCGTCATCCATAACTCCATCAAGGTCAGCCAGGAACCTTGGAGTTGTAACTGATGATCAATTGAACTTCACAGACCACATTGCTAGAACTGCCCGGTCATGTAGATATGCCTTGTACAAATTAGGAGGATCAGGCCCTTCCTATCAGAGCATGCTACACAACTTCTTGTCCAAGCGCTTGTTCTATCCAGACTGGACTATTGTAATGCTCTCCTGGCTGGTCTTCCAGCTTGCACTGTCACATCTCTGCAACTGATCCAGAATGCTGCCGCCAAAGTGGTCTTTAACGAGCCGAAGAGAGCCCGTCACTCCTCTCCTCACAAAATTGCACTTGTTGCCAGTTGCCGCTCGCATCAAATTCAAGTCACTGACGTTTGCCTATAGAACAACCACTGGCTCTGCTCCCTTTTACTTAAGCTCATTACTTCAGACGTATGTGCCATCCAGAAACTTGCGCTCTGCAAGCGAACAACGTCTTGTGAGGTTATCTCAAAGAGGCACAAAATATCTTTCTCTGACCTTTACCATGACTGTACCCTGCTGGTGGAACTCAAGCAGAGCTGCTGAGTCCGTAGCAACTTTCAAGAAACGGCTGAAGACACATCTTTTTTGACAGCACTTGATCCAGTAATACTAACACATTCTCTTCTATTCTATTCTATTATTATTATTATTATTATTTTTTACTGCGTTACATTAAACTGAGAAGGGTCACAGCACTTGTATATTGTTGTCCTACTGTTAGTTTTAACTGCTTCTATTGTTCTCATTTGTAAGTCGCTTTGGATAAAAGCGTCTGCTAAATGAATAAATGTAAATGTAAAGCCAGGTATGTAGTAGAGCAGGGGTGCCCAACCCTGCTCCTGCCGATCGACTGTCCTGCACAGTTTATCTCCAACCCTAATCAAACACACCTGAAGCAACCAATTAAGGTCTTCAGGATCACTTGAAAATTAAAGGCAGGTGTGTTTGATTAGGGTTGGAGATGAACTGTGCAGGACAGTCGATCGGCAGGAGCAGGGTTGGGCACCCCTGTAGTAGAGGAAGACATATTACCATTGCTGCGTCTCAATTTGCCTACTTATACTACGCCTAAAAGTATGTTCTCTTTTTGTGAAGAAAAAGTACATACTTTTGAGTGTGTCGCAAAAAAGTAGGCAAGATGCAATATAATGAAGACAACATTGAATAAATACATTTTCGTCAGGTTAGATACTGATAATTAATCACGCAAACCCCTTTATCTAAACCTCTCTACATAACCGCCAGACTCGCACGTCCTCCATGTCTGTAGTTTTTTTTTTATACACTTTTCACTCGTGTTTGTAGTTCTAACCGAATCCTATTCCAACGCGCAATGGGTTGTGGGCAATATTAGCCGCTATTAGTGTGCATTGATCTGCACTTCGGATTCTGACCGGAAATAGTAGACTATCCGGGTATCTTTTGGAACACTCATTTCAACATACTACGATTTGGGATGTACTAATTCTATTTTCGAATACTATTTAGGACGGATAGTATGCGAATTGGGAAGCACCGCATGTTGGATGTTTCCCCCAATGATTTTAGATTTACATATACAAGATGAAATAAAGAGACTTAATCGGAAAGGAAATAGGGCAGATATAATAGATGAAAGATTGAGAACAATGCATGTTGCAACAATGCAATGCATTTTATTGCGATTTTTACTGATGGATCTAAGGAACCTAAGAGTAGAAATACTGGAAATACTGGTTATTCCAGATTTGAAGATAAATATTAGGGAAAGAACATCTGATCATTTAACAGTATACAGTTGAGATGTTAGCTGTTTTAAAGGCATTAATGTGTAGAACATAATAAGCTTAAAATGGCAGAAATTTGCTCAGATATCAGCTTTGGTGTCTTTACAGTCTTTATCATCTCATAACAGACCAGGGGCCGTATTCACAAATAATTTTAAAGCTGCAGTAGGGAGCTTTTAGAAAACGTTGACTTAGCCTGGAAATTTGAACAAGCACAACTTACAGGTCACTCCCCCTTGCTCTCTGCTGCGCTACAGCCCTCCCTCCACAGCTCCTCCCCCACAACAGAGCCTGCCGTGAACATTTTAGCCCTAAAAGTAGCAACTAAGCCTGGGACAGCTTAAAAGAAGTCGAGAGGACTCCTAACTCACTAAGACCTATTCACAAACCGCTTTTTGTGGCATTTCACGTTGCGATGTTTTGAAATGCGTATGCGACGGCTACAGGAGCTTCCAATCGCGAGGAAACAATTTTGCATTGTAGGCATAACTAGGGATGCAATAACGCCACCAACACAACCAAAACTAGGCTACTCATTGCATGTAAACTAATTGTAACGTTTCATTGTGAATTAAAATGTTCTTCTCTTTGAAAACATAGGCAGAGGCATATAGTGACAGATTAATTCAATAATGTTGCAAAGATATTGCATCAATCCATATGTTTCATTAGGCTACTATGCTATTTGTTTTGCCTTACTCTTTATTCATTTAGGCTATTTATTCAGTTATTCATCATCTTACGTCCTTCGCACTACTTGTGTAGCGCACGCATTCTCAGACCTGTCACCTGTCACTCATCATCGTAGGGGAGGTGTTTGGAATCATTCCTGCGTTACAATCCTCAGCCAATCAAGGTGGTCACTTCAGTCAAGCTTGTGCATGAGTAATGACGTCATCCATAGCAACGAAGACTCACTCTTAGTTTAGGAGTTGTCATTTTTCTTTACTAAGAGTAGGTCTGAAAGGCGTTGTGAATAACTTTTAAGAGAAAACTCCTAGTTAAATTTTTTAGTGCGATTTAGGAGTACTCCTAGTGGTAAGATAAAATGCTTTGTGAATACGGCCCCTGATTTTGTTTATGAAATATATGAAACTCTGTACAATTTTAATCATATAGAGATGAGAGTTAGATTTATGTGGATTCCAGCCCATAGGGGAATTGAGGGGAATGATACAGCAGATGTTTTAGCAAAGCAAGCTTTAAAATAAGACAGAATAATGGAGGTATCGTATAGTAAAGCAGAAATTAAAACAATAATATGTATTAATATAATGAATACATGGCAAAAACAATGGGATGAAGAAAGTAAAGGATGTTATTTATACAGGATAAAACAAGTAGTAGGACAAATTAAATCAACAAGAATAACTCCTAGAGAGCAAACCATAATATCAAGGATGAGGTTAGGACATACTGAGTTAAATAAAACAATGTGAGAAAGCATGAAAATAATTGTATTTATTTATTTTTATTTATTTAATTATTTTTTTCTTATTAAGAAAACACAAATCTCTGGCCCACACTCCAGTACAGCAGGTGGCAGATATGCACCTAAATTGTTAGATGCCTCCCGCCAATAAAAAAAAATAAAAAAAAGAAGGAAGACAGATTTGTTTGGCCAGAGGGAAGCATGGCTTACCTGCTGCATCGCCTCAATTCAAAATGTCCTGATTCAGAACATGTTTGTTTCCTTCTCAATCAAAGTAAGATATTCTTTTTTGTCAGTTAATCTGTGTTTATAGAAGGACATGTTGTTGACTGCTTAATGTGTATTTCTGTTCATGACCTTTAATGATATTAACATGCCTAAGACTTTTGCACAGTACTGTATATATAATCTATCCATGATGCTTAACCCTCTGGGGTCTGAGGTGTTTTCTGGCCCTGGAGGTGTTCTGACATGCTCTGACATTTGTGCTTATTTCTGTTACTTGTGACATTTTCATGGCTAAAGTCTGATTACACTGTATTTAGCACAAACTCTGCTACAATAATATGTCAGCAGCATGTATGTAAAAGTTTGAAGTTTTGAGATAATGACATTTATGCGTGGTTTGTGAAAATACAAAAAAAAAAAATTGTCACTGAAATAAGGCCATGAAACCCATACTGATTATTTCTTCACAAGACTTTTGAAAATTGTATCACGTAGCCTAGAATATTTGCTCCAAAACTATGAGAAAATCATCCTGACTGCTCATTCAGATAAGGCAATATATTGATTTAAAATTTGTAAGACGTGTTTTGTGTAAGAAAGCTTTATGTGAGGAGGAGTGATCACATCATTAGTATGTATTGTTTTCACACCTGAGAAAGACAAAGACCCACCCCTAATGGCCCTATTAGGAGCTATCAGGCCCTATCATTCTGAACAACCTTGCACAAAGAATGAGGAGATTTAAAAAATAATGGCTTTTTGATTGTTTGGATTTATTTACAACACAACATAATCCAAAGATACAAAACAAATGACAAAAAATCACATTATTGAAAACAATAATCCAAAGACAGAGTCCTTTGTGCCATTCCTAAAAACATTGTACATACCTTTCATTTCCAAGGTGTTTGATTTTCACTTTACCATGCTCATGTGAATGTTGAAGTCAGCAGGACTCAGTGGCATCTGGTCCCTGTATAAAAATTTAAAAAATTAAAAAAAAACTGTGAACATGCTGATATCAAGAGAGGGCTGCACGGTTAAAATGTTTTTTGTTTTTTTTCTGGTTAAAATTGCTTTTTAAAATTCACAGAATACACACACAAATGTTTCCAACAATAATGAACACCAGGTTTGTTGTGCCTTGTAGGCATAGGCTACGCTCAGTGCTACATAAAATAATAATAACAATAACCTATAGCACCATATAAATCTTTCAAACGGAGCACTTCAGTGACAACTACTATAAAAAAATATATTGATTATCATATGTTACTTCAAATGTTTCCATTCGTTATGATGATATTAAATGAGAATGGAGTAAAAACATATGTTTGCCTAATGTTTGTTGCCTAATGTACTGTTCGGTGCGTTTTGCTTTTCAAAGGCAGAGCGCGCTTGAAAATATGTTACATTCAAACGCAGAGCGCACTCCAAAATATGAAACATTATGGTTACCATATTATACATATCTACGTTTGAGCAGATATCCACAAACACAGTATTTAACAGTAAACACGGGTCTAAATATTATAATATTCACCATATATCTAGCAACAGTTCAACTATAATGTGAAGTTTATGCAACAATAACATAAACTAAAAATTAAGAATTTCTTACCTTACATCTTTCTTGTCTTCAAATCGCGTTCTTCTTCTTCTGAGGTAAATCCAATGTAAACTCACTGCGTGTCTTCCAAACTCGACGAAAAGCAGAGACTTATGAAGTGTGGAGTTTTGTTTTTTGAGGTAATGAGTGCGAGCGTTCCATGTGGAGATTTGCATGTGAATCTCTTTTGCGCGCATGGGTGTGGTCAAATTAAAAATAATGAGCAAGCGTTTGAGAAACTGGACATCTTGTTGGTTTTATACAAATTACTTAAACAGAGAATATTTGTTTTCAGTTTGAATCCGATCATTTAAAAGTACACACTTAAATGTGTATAAAGATATATGGCTCATAAATGTGTGACAAGTATTCGCTGAGTTTTGTTTCAGTTTATAGACGTGCTCAAGAAAAAAAAGTTCACTGCGATGGAGAGGCAGAAAACATACCCTGTTTATTTTCTTTATTTTACAAAAGCACAATGTTTTGATCTGATTGTAAGTGGACACATACAAAAGAAGAAATATCACAGATTCTTTTTTCATATTTCTTTTTTTCTGTGTGACCACAAATGACGGAGTAATTTAAGTTTATTGTGCTACAATGTGAAGAAAATCCAGCAAAACGCGCCTGCACGTTTGCCGACCTCAGGGGGTTAATTGTTTTGGGTTCAAACTGTCTTATTTATGTTTATTAGGGCTGCACTATTAATCGCAATAAAACCACACGCGATTTGGCAAAGGCTGCAATTATTTTATGCGCAGCTTGTCAGTGGTTAAATACTGCCCCATTTGAACGCCAGAGGGCGCTCTCATGCAAACACGATAAATATGCCCCGCTGCAGAAGTACATCCAGGAAATCGCTGTAGCTGAATAAACAGAAGATTGAAACGCTTTGATTAAACATGACTTATAAATACACGACTGCCTTATTCTGTGTAAGAAGGCACATCATCTCAAAGAAGGATGCTCAACTGTCGTTAAGTGAGTTTGGAGTAAATGCATGTTATTAAATGTTGTCTGTTGTTGGACATGAGGTTCATAAATGCTTCTCATGTTTTGGAAAGATGTTTGACGCATGTTGTTTTTTCAAATGCAATAAGTGACTCAAACTCACAGTGTTTTTAGATGGAGCAGCGTTTACAGAGCAGTACATCAATGACAAGCTGCGCATAAAAATAAAAAAATCACAGCCTTTGCGATTTTAAAATCGCGATAAGCCATCTCGATTTAAGTGCAATTACATGTAAATTGCGATTAATCGTTCAGCCCTAATGTTTATGTTTGGTTGTCTTCCAAAAATTCAGATTATAACAGCCTCTTACCCAAGTGTAGTTAGATATTTCTTATAACACAGTGTAGAGTTCCCCTTCGAAAGGGAATGTCTCAGGTTACGACTGTAACCGTGGTTCCCTGAAAAGGGGAATGAGACACTGCATCTTGTTGCCATGGCATTGGGTCTGCCTACACCTCTTCCTTAGACAAATTAATTGATTACTTGTGCTACTTCTGGGCACTTTGCTAATGATGTCTCGGACTGTCGCCAACCAATCAGGTTGGAATGCACGCTGATGCATCCCCATAGCATCCATCCAAAACGCAGTGTATTGTTCCCCTTCTCAGGGAACCATGGTTACAGTCATAATCTGAGACGTTTTGAGGAAGCATAACCATTAGGGCTGGGAGAAAAAAATATATTCCATAAATAAAAATAAAAATAATTCCAAAATCAATATTAATTCAAATTCAATTGCTTTATTTTTGTCCTTGCATGTAGATGAGGTTGACAGAAGTTAGACACTTTCTTCCAACAGAGGATGAAATGTGTCATTATCTATGAGTGTTGAGTGATGTAATATCCCAAGTGGACATGTGGAAGAGACGCGAGACTGAAAGCACTGAAAAGCCCTCACGCTACTCATATGCCGAGAGAGAGATAATACAGTCATGGTCAAAATTGATGGCACCCCTGATAAATATAATAAAAAATGGCTGTAAAAAATAAATCTGCATTGTTTATCCTTTTGATCTTTCATTCAAAAATTTCACAAAAATCTAACCTTTCATTGAAGTAAAATAATTGAAATTGGGGGGTAAATCACATTATGAAATAAATGTTTTTCTCCAAAACACGCTGGCCATAATTGTTGGCACCCCTAGAATTTTTTATGAGAAAAATATCTCTGAAGTATTCCCATTAATATTTACCTTTTTTAGCACACCAGGGTGACTAGGAACATGAAATTGTCCAGCTATGACTTCTTGTTTCACAGGAGTTTAAATATGAGGAAACACAAAGGCCAAATTCCCTTAATCATCCATCACAATGAGTAAAACCAAAGAATATAGTTCTGATGTGCAGCAAAAGATTGTTGAGCTTCACAAAATAGAAAGTGGCTGTAAGAAAATATCTAAAGAATTGAAAATCCCCATTTTGACCATCAGGGCAATAATTAAGAAGTTATAATCAACTAAAGATGTTACGAATCTGCCAGGAAGAGGTTGTGTGTCTATATTGTCTTAACGGATGGTGAGGAGGAAAGTTTGAGTGGCCAAAGACTCTCCAAGGATCACAGATGGAGAATTGCAGAGATTAGTTGAGTCTTGGTGGTCAGAAAGCCTAAAAAAAAATTATCAAACAACCCCTACATCACCACATGTTGTTTGGGAGGGTTTCAAGAAAAATGCTCCTCGCTCCTCCAAAAACAAACTCCAGCATATTCAGTGATCAGACACGACTGGATCTTCAAAAGGGACCGGATTCTGTGGTCAGATGAAATGAAAAAAGGGCTTTTTGGCAGCAAACCCAGCAGATGTGTTTGGTGCAAACAGGGATGAAGAGTCCCCCATGCCTACGGTTAAATATACTGCTGGATCTTATATGTTGTGGGCCTATTTTTTTTGCTGGAGGTCCTGGACATCTTGTTCAGATACATGGTATTATGGATTCTAGCAAATACAAACAGATAAAAAATCAAAGCCTGACAGCCTCTGCTAGAAATCTTATAATGGGCCGTGGTTGGATCTTCCATCAGGACAACGATCCAAAACAAACATCAAAATCAACACAAACATGGGTAACTGAGCACAAAATGAAGCTTCTGCCATGACCGTCACAGTTCCCTGACCTGAACCCTATAGAAAATGAGTGGGCTGAACTGAAGAGAAGAAGCACCAACATGAACTTGTGAATCTGAAGGATCTGGAGAGATTCTGTATGGAGGAATGGTCTCTGATCTCTTGTCAGGTGTTCTCCAAACTCATCAGGCATTATAGGAGAAGACTCAGATCTGTTATCTTGGCAAAAGGAGGTTGCAGAAAGTATTTAATAACAGGGTGCCAACAATTATGGCCAGCGTGTTTTGGAGAAAAACTTTTATTTTATAATGTGATTTACCCCCCACTTTCAATTCTTTTACTTCAATGAAAGGTTAGATTTTTGTGAATTTTTTGAATGAAAGATCAAAAGGATAAACAATGCAGATTTATTTTTTACAGCCATTTTTTATCATATTTATCAGGGGTGCCATCAATTTTGACCATGACTGTACAATAGAGCTGCACGATTCATCATTAAAAGATTGTGATCTCGATTCAAACACCCACGCAATCTTTCAATTCGTCTGTCTATTAAACTTTGACAAAATCATATTGCAACATTCAAAGCTGTGTTGGCGCTGCCGCTGAGTTGTCATGAAACGGCTTCACAAACAGTCTTTTCAACCTCATAGTATCATCATTTCTGTGATGCAACAGTTAAAATTACCATAGTACTTGGATAAAAAGTTCAAATATGAACACTGATGTCTACGATAACGATCAAAACGATCAGCTTTTGATAGAAACTTGGTGCTTAAAGGTGCCCTTGCATGGATTATTTTATTATTTTAGAATGTTTCCTAGGGTGCCCTTATAATGTTAGTATGTTTCTTAGATCAAAATGTTATGTTGTTATAATTTAGAAATAAAAGGCATTTTTCCTAGCCTGATTTTAGCCACTGATTTGAACACTCTGTTTGAAGGGGCGTGTCTGCTGTGAGACTTCAGTGTAAACGCCCACTGCTGAGATTGGCTGCTGTGAGACTTCAGTGTAAACGCCCACTGCTGTGATTGGCTGCTGTGAGACTTCAGCATAAGATCGTGTGAATGAAGATCTTATCATTGCAACGCAGTTTCTGCACTCTCACTAATGATTTCACCAATGCAAACATGATGTACGTACAGTAAGAGCTTCGTTGTGCAGTGTAACAGCGTCACTGATTTCATAACGAGTTTTGGCAAGTGTCCAGATAAACTCGCGCTGTGTGATTGACAGCTTGGGCGACTGGAAAGGGATTGTTCTTTGATCGCTATCTGTATATTAATCACAGTTGAAGTAAGATTATTTTCATCCTACTAAGAGAAACGACGTTAAGTTGATCGTTTAGTCACTGGCTTGATTTACTGATGCATAAACAGTATAGATGAATATCAGATGATGTCACCAACGTCTCCTCACTGACGTCACTCACTTCTAAAACTTGTCTGCCGCCATTTTGAGTACCTGATTCACGTCAGTCGCAAAGGAACTAAATAGCTATATCTTCAATATGTTGTGCGGTGGGGTGCAACAACAAAAAAGGAGACCCCAAAATATCCTTTTACAGGCGAAAAAAGACGCCGTAATTTGCGGGTGGGGCGAGTGGGACATATCCCCACCACTTTTGAAACAGCTCGTGGCATGAATGTACCAATACAAATAAACAAAACATCTCCAGTTAACTAGCAGAGCATTCATTTCGTTCGTTTGTTAAATAAGAGGCGATCTAGCGCTGAAATGTGTTGTTTCTGAAATCAAGTGATCAAAGTGCTCGTTGCCGCTGCGATCAGTGGCACGGATAACTTACTGTGTTTGTTTGTGGCTCGCGCACAGTCTTCACTCTGACGCACGCTTCAATGTGGAGAGACTCTCTATTCGTTCCGGAGAAATTACAAAACAAACTGAACACAAATTCACACTTTTGATGAGAAAAAAAAAAACCTATACGAGTGCGGATTAGAACCCAGAACCTCTGACACGCTTGGCAAAAGTTCTGCCCCTGGACCATTTAAATACACACTTAAAATAGTCGGATCAACATATAATATCATTGAATGCCAGGATTGGTAGTTCGGTAGCAGCAGACAGAGACTGTAAGTACGTATCAGGTATCGCGTAGGGATCACACCCTAACGATATTATTTTTTGAAAGTAGCGTTTCTTTTCATGGCAGTCGAGGTGCGAAATGTTGTCTTTCGTAGCCATTTACTGTATCCGTACGAAGCTGTAAATAGTAGCAAGCTAGCTAGTTAATGCTTGTCGGTACCATAGACAGTACCTGGTAGGTACTCAAGATGGCGGCAGTCAACTGGAAAAAGAGCGGATGACGTAAGAGGTCACGTGACTGATATTCATGTATTGAACGACTTTGAGAGAAAGATTATCTGTCTGAACTTGAACAATTACACATCAGACATTCACATAACCCACTGGTTCTTCAGAGGCTCAGATGAAGGAACTAAAACATACCTTTGTGTTCATTTGTACATCCAAACACTGAGCAACTGCCATGCTTCGCTCGTTTGCATGCCATGATGTCTCTCAAAGAAAAATGATTCGGACGATGATTCGGCTGCGCAGTTCCGCCTGACCTTGAACATGGGCTGGCATATGCAAATTTTTGGAGGCGTACATTAATGATCTCAACTGTTGCGTCACAGTCTGTGTTATGTGGAGATTCGGCTATTTTTCAGGGGTGTTTTTCAAAAACGAGATTTAAATAAGAAGGAGAAAACAATGGTGTTTGAGACTCACTGTATGTCATGTCCATGTACTGAACTCTTGTTATTTAACTATGCCAAGATAAATTCAATTTCAAATTCTAGGGCACCTTTAAAGTAAAACATTTATCAATTACATTGTTTTGCCACTAAGTGAAGACAAGTGACACTTAAAAAATGTATTTGTTATTGAATAATTTATTTAAGAGAATGTAGTATTGTATGATGCTTCTTGAAATAAAAGTCAGAAAGATGTGATGATTTGTTTTTGTAAATATGACTCATCTTATACATCATGTACAGTCTGTATAAGTGTATGATTTAACTTTTCCCCATGGTGTAGTGTTAAAAAAAAATTGCAATATATTGCAATATCGAATCGCAATACTTGTAGAATCGCAATTATAAAAAAACCCTGCAATACATATCGTATCGGTACCCAAGTATCGTGATGGCATCGAATCGGGAGATAGGTGTATTGTCCCAGCCCTAATAACCATACGTCAAGATAAGGGTAAATATGACATTCAACTTCTAAATCATGGTTCTCAAAAGTAGTTGTTAGTGCATCTACTGCAAATTCTCATTCAGGTCTAGCTCCACTTATGCCATGAAAGGAAAACGTGTCATTCTTTACATGTTTTCTCATTGATTACTTGGTTTTACTCTAAAATGATCACATTACAGAAGAGAAATGGGTTGTAAATGCTGTTGCCATTTTTATAAATAATTTAACTAAATTTAATAGAGATTTAAAAAATTGTCTTGGTTTGTGTTTGTCAGATTCCTAATCATTGCTCCGAGTGTCTTTCATGTTGGTGTGAAAGAACCCATAAGGATTCAGGTGGGGGAGGCATTGCTTGGCAAACCTGTGTCCTGTCAGTTAGAAACAGGGATGCGTACTCCGATGTCTTCACGGGAGACCAAACCAATCAGCAAAAAAGGACAGTTTGAGGAATTTAAGCTTGAGGTAAAGAAATAAACATTTAAATGAATAAATAGACCTGCATTTTCTTGTTATTTCAGGGTTTTTTTTCAATTCCAAACGTTTTTCGTAGAATTTAGTTATGTTTAAATAACTATGTCAAATAATTAGATATCTGGCTGTTCCGATATCATTTTCAAATTTATTGTTGAATAAAAAGTAGAAAAACATAAGCATGCCATTTTAGAAAGTTGTTGTGTATTAGGCTCATTTCTGTGTTTCCTCTTCAAGATATTTGCAAATAAAGTTTCAAAAATTAAATCTATCAATGGAGAGCCTCCTTATCTCAACCTGGCATGTGAAGTTGATGGTCAGAAATGGCAGACTCGCGTCCTGGTCTCCAAGCAGATCGGCTACATCTTTATTCAGACTGACAAACCCATTTACAACCCTAAACAGAAAGGTACAGTAAACACACTTGTAATTTCCTGTACTAATGCCAACAGTAAGAACATTTTAATGAAGCTGGATAGAAAATGAGTCCAAGTTCAAATTTACAAAAGCTGATAGGTAACAAAAATCGGCATGTAAATGTAACATTATTATTATTATTATTATTATTATTAAATGTATAAATTAAAAGTGTATGAAAAGAATGTGTATGACACCTGCAGTAGTATTCACCTTATTAATATCAGAATGAGACTTTTTGTGAAAGACTGCAGTATTTATTTACTTATGTAGTACTTATTTTTTTTACTTGCAGTGATTTTGGCCCCGATTTGGCCGTCTGAGAAAAATTTTGCAAATCCTAAAAGACTCCTCTGATCCTAGGCTAAAATCTGAAGTCTTTGACCATTAGTTTGACGTTCACAGACAGCCGATTAATGACTGTTGCGATCGAATTTGACCTCCGATGAAATTCTGGCAGTGTCAGAAGATTTGACTCGCAGTCCTGCAGTGTGACTTCTCCTACGACGACTGCATGACCAAAATAAACATTCAAGATTTTTTTGTAGCCATCATTTCAATCCCGCGTGTAATGCAGCTCACATCACCGAATGTGTCATTTGTAAAACTCTTGCGCACGTCCGTTTTTAATTGTCTTGACTGCTGTACAGTCTGACATCAGTGACAACTGAGATCTTACAGTGTGACATAGCTTAAAGCGAGGATCATGTTTGTACAGTCTGACAAGCAACAATCATAAAGGACAATAATAAATCACAGAGTGTGCACCCGGCTTTACTGGGGAGCCCCAATTACCTCTGAGTTTCACAAAAACGGCCAATGAAATTAGTGATTGCATGCCTAGCCACTCCCCCGGACACATGGGTATATAAGATGGAGGCCTGCATCCACTCATTCATTCATCCATGATCGCTATCTCATGTGGCTGGGCCACGAGCATGCTGAGACTGCATTCGTGGATGGTTCATGTTTTCATTGCGAGAATATGACCAGGGCGACATTGTGATCGTGACTCTCCTTCCTCATGAAGGCTGGAGTCCCCTCTGCTGCTACCCAGCCCGGTTCCTCTGCACAGCACAGGGCCTGGTTAGCACTCAGGGAGATCTGAGGGTAACAGTGGGACCTCCCACTCCTCCTGCTTGAGTTGCTGGCAGTGCTGCTCGCCCTTTCGGCTGCTGCTCCAAGGCAAGCACGAGTTGGTCCAAATGGACAACCTTGGGACAGTTGCGTACATCAACCACCAAGTCAGCGTGCACTCACGTCGCATGCCACATCTCGGCCGCCATCTCATCCTCTGGAGTCAGCAGCGGCTCAGGTCGCTCCGTGTCATTCACATTCCTGACGAGCTTAATCATGTGGCCGACATGCTCTCACACAGCTCATGTTCCCAGCAGAATGCAGAATTCATGCCCAGGTGGTCCAGCTGATTTGCAGTCGATTCAGGGAGGCCTAGGTAGACCTGTTTGCTTTCCAGGAATCCTCCCACTGCCCGCTATTTTATTCTCTGACTGAGGCACCCCTCGGCACGGATGCATTGGCACACAGCTTTCCCCCAGTGAGCCTGCTTGCAGAGACTTGCAGGGAGGATGAGGAGCAGGTTTTGATGGTTGCGCCTTACTGGCCTATCCGGACCTGGTTCTCAGACTTAATGCTCAATGTGACAGCCCCCCTTGGCGGATTCCCTTGAGGAAGGTCTTTCTTTCTCAGGGATGGGGCACCATATGGCATCCTCGTCCGGACCTCTGGAACCTCCATGTGTGGCTTCTGGATAGGATGTGGAGGACTTAAATGGCCTATCACCGGCAGTGGTAGATGCTATCACTTAAGCCAGAGCTCCCTCTACTAGGTAAGCTTATGCCTTAAAGTGGAAATTTGTTCACTGAGTGGTGCTCTTGGTGCTGAGAAGACCCCCGGAGATGGCCAATCAGTTCTGTGCTTTCCTTTCTGCAAAAGAGGCTGGAGCGAAGGCTCTTCCCCTCCGCCTTGAATGTGTATGTTCCTGGGATCTCTTTGTAGTCCTCTTCGGTGTACAGACAGCTCCCTTTGATCCCATTTGAGCCTTCTCTCACCTGATCTTGAGATCCCAGCCCGGAACATGCCCAAAGTTCCCACCACTCCCTTCCGGGACCAGGTGGTAGAGATGCGCGGTTGGAGGTGAAAAAAACATGAAAATACTCTGTGATAATCATTCACATTAAACTACACATTTTCTTGAGTGACTTCAGGTGATCATCTGAGTATGAGAGAGAGGGGGTGAGGGGAGAGGGAAAGAGATGTAGATGAAGTTGATTCGGAGGTGAGACTTTCGTCTCGATGGTGCACGGGAGCCAGTTCAAATGGTAATCTCCAGAGAGGTCCTTTTGTCCTCTCAGGGTCTGGTCACCCCCGAAACAGACTGTCCGGAATTTCCTAATTTATCAATTCTTACACACATTAAACACAACCACATACAACTAAGATGATACCAGACAATGAACTTGAGGAAAATTGGAGATTAACCCTCTGAGCCCGAAGAACGCGCTGGCGCGATGGATTTTTTCCTCATGGCACAAGTACACTCACAATAACAAAAAAACCTTGTGTTTTTGTACAATAAAGAAAATAAACAGGATGAGCTTTCTGAAAGACCAACGCATTCTCATCCTAGGGCGTCATACACTGACGCTTTTGACATTTCGTCTACATCCAACGCACATGGCACCCTTTAGCGTCAATATGACACGCACAGAGCTTTGTTCGGTTATGGGAAGGTTTAGGTCTGGGGTAGGGTTAGGGTTAGACCGCTAGGAGGCGCCTTCTGGCCCATATCTATCTGCGTCTCATATTGACGCTAAAGGGTGCCATGTGCGTTGGATGTAGACGAAATGTCAAAAGCGTCAGTATATGACGTCTTGGGATGAGATCGGGCTGGAAAGACGTCTGAATAAGGATCTGAAACTCAGCGAATACTTATCACACAAACATAAAACGTATGTCTAAAGAAAGCTTGAAATGTCTACTTTTAAATAAAACCATTCACATTTAAAACAAATATTCTCCAGCAATGTAATCTGTATGAAACTAAAGAGATGTACAGTTTCTCCTGGCTCAGCTAATTATCATTAGTGAACACACCCACGCACAGAGCGCACTATTCATAAGATAATGTGTTGTGGCGATCTATGCAAAATGGTAAACGCCCCCAACAATGCCTTAAAAATCATTAAGTTTCATCATAAGTTTCATTCACTTTCCTGCGCGTTTAAAAGATGGCATGCTACACAGGCGAGGAAGCTCTTCAGCTCGTCCTGGATAGTGACGAAGAGATCGCATTTTCCTCAGAAGAAGAGCGGGACTCCGACAATGAACGTTTGCATTTTGAATAGCGACTTGATCCAGCCGTGGATACAATTTCGGATGAGTACGCTTTTATTTATATTCATTGGATTATTTCCAAACTTCTATTTGGATATATTTTTAAAATGCAATTTATTCCTGTGATTAATTATTACTCCAGTCTTCAGTTTCACATCACATGATCCTCCAGAAATCATTTCAATATGCTCATTTGATGCTCAAGAAACATTTCTTATTATTATGAATGTTGAAAACAGTTGTGCACAATTATTTTTTCCAGAATTCTTTGATGAATAGAAAGTGTGTACAATTTTTTTTCCAGGATTCTTTGATGAATAGAAAGTCCAAAAGAACAGCATTTATCTGAAATAGAAATCTATTGTAACATTATTCACTACTGTTCAAAAGTTTGGGCTCAGTAAGAGTTTAGTTTTTTTGTTGATGGTGTTGTTTTTTAAAATAAGTTAATACTTTTATTCAATGAGTATGCCTTATATTGATCAAAAGTAACAGTAAAGAAGACATTTTTTAATGTTAAAAAAATCTTTCTATTTCAGAAAAATGTTCTTTTGAACTTTCAGTTCATCAAAGAATCCTGATATTATTTTTTACACAACTGTTTTCAACACTGATAATGATCAAAAATGTTTCTTGAGCAGCAAATCATATTAGAATGATTTCTGAATGATCATGTGACACTGTAGACTGAAGTAATGGTGCTGAAATGTTTGATCACATGAATAAATTGCATTTTAATATATATTAAAATAGAAAACATTTATTTTAAATTGTAAAAATAAACAGTTGTTGCTTTATTTTGGATCAAATAATTGCAGCCTTGGTGAGCAGAAGATACTTTTATTAAAAAAATAAAATAACGTACAGAATTTTAATGAATCACAGCATTATTCATGATGTTTCATGCCCTCAGCCATTCTGACAATTAGTGACTTACAAAAGTTAAATGACTATATTGTTTTATATGAAGGAGTGATCAGGATGATTTTCACATTGTTTTGAATAAACAGAGAAATAGAAATACAGTTCAATGGAAAACAGAACAGATGTGTGGGACTAATTAACAACCCATTAAACTAACTAGGGAACACAGGCAAAGTCAGGAAGACTGGAACAGAACCAAAACACACTATACAGGTGACAGTATTTATTATTATTATTATTATCCATCCATCCATCTTCTTCCGCTTATCCGGGGCCGGGTCGCAGGGGCAGCAGTCTAAGCAAAGATCCCCAGACTTCCCTCTCCCTAGACACTTCCTCCAGCTCTTCTGGGGGGACACCGAGGCGTTCCCAGGCCAGCCGGGAGACATAGACATATTATTATTATTATTATTATTATGAATAATAATAATGTGTATCTCGGGTCCTAAAAAAAATAAAAAAAAATAATTCTGGTTCCTACTAACTTAAGTTCATTTTAGTTGGCCCAGGAGGTGAAAGAACTACACATTTTCCATTTAGTCTCTCACATAATATATACACTCACCTAAAGGATTATTAGGAACACCATACTAATACTGTGTTTGACCCCCTTTCGCCTTCAGAACTGCCTTAATTCTACGTGGCATTGATTCAACAGGGTGCTGAAAGCATTCTTTAGAAATGTTGGCCCATATTGATAGGATAGCATCTTGCAGTTGATGGAGATTTGTGGGATGCACATCCAGGGCACGAAGCTCCCGTTCCACCACATCCCAAAGATGCTCTATTGGGTTGAGATCTGGTGACTGTGGGGGCCATTTTAGTACAGTGAACTCATTGTCATGTTCAAGAAACCAATTTGAAATGATTCGAGCTTTGTGACATGGTGCATTATCCTGCTGGAAGTAGCCATCAGAGGATGGGTACATGGTGGTCATAAAGGGATGGACATGGTCAGAAACAATGCTCAGGTAGGCCGTGGCATTTAAACGATGCCCAATTGGCACTAAGGGGCCTAAAGTGTGCCAAGAAAACATCCCCCACACCATTACACCACCACCAGCCTGCACAGTGGTAACAAGGCATGATGGATCCATGTTCTCATTCTGTTTACGCCAAATTCTGACTCTACCATCTGAATGTCTCAACAGAAATCGAGACTCATCAGACCAGGCAACATTTTTCCAGTCTTCAACTGTCCAATTTTGGTGAGCTCGTGCAAATTGTAGCCTCTTTTTCCTATTTGTAGTGGAGATGAGTGGTACCCGGTGGGGTCTTCTGCTGTTGTAGCCCATCCGCCTCAAGGTTGTGCGTGTTGTGGCTTCACAAATGCTTTGCTGCATACCTCGGTTGTAACGAGTGGTTATTTCAGTCAAAGTTGCTCTTCTATCAGCTTGAATCAGTCGGCTCATTCTCCTCTGACCTCTAGCATCAACAAGGCATTTTCGCCCACAGGACTGCCGCATACTGGATGTTTTTCCCTTTTCACACCATTCTTTGTAAACCCTAGAAATGGTTGTGCGTGAAAATCCCAGTTACTGAGCAGATTGTGAAATACTCAGACCGGCCCGTCTGGCACCAACAACCATGCCACGCTCAAAATTGCTTAAATCACCTTTCTTTCCCATTCTGACATTCAGTTTGGAGTTCAGGAGATTGTCTTGACCAGGACCACACCCCTAAATGCATTGAAGCAACTGCCATGTGATTGGTTGATTAGATAATTGCATTAATGAGAAATTGAACAGGTGTTCCTAATAATCCTTTAGGTGAGTGTATGTAGCATGTCACAAGTCAAAAAATTCATGTATGCATATTACTGTTTTGTTTTTACCTGGTTTACTGTGTTTCTCAGTTTTGTTCAGGGTCTTCACTCTGGACCACTCCATGCGACCAAAATCAATGATAGTTCTTGTCTCTATATATGTAAGTATGAAAGTACTAACACATTCTCTTACTGTCAATAATTCATTCTGAGTTTTTTTTATTTTTTATTATTATCTCATGAAATTGAGCGTCAATGTCAGTTCTGGCAGGCCAGGTAGTCAAGACGCTGCTAATGCTGTTTGCTAACAACACTGTCCTGTCAGCTGATCTGCTCCAGCTGAGCTGCATTAGCTTGTTAACTCCCCTCGCTGCTCAATGGCCAAGCTCAAACAAGGCGCCCTATTTAAAGCACATTCAGTTTGCTCATACATGCTTGCTGCTCGCTTCTGCTGCCCGCCACCTCCCCAGCTCCTCCTTATGCATAACGTGGCATTTGCTGTTATGTCATGTTGCCTGCTCTGTTCACAGGGGGATATTTTAGCTCTCACAGTCCTAAACTGTGTGAGCGTTCCCTAATGCTGCTGCTGCTGCTGTCCTCTGACTCTCTGCTATTTCATGGTGCTCATGAAAGGTCAGAGGACTCCCTGAACAGAGCCATACCGCCAAATTTAAATTCAGGAACATCAACTTGTTTGCAATCTATTCAATAAAAATTCTTTATTTTTATTATCTGTGTTCTTGACTTAATGGACCTGACAGAAATAGGATTATTCCTGTATCTTAAATTCTTGCCATAATGTATTGAGCAAAAATAAACTGTATGCTATTAGTATACTTATTTTAAACAAAATAAGAAAGGATGCTTTCAGTCTGCGTTTTGTCTACTTCTCAGAAATATACTTTATGTACCTCTCCGAAATATTAAAATGACACTTAAGTACACTTGACACATACTGATAGAGAAAAGTCTACTATATACTATAAAGTATATTTGGCCTATACTTGTACTCAATGTTTTGATCAAGATATATTTAAACGCATAGTTAAGTATGCAAAGTATACTTGGCTTGTAGTTGTTTACTATTTTGATTGATAGCCAATTAAATAAATTATTCACATGTCTTATAAACTTACATTGTTTAAAAATATTGATTTATTTTTATTGAAATAAAATATTATTAAATTATTAAAATAAAATAATGAATACCTAATTCTGAGAATGTGAACTGGTAGTGTAGGAGTTTACTTCAAATCTCCTAAATTCTCTCTCCATCATTTACAGAAATGTCTGGCAATCCATGTTTTAACTGTTAACTGTAGGGGAAGCTATTACGCTTTTCTTCTGAAATCTCCAGATCAAAACACAGACAAAGAAGCCGCAGAAACAAGCGATATAAACATTGCTCATGCACAAGTATCATCAAACATTAAAAAGCATATAAATCTGACAAAACTGCCTGACATTACCAAATTAAATCCCAACATAGGAAGAGGTCTAGGACTGAAACTGGGGGTATTGATGGAAGCGATCTACTTAAGGATTTTGATAAATTTTGATCATCATTCTAAATCCGTTCGGACATAGTCTTTGACCAATAAGTGATTTTCTCAGCTTTTTGTTAAGTGTTTTTTTTACAAGGGATGGAAGAGATGCCTAACTGACCTTTATATCCTCAGAATGCTGCTGGGAACAAGGTCAAGAAATCGACACACAAAGTTTTAGATGGCATTCTGTCAATGAGCTACCACATCCCTGATATTTCAAAGTACAGTCAATCTCATTTTCTATCTTAGTTAAATACCTTGAAGTATAAAATCTCTGATACTTACGGAAATAAATATTACTATGCTATTCAGTTTTTTAAGATGGCACCATTCTGAAGCTGCTGTATTTATCATCAGCCCATATACAGTGGATAAAATGTCTATGCACCCACAATGCCAGGTTCTTGTGATATAAAAGAATGAGACAAAGATAAATCATTTTAGAACTTTTTCCACCTTTAATGTGATCTATAACGTGAACAATTCAATTGAAAAATAAATCTTGAAATCTTTGAGGGGGAAAAATAAAAAAAACTAACAATAATCCGATTGCTTAAGTGTGCACACCCTTAAAGTAATACTTTGTTGAAGCACCTTTTGATTTTATTACAGCACTCAGTCTTTTTGGGTAGGAGTCTAGTAGCATGGGCCATCTTGACATGGCAATATTTGCCCACTCTTCTATGCAAAAGCGCTCCAACTCTGTCAGATTGCGAGGACATCTCCTGTGCACAGCCCTCCTCAGATCACCCCACAGATGTTCAATTGGTTTTAGGTCTGGGCTCTAGCTGGGCCATTCCAAAACGTTAATCTTCTTCTGGTGAAGCCATGCTTTTGTGGATTTGGATGTGTGCTTTGGGTCGTTGTCGTGCTGAAAGATGAACTTCCTCTTCATTTTCAGCTTTCTAACGGATGCCTGAAGGTTTTGTGCCAAAATTGCCTGGGCCCGGTTTCCCAAAGCGTTCTTATCTCTAAGTAGTTCTTAACCTATTCCTTAACCTCTCTCTTAACCTTATGGCACGATTCCCGAAACGTTTGTTCGCTAAGTATATCTTCTGTAAGTCACACTTTCGTAAGGTTGGTCTGGACCACTCTTAGCTTTACCTTATCACTGTTGCAGGTCTATATGAATATAATTCTGAAGTTTTAATACACCCAGAAAGTATTAAATTAGGCTAATTCAAGTGTTTTCATGCAAAGAATAAAATTGTCATTACACTGATTGTTGTTAGATTTTTAATTATATTATTATACAATATTATTAATTTAATTAAAACGCTCTTTTAAAGGCCAGTGAAAGCATAGGCTACTGTCAGTTAAGTCCTATTCGGACGCTAATATTGTTTCTCATGGGCTCGTCCGGTATTTTAAACATTTACAGGGGTAAGTCGGTGATTTTAGTGCCGTCCGAATCCATAATATCAGTGTTTTTCTCACCCAACCCGCGTAAAAATCCCTGGCCAAATTAGTACCTTCTGTTTTTTGACAAACAGGTTGTGTGGTAATTTAATTGCCGTCTGAATCCACATCTCTGAGTTTACAAGAGATTCAAAATTCACGGTTTAAATCCTTTTTGATCACTGCCGAGCACCGTACGCAAGATGTAAACTTTTATTACTGAAATGCTGGAAAGTATTTACAAGAACAATATTTCATCGCAGCTCCACCTCAGCGAACAAAAATGGGAAAGAGAAGAAGGCACGTACATTTTTGAAAAGGTTATTGTGGCAGCAATATATGTTACAATTTTAAAATATGTAGGCTAGGCTATTATAGGCTATTATAGTTTGGATTATTTTTTTATAATATCCAATAATCATAATAAATTGCAATTTCAACTATTTCTGAAGTGCTTCTTTAATAAAGAATACCGCTTTCTAACATAAACAGCCCCTGCACGAGAGAATAACAATTCAGCACCATCGCTACGGACAGCGCCGGGTAACGTCGCACGTTAGAAGGTATATCTTAAGCAGCTTCCTAAGGTATGGTTCGGGGAACACACTTAGGAACATAAACAACTTTGGTAAGATATACCTTTCGAGCTTTCTTAGCGCGCTAAGAGTGAGCGTTATCGGGAAACCGGGCCCAGGTATTTGGAACTGTTCATAATTCCCTCCACCCTGACTAATGCCCCGGTTCCAGCTGAAGAGAAACTGTCCCAAAGCATGATGCTGCCACCACCATGCTTCACTGTGGGTATGGTGTTCTTTGGGTGATGTGCAGTGTTGTTTTTGAGCCAGACATACCTTTTGGAATTATGGCCAAAAAGTTCAACCTTGGTTTCATCAGACCATAACACATTTTCCCACATGCTTTTGGGGGACTTGATGTTTGTTTTTGCAAACTTCAGCCGGGCTTGGATGTTTTTCTATGTAAGAAAAGGCTTCCGTCTTGCCACCCTACCCCATAGCCCATTCATATGAAGAATATGGGAGATTGTTGTCACATGTAGCACACAGCCAGTACTTGCCAGAAATTTCTGTAGTTCCTTTAATGTTGCTGTAGGCCTCTTGGAAGCCTCCCTGACCAGTTTTCTTCTTGTCTTTTCATCAATTTTCAAGACGTCCAGTTCTTGGTAATAACTCTGTTGTGCCATATTTTCTCCACTTGATGATGACTGTCTTCACTCTGTTCCCATGGAATATCTAATGCTTTGGAAATTCTTTTGTACCCTTCTCCTGACTAATATCTTTAAACAATGAGATCCCTCTGATGCTCTGTGGACCATGGCTTTTGATTTGAGATGCAACTAAGAAAATGTCAGAAAAAT
Source organism: Abramis brama (assembly GCF_963993115.1). NCBI lineage: Eukaryota > Metazoa > Chordata > Actinopteri > Cypriniformes > Leuciscidae > Abramis > Abramis brama. Next base: position 21,933,883 of record NC_139979.1, on the reverse strand, counting down.
CCTACTAACAGCTGAACTTTATTTGTGATTAATCAGAGTCATGATGTCTTAAAATGATGGCAGGTGTGTAATGACTTCTATTAAACATGAGTTTGAATGTGATTGGTTAATTCTGAACACAGCCACATCTCCAGTTATAAGAGGGTGTGCACACTTATGCAACCAGGTCATTGTAAGTTTTTTATTTTTCATTTTTTTCCCCTCAAAGTTTTCAGTTTGTTTTTCAATTGAACTGTTCACGTTATAGGTCACATAAAAAGTGAAAAAAGTTCTGACATGATTTATCTTTGTCTCATTCTTTTACATCACAAGAACCTGGCATTTTAACAGGGGTGTGTAGACTTGTTATATCCACTGTAAGATGTTTATTTCAATTTCTCCAGACCTGGTGTATGGAAGATTACAGCACATTACAAAGGTGACGAGAAAAATCCTGCAGTGTGTCAATTCAGGGTCCAGAAATTTGGTAAATGAAATTAAACTAGACATTTGTATTTATATATAAACAAATAACTTTATTCACAGATATCGTATTGCATCTAACTCAAATACAATGCATTTTTGTCAGTTCCTCCCAGTTTTGAGGTTACTGTTCAGTCAGAGAAAGCCTTTCTGCTTGTGAATGCGGAGACATTCACATTCACCATTCAAGCCTCGTAAGTTCACATTCAGATCAAAAACACTCTTCAAGAGATAGTTTACCCCAAAAGAAGAATTTTGTCATTATTTACTCATCCTTATGCCATTCCAAACCTGTATTTTGAGGTGAACTATTCTATTAATGGTATCAATGTGAAATTACTAAATTTGAGACAGTAGATTAATTGTTTTTAATTTTTAATCATTTGAAAGATACACATATGGCAAGGTAATTGATGGTGCTTTCAACTGTTGGTTTGGGATGAAAAAACACGAGTCACAAAATAATCCTGGAGAAATCAAATTCATCAAGGGACTGGAGAAAACTGGATCTGTGAGTAGAAACCGTTATCTATTTAATCGCCAAGAAGAGTAAGTACACTCATAGATTACTATATACTCATAGATCACTCTTTAATATTGTTTCATGGTGTTTTTCCCCTTTTTAGGTGAAAGGAGGCCGTGCTGAGATTACAGTTAAAATTTCAGAAATAAAGCATCTCCTGGATTCAACATTAGAAAATTTGGCAGTGATTCAGGCACAATTCTACATTGCTGTCACAGTCACAGATATTTTAAGTAATCAATCGTGACATGAAATCATTTTTGTCAAAGTTAACTGAACTTTAAAGACTAAGGGCCAGATTTATTAACAGCTCGTGCCAACACAAACCCAATTTTGGCGTTAAAACTACTGTTATGATTTACTAAAGACACGCAATGAGGCATGCACAGATATTTTTGCAGCTGACCTTATTGCATATGCATTTGTTGGATTTTCCCTTTCATAGGCATGAAATTATGGGGGGAGAGTATTTAAATAAATCATGCAATGGGATTGCTAAGGTTTTCTGTATATACTGGTATTTGCGCCATTATTTAACATTGAACAAAAAAGAGTCTTAATCTATTTTGCTCCTGACATGGCTGCATCTGTCTTCTTTCTGTGTCAGTTTTTTTTTTTTTTTAATTGTCAGTGGTTTACTCGCAGAACTTTCAACTACCATCTGTGCTTTTATGGGATTGCAGTCTTATGCTAATTTGCCCTGTTTAGTAAATCTGGCCCCAAAAATGCAAGATTAACTGAACAGACTATTGATTAAACAGACAAACCAATGTAATTTGTCTGCATGTGCTATGTAGCCTAATGTTAAGATGCCTACAGTTCTATAGTAAACATTTCTTAGCTGAAAAGTTAATTATTATATATATTTTTTTACCTAAAATGTCTGTGCACCTCTCATAAGGTGGTGAGGTACAGAAATCAGCAGCTTTCGTTCCCGTTGTTTTGAGACCATACAATGTGGATCTGTCTCGGACAAGATCGTTCTACACACCTACATTTCCCTTTCAAGCGGTGGTAAATAAAACACCATTTGATATAATCAAACTTCTATTCACAATACTATGCATCATAATGATATTGTCAGTCATAAAGGATTATGCTTGCAGTAATTCATAATGGTAGCTTTCAGTCTATAATGGAAAACATTTTGCTGATGATTTTGGGATAGGGTAACAGTGGTTTCTGTTTTTTATTAGGTCACAGTCCATCACCCAAATGGTTCAGCAGCTGAAGATGTTCAAGTGAAGTTAGATGTCTCAAGCACCAAAGAAAAGTCCATAAATATTAAAACTAATAAAGAGGGAATTGCATTTCAAAATTTCAATTTGGAAGGAACACCACATTCCATTTCAGTGCAGGTTAAACGATCAAAGAATAAAGTTATTTTAATACCTGTGAAGGCTGTTTCACACTGCTGGCAAAAGCATTAGGTCTCATTCACTAACTGTGCGAGTGCATGAATTTGAGAATGAAATTTGCATATGAACGTTTTCATGAACAAATCATGATTCATCAGTAACTTTTGTTCTAAAATTCATTCTAATTTGATGTAAAAATGTAGGAACAACCGAAACCACTCAAAAATAGCCTACTCTTCCTGGCCTTATATAGATCTTAGATCTGAGCCGCAGTGATGACCATCCAAGGTGGAGCCAGGTTGCCAGAGGACTGAGCCCAGGCAAGCTGGAGGGAAGGCAGAGCCTGACAGAGCCGAAGGGGTGGAGGGATGAAACGTAACTGAAGGCCTGTAAATTAGTGGCACATGCAGGATGATGTTTGACCAAGGCAGAGCCGTAAGGATGATGGTCCCAGGTCGAGCCGAGGGAGGGAGGAGCCAAGGTGGAACCGACAAGTCGTGTTCAGTGGCTGGGCGCAAGGATCCTCATGAATGAGCAGAGCTGGAGACCGGAAGACCTGTGGTAAATCTACACGACAGAGTGGCAATGGAGTGTAGGGGCTGAAGGGAATGAGAGGAGGTGGGGCAGAGGAACTGGCTGAACTGGGAAAAGGAGGTGGGAGAGGGAGGCTGGGTGGGAACACTGGAGTCACAGGAGACTTTGAGCTGGGAAGAACCAGCAGAGGCACAGGAGACTTTGAGCTGGGTGGAACCAGAACCGTAGAACGAACGTGACAGCGCAGCCAGAGAGCAGAGCAAAACAAAACTCTACGTTCGTTCTACGTCACGACGCTTCCTACGCTACGTCCTACGTCATACGCCAGCATCCATCTCCATGAACGGGCGTCGACCGCTACCGGAAGCCAGTTATTTTCGTTTATAAAGTTTTAAATATGTATATTTTTACGACAAAATTCTGCTCTGGCGGCCCCTGACAAAAAAGGGAGCAAGTCAAAAGAAAGAGACTTTCTCAAATAGAACACTCCAAATTCTTTTTGTGATAAGGTAATCCAAAAATAAAATAAAATAAATGCAGTAACAGTGTATGAAACCCATTGTTGATATTTACTACTTTTACTATTATGTATTAAGTTACAACATACAAGGATTTTGTGGGTGGTGTGAAACAGGCCAAAAAAACAACAAAAAACTTTTAGTTACTATATTCTACATTATTACATGATTATGGGGCTGATTATTACTATGTACATTTTTGATTGATTAATTTCAACAGGCAACAGTAGATGGTTTCAAGTCAACAAAAGAAGTGCGCCCAAAGAAATCCACAAAAAACAGCTTCCTGTATCTGAGTGTGACTAATAAAGTCCTGTCATTAGAAGATTCTCTAGATGTTGCATTTTATGTCAGTGGCAATCCAGTAGAAGGGCAAATATATTACATGGTAAGTAATGTATTAAATGTTCCTTCGACTACATGTGGTGAAATGTCTAATGTTTTTAATATACCATTGGTCAAGATTTTTTTTTTTTAATGTATTCTCAGAAAAAAATATTATTTTAATATCTTACTCAATTTTCCTTCTGTGGCACATTTATTTTGATTTACAGAAAGCATGTTTAGATATTTTTACTGCACTCGTTAGGATTTTTTTCATTACGATTTACTATTTTATAAACCTCAGAACTCTTGAGAAATATGTGCATCTCTTCAGATTGTCAGCAGAGGCATGCTGAGAACAGCAAGCTCTGTTGCATCAGGTTCTACAGTCAAAATATCCATCCATATCAGCCCAGAGATGATCCCGTCCTTCAGAGTGATCGCCTTTTACTATGACACAGATGGTGACATCATTGCAGACTCAGTGTGGGTAGATGTAGAGGACAGGTGTGAAGGAAAGGTAAGCAGATACTAAAATGCTTTTAATTTTTTTTAACACCTTACAATGTTTTTGTAATTTTATGTCAGAATTATACAGTACAGTAAAATATTTCCAAATGTTTACAGTTCTGCTTTCCCATCTCCTGTTTAGCTTGAGATAAAACTGAATGGCAATCATAATTATGAGCCAGAAGATTCAGCTGAGCTTGACATTGATGTTGGAACACAGAATGCAAAAGTGGCCTTACTAGTTGTGGACAAAGCCATTTATGCCCTGGGCTCTCAAAACAAACTCACTCCAAAACAGGTGTGTTGCACTAACTAGCACCTATTGGTTTCTGAAAAACCAGAAATAGACCTACATATAAGATAAACCCAAATTTGTTCTTGAGTTTTTGTTTTTTTACTGTTTCTCATTTTCCTGTTCGAAGGTGTTCACCTCCATGCAGTCTTATGATCTGGGCTGTTCATATGGTGGTGGAGAGAACACAGCTGCTGTTTTTAATGACGCTGGTCTGGCCTTCATCTCACACTCGACCACAATCCGTTCAATGATGAGAAAAGGTGCTAAATGATGCTGTAGCAAATTAGCTCAAAGGGGAAATATCAATAACTAATCATAACTTATAATTAATTACAAATATTTGGATCAGTTAATTGAATTAACTTGATGTATCAGAATTAACATTACAATCAGTTAACCTGCTCGTCCAGTGAACACTCTATTTTGGCTGTCTATCAAAAGTTAAAAATCTTTATTGTCAGATGTACTTGGTACAATGAAATTGTTATTTTATTATAATATACAAGCATACATATAAAAGGACAAGGCAATAAAACATAGAAAACATCCCATAAATGACAAACCAGGAATGTTGACAAACCAGGAATGCTGCAGTGCAGGTATCGATAAATCGACATTCGAATTAAAGTGTTGAGTGTCTACTGTATGTAAAGTTGGTATTTGAATTGTCCACGCCTATCAGTTAAATGCAGTATGAGGTAGTGCAAAGTCCAGTAGGTAAAGTGCAGAGGGGCTTATCTAATCCTGATGGTCCAGGTGGAAGTGGCAGTGGGTGTCAACCATTTATCAGTCTAATGGCCTGGGAGTATAGACTGTTCCGGAGCCTGGGTGTTCTGGACGCAGTGCTCCTGAATCACTTGCCGGACTTCATGAGGATGAAGAAATTGTGGGTGGTATGAGTGGGGTCGCTGATAATGTTGCTAGTCTGTTTGTAAATCATTTTATTGTTGATGTCCTGCAGTGAAGGGAGATCTGTCCCTGTGATTTTCTGGGCCAACTTTATCACCGTCTGTAGTGCCCTTCTGTCATGTGCTGTGCTGTTACCAGACCACAAAGCAAGTTAGCACACTCTCCATAGTGCATCTGTAGAAGTTATGGAGTATATGTGGTGACATATACTTACCAGTTTCATTGTGTTCTGCGTCAACTTGAGGTCTTCACAGATGTGGACACCAATGAACTTATAACTGACCACTCTCTCTACCTAAGCTTCTCTGATCAGTAGTGGCTGATAGACATGCTCATTCCTCCTCCTGTCCACAACCATCTCCTTGGTCTTACTGATGTTAAGTGTGAGGTTATTAGCCTCACACCATGTGACCAGTTCCAACACTTCCTTCTGGTAAGCAGTCTCATCTTTGCCTGTGACAAGACCAATGACTGTGGTGTCATCTGCGAATTTTATGATGACATTGTTGGGCTGGGTAGCGACACAGTCATGTGTGAAAACAGTGTACAGTATGGGACTGAGTACACAGCCTTGAGGAGTGCCCGTGTTCATTATGCTGGTGCTGGAGAGGTGTTTTCCAGTGCGAACACGTTGTGGTCTACTGTGAGGAAGCTCCAGTATCCAGTTATACAGTGTAGAAGGCAGCCCCAGGTTATGCAGCTTGGTTATGAGTTTTGAGGGGATGATAGTATTGAATGCCGAACTATAATCAATAAAGGGTAGTCTGGCATAGCAATCTTTATTTTCCAGGTGAGTCAGAATTTTGTGAATAGCAAATGAAATGGCATACTCTATGGATTTATTTGTCCTATATGCAAACTGTAGTGGGTCCAGGTTTGTTGGCATGATGCTCAGAATGTGTTTTTTGACGAGACTCAAAAAACGTCACGAGAACCGCTGTGAGAGCCACTGTTCTGTAGTCGTTAAGACAAGAAACTCTGTCTTTCTTTGGAACAGGAATAATAGTGGACTTGAAACAGAATTGGACTGTAGCCATGCAGGGTGAGGGAAAGATTAAAGATGGTCAGTTCTGAAGCACACAGCTTGAGGACACGTCCTGGGATGTTATCTGGACCTGCCGTCTTGCGTGTGTTCATTCTACACAGTGTAAACCTGATTAGGGGTACAAGTATCAACTCTCAGAAAGGGTATTTTTCATGGTCACAGAAAAATAATTATTTCTCAGCATGTACAGCGCTTAGAGCGTGTAGCAAGATCAGGAATCGTTTAAGTGACATCAATCTGCAGGCAGAATCAGAACCTGGGAACTCATACAGTCCTTTGCAGTTGAAGAAGTTTGTGAAGTCCCTGAGGAAGGTTTTGATGGTTCCGTGTGTCCATTTATACTCTGATTAATGTAACAAACACATGCTGCATTCTGTGAGAAGTGTGAGTCATTAAATGAGCATTCATTTGAAAGGAGACAAGATATAGGTGGGGGTTACATTAACTAGTAGTTCTATAAAATTACCCTTTGGGGTTGTCTCATACAATTTTCACACATAGTAAAAATTGTTGGTTTGTTGGTTGGGTGTGGGTTTTTAAATATTACTTGTTACATATACTGTAGCAAATAACTGTGCATGTCTGTTCGGACCAGCCGTTACAGTGCCAAACTCTTCTCCATTTCAGTACATGAGAAATGGAAACCTAATGCAAATTTTATGTTTTTGTTTTCAATCAGTGCTTAAAAAGAAACGGACTGGTACTGTGCTTATTGCCTTTACATGAAAGGTTTGTTATAATATGGAAATAATATTTTCCAATTCATTGTACTTCCAGGTTTCAGCTGCGAGTCTGGTTTTAGACGCAACAAACGCTCTACAGATATTCAAACAGAAATGGCTAAAAAAGGTATAGTATTGTCAGCTGAATTTTTGTTTACCTTTTGTATCAATTATCAAAACTCATCTGAGTTATTTTAGGATTTTTATTTATATAGTATTATATTTTTAATATTTTTCATTAGCTTTTATTTGTATATTTTCAGTTATCATTTAAATTTGAATATTATGTGCTTTTATCATTTTTTTTATTTTTTTTCTTATTTTCAGTAATTGTATTGCTTCAGCTTAAAATGATTTATTTCATTTAACTACCGAGGCAACATTTACAATTTTCATTTAAGTTTTTTATTAATTAAGTTTTTGTTTTTCATCTAATATTTATATTTTATTTTATTTCAGATTTATTTTAATTACCAAAACCCATTTTAATAGTTTGTTTTAGTTGTAGTTTCACAACACTCATGTGTATCGATGTTTTTTTCTGCCACGGAATAGAAAAAAGTCAGAATTAAAAAAATTTATTCCATGGCGAAAATAAGTTTTCTTAGATATAAGTCTCTTTTTAAACTGAATTTTTCAAAAGCTGTGTAGGAGCTAACACATTGCAAGTAGCGTGCATTACGTAAACTTTTTGATGTAGTGAAGTAACAAATGACTTTATACATTTACATATCAAAATTTGAGTAGCAAAAAAAAGTAATTCACAATACCTTTCAGTTTAATTCATTTGCTTAAAAAAGAACTTGGTTAAAAAAAAAAAGTGTGGGTTAAAAGGCAGGCTTACAATACATGACATTTTGCTGGATTTTGCTGTCTGCAACAAAGCCCCCGGACCATGGCCAAATCTGTGCTCGTTGCGGTCGCTGATGCTTGTTAAATAAGAGCATATAAGAGACGTGATCTGAGCCTGTCTCGAGCTGTCATAGACACTGTGATATTTTCAAACCTCTTTGATATTATCGCCATATTATTATATTAACGTGATCTTGTAGTGTGAGCGATGGAACAATATGGTAAAGTGCTCTAATGATATTGTGCAACTTAATATAGGCTACATGAATGCAAGGCGACAATTTGATCATAACTGTTTTATCATAATAAACTAACAAGAACTATTTTAAAATGTATTTAAAATTTGCATATAATACTTGACATTATGATACATTTAATTTAACATCAGTTTTTGCTTAATGGACAGCCAGCCCACATGTATTTCTGCCCAATTTTCTTTTTTTGTCTCACCTTTTTTCTGCACATATGACTCGAACAGCGAGCATGAGCTGCTCTCTATGTCTTATGTGAATTTGTGTGAGAAAACGTTTTTTTTCCGTTGTTAGTTGGGGTTTCCGCATGACCAAAGATCTTGTAGTTTGTGTGCCTTATAAAATAGTACATTGTAAAAAACATGCGTGTACACAATAAATCAAATAATTAATTTAAAATGTTAGTACATAGTACTATTAATTTTTATAGTGGTTAATTAAAAAGTTCAATGAAAATTACTGAGCACATCTAATATAATTTTTTTTGTTGTTGTTGTTGCTATACATAGCCTTTATGCATGATATTTTTCAATTTATGTTTTGATGAGATTGAGAACTTAGACCAGACTTGAACTGGTTTTGCTTTTAAAGTTGTGCAATTACTGTCAACTCCTCCTGCTCATTATTATTTTTGTTCCTTAGAGGCTGCATTTAAGATAGATGAATTGCAGAAATGTTGTCGCCATGGTTTCACCCTGGTTCCTATGAGGTTTGCTTGCAAGCACAGAGCAAAGAGAGTGAGCAAAATGGGAAACAGAAACTGTGCAAATGCCTTCCAAGAGTGCTGTGAGTTTGCAACCCAGCTAAGAGACAAAAAAAGGGAAGAGGACCCGAAGAAAAGGGATAGAAAAAGTAAGTATAGCCTCTAATGAAAAGCTATCATGCAGGCACAAGTCAGTGAAAAACTAAAAAACTAAAAGTGCTTTCAAAATGTCATATCTGCTTTGGTTTTGTTTCATGTTCATGTCTTTCATGTCTGATTGTGGAATCTAGTCTTGCCATGTGATTCCCTGTTCCCATCATGTGGTCCTGTCATGTGCTTTCTTTGTTCACGTGTCTTGATTTCATTGGTTCCTTTGTTTGATGTGTCAGGGGCTGCATCCGAAATCACATACTCTTTATTTTAACAAGTAATTACTTCATGAATGCTAAAAAAAAGTGCATTCTGATTCTTTGTATGCATGTGTTCAGTATGAATGTAATCCAGACGTGCTACATCCGGCATGTTGTCATTATCATATATCTGACTTACCAGTGTCAGTTGCGTCGCTTCACTGCCATTCACAAATCCTCTATATGGCCTCATGGGATAGTAAAGTGTCCATCATATGCACACTTCAGAATCTTGCCGGAAATAGTAGGTCATCCGGGTACTTTTTGCCTACTCTTTCATGAATACTGTGAAATCGGACATACTTCTTTTTTCACATTTTCTTTTTCACCTGCTACATAGTTGGGAAGTATCAGATGCAGCCATGTTCTTATTGGTTCTTGTTTTATTAGTTCTGTCTGTTCTGTTGCTTTTGTCATGTGATCCTCATAGTCTTGTTTTTAAGCCCTTATGTGTGCCATGTTACTTTGTTGAGAGCTGATGGAGCCAGGGTTGGTGGTTCGCAACACTGGACTGTTGCACTGATTGCAAGAAGATACCGTAGCTTTGGCAGTGATCCGGAAATAAAGGATGAACATTGTAGTGGGAATAAATAGTGGAAAATAGTTCATCGGAAAAGAAAGTAAACCAGTAGTCAAGGATCATACGGATAGTGGACAGGAAAATCATACGGGTAGGAAAAATAACAAAAAAACGTTTCATTTATGGCTGAAGTGATAAATTGTTCTGTGCAAAGAAAAAGCAGAAAGAGGGAAATTAAATTATTAAAAAGGCCAGCAGGGAGATACATATAAGGTGGGAACTTGGAAATAAATAAATTACAAATTAAAGGCTCAAACAAGTACCTAATGTTTTTTAACGTATTTCCATTTGTTGCAATGGAATACCATAAGTCTTATTGTAAATGTAAAAGTTTATAGACCAACAGGAAAATAATCCATTTATAATTCACAATTGTTTTTACAGTTGTTACCTTTTGAAAGGGAACTCGCACTGCATCGATGATGCTATGGGGGGGCGCCCTCCACGTGAACCGGTGTCTGAAAAGCTATCCAATCACGGCAATCCATATTGACCGGCGACAGCCTATGACGTCATAACTAGTGCGACCCGGAAGTATAAAAGGGGCGCCTAGAGAACATGTCTCTCTCTTTTCGTCTTCAGGGACTATTTTGTCTGATTTGCAATCACCTGGGAAAAGTAAGAAAGAATTATGGCAAGTGATAAGCATTTCAAGAAGTGTGTGGATCCATGTCTCAGGTATCTAACACCAGATGACACACACACAGCTTGTGCGTTTACTGTTTGGGGCGAAGAGCACGCACGATCAGCTCTTGAGAGACCTGATTGTACAGATTGTGAGAGTTTTCCTGTGAGAGAAAACTCTGCTCGCGTCTGGCACTCTTCTCGAGGGAAGAGGGACAGGCATCTGTCTGTGACAGGCATCTGAGTCTCTCGTGCTAAGGCACAGCAGAGACTCAATCCCAGATGGAGCTCGCTGATGAGTTTGAGAGAGGTGTCTCTCTCTCTCATGCCTGTGGCGATATGGAAGAAATCCATAACGGCTTTTTCATTTTTCCTAATGGGTGGAAACCAATGAGGAAGTAAAGAAGAATTTTATATAAAAGAGAGAGAGAGAAAAACGGAAGAGGAGGAGCGTAAAAAACAAACAAACAAACAAACAAACAAACAAACAAACAAACAAACAAACGTGTAGGTTATCTGAATGGGACACACGCTACCTGAAAGCAGGTGTTGCTATTCGTTGCTGGAGTCTCTGTGTCTCTGTCTTTTTTTACCCAACGGCAAGTCTCCAAACTCTTTCCCCGGCCCTGAATTTGCAGTGGTGTGGCCGCTACACAGACTGCTTCACGCATTACACACCCACACACCAAACGCTTGTTTGATTATTTGTTTTTCTTTGGGTTTTTTTTACCCTTCTTTCTTTTGGTTGAAACTGAACACGAAAAACTGAGAAAAAACGTACTCGGTTACTAATGTAACCTCGGTTCTCTCTAGAAGAGGGAACGAGTACTGCGTAATATCTTACGCTAGGGGAAAACTCTTTTCCGCAAGATATTGAAGCCAAAAATTATCCTTAATTTGGAATTAATGCAAAACGTGTTGCAGCAGCATGCAGACATAGGGGAGACGGCTCGCACGCCCATTGGCTGCCATGCGGCAACTGCAGCAGCCTATCGAGAGAGGCCCTAATGACGTCAGATCCAATGGGGGCGCTTCGCGCCCACTGCGTCACGTCCTGCCGAGACGGGCGTGGCTTGGGCCTATAAATATAGCTCGACAGGCTGATAGAATCTGGTTTTTCATCGCCGAAGCGAACCAGAGCGTGTCACAGGCACGGCAAAGATACGCAGTACTCGTTCCCTCTTCTAGAAAGAACCGAGGTAACGTTAGTAACCGAGTACGTTCTCTTACGAGAGGTCTCTCGTACTGCGTAATATCTTACGCTAGGGGAACACAGTGTAAAACGCTGTGCATGCTGAGATCCAACAAAGTCCCAAGGGCAGGTGCCCGGGGTTCATATAGTGCATAATCACCAGGGACTCGCAGAGAGTCCGGGAAAGAGGGGCTGGAACAGCATCATTCCCGTAATAAGAAGCGTCCTATAAGGAGCATATCATACCAAAAGTGTTCCACACAGTCAGGGCGAAAACCCGGCCTGAACTGATGAATATTATGAGTCTTACGTATTGCTCATAGAATAATTAAATCGATCAGCGAGCCGCGTTTAAGCAGTTTCAGTATTCTGAGCCGAAAACCTCGGGGCAGAAAGCTGATTTATTAGATCGAAAGCAGCTTAGCCTGCAATGTGAAGAGCAATGCGAAAACAAAGAGCTGCTCCGTCTGTCTGAAGACAGCTGAGCGAGACACATAAGCTCTTAAAGCCCTGACCGGGCAAAGGAAGCCCGCGTCTCCTTCCTCGTCAGAGACCGGCAAGGCCGACAGGGAAATCACCTGCGCCCTAAACGGTGTGCTGAGGGATTTAGGAACGTATCCGTGCCTTGGCCTGAGTATGAATTTGAGTCATTCAGCCCAAATTCCATGCACGACGCGCTTACTGAGAGCGCTTGCAAGTCCCCTATTCGCTTCACCGAAGCGAGAGCCAGAAGAAACACTGTCTTGAAAGACAAGTGTTTGATGTCTATTGACTGGATTGGCTCGAATGGAGCAACTTTCATGGCTTCCAGAACCGTAGAAAGGTCCCACATGGGGACTGAGGGAGGTCTGGGAGGATTCAGCCTCTTAGCTCCTCTAAGGAAGTGGATGACCAGATCGTTCTGTCCAAGTGACTGGCCAAGTATAGGTTTAGTAAACGCTGCTATAGCCGCCACATAAACATTGAGCGTGGGTGGAGTTCTGCCCTTATCCAATAGCTCTTGCAGGAAGGAAAGAACCTCTGTCACCCCACAGTCAGGGGGTGATATGCCACGGGCTGTGCACCAGCTAGAGAACACAGACCATTTTGAGGAGTAGAGCGTGACTGGGGGAAAAGCATAGAGCGGGCAGCGGGGCCAAACGTGAGCCAGCGCATCCCTGCTCTTGGAGAAAAACTCCGGACAGTGAGCGTTTTCTTGAGACGCATTTCTGATCGACCTTGAGGCGAAATAGACCGGAGGTCCACGCTCGACGCGGTACTCGCGCTTTCAGCCAGAACTGCAGTGGGCGCATGCGAAGCAGACCCAACTGGAGTACTGACGATTTCGGCTCGAAGTAGATGTGCTACTTCAGTTTTCACCGTAGTTTAGATTCGCGCCAATTAACGACAGGGGCGTCGAGCGAACTGTAGCGAATAGCCTCTTTTTATAATGTTCAGCACCCATTTCGATACCCCGGGGAGCTTTTCCCATGCACTTGCATGAATAGCTAGGGTTTGAATGAGATCTTGGCTCTGGCCGCGACATGGTGGTGACCGGAAAGCTCCGGTATGCTGTAGCATAAGCGCTGTGCTTGCAGCGTTCGAGGCGGGGTGCGCGCTGATCACAGCGGGCAGCCTGCCCGCGCTCGACTCTCCTATGGCGGCTTGCTGAGAGAGAGCGAGCGAGGCGAACCCCGTGGGGCTTGTCATGTCTGTGAATGAATGTGGGCGCAGGACAGCGGGCACATTTACTACACTGAAAACAACGTCTGCTTGAGCTGACTGTATGCGTGTTGGTTTCGCTTTCACAGAAACCGTGAGACATGCAGTGTGTAGTGTTTGTGGCCACTGGGTCGTCGGCACATTCACTACATTTAATGCACAATCGACATGAGTCAATTTTATGTGTGCGAGCCCTGTGTGGCGGGCTGTGCTTGCATGTAGGGATGAACACTGGGCTGTGGGCATTTTCACTACACTCATAACACCATCGGCCATGGCCGGAATACCAGAAAATACACTCTTTATGGGATTTATCTGGGTCGCCATAAAAACGGCGTTTGTGAGCAGGCAAACGGGCTGTGGTACCGGCTTGTTTTCTGCTGAATACACTGGAACAGTCACATTTTCTGGAACTGAACGAGGTTTTGGTGGAAGTCTGGCCGCAGCGGGACTTGAGTCTCGGGTGAGAGACGGGTCGTTCTCCTAGGCGTGCTAGGAAGACTTTGAGGCCTCAGGCTTTATCTCGATCTTAGGCCGTGGCCCACGGCTAGTAGAACGAGAGCGCGGTCTCGGGTTTCGGGACTGTCGACGCTGTGAGGTGGCGGCGGGCAGTGGCTGTGGCTGAGAATTTCGAGCAGATGGCTGTCTAGGGCGACCTGCTGCGGAACTGGAGCGCTTAGGCAGAAAGTGTTTCATGGCCTGTGAAGTTTTCTGCACCTCAGCAAATCTATCTGCGAAATCTTTGACGGATGATCCAAAGAGGCCGGCAGAGGAGATGGGGGTGCGCAGTGCGCTCCGAGTCCGACATCTCAGAAAGCGTGAGCCATAAGTGTCTCTCTGCCACGGTAAGAGAGGCCATGCTCCGCCCTATGGCCTGTGCAGCGGACTTAGTGGCGCGAAGAGCTAAGTCCGTCGCGCTCCTAAGGTCCGGCACGCTGATAGCTTCCGGTCCTTCCTCATCCAGTTTACGGAGAAGGTTAGCCTGGAAGATTTGCAGGATGGCCATAGAATGCAATGCCAAAACAGCCTGTCCAGCGGCGGTGTAAGCGCGGCTGTGCATGGCTGACGTCGTGCGGCAAGCTTTAGATGGTAGCGCCGTCTTAGCGCACCGTCCAGCAGAGGGCGGGCAAAGATGGGCCGCTACAGCTTCTTCCACGGGGGGAAGAGAAAGGTACCCCTTGTCTTTAGCACCGTCCACCACAGAGAGTGCAGCTGAGACTGAGGTACGCACTCTGGCTGAGAAGGGGGCGTTCCAAGACTTAGCGACTTCTTCATGAAGCTCAGGAAGAAACGGCGCAGGTCTTGAGGACGGCGAAGCGCGGTCCCCTTGCAGGAAGCAACCATCCAGCCGATTGTGCGCAGGCTCCTCGGGCGTAGACCACTCAAGGCCGAGGCTCGCTACGGCCTGCTCGAGCAGACGCATGAGCTCTGCATCGATGCTAGCTCTTTTACCAGAAGGCTGGCGAACAGAGGGGGCGAGATCCACAGAGCTCGACCAGTCCTCACTGCCCCACGCCAGAAGAGAGCAGCTGTCATCCTCCACAAACACGGCTTCCTCGTTGTCATCCATGACGGAAGTGGCGGCAGACGGCGGCCGCTGTCCGACTGTAAGAGACTCGAGCGAAGCAGGCGGCAAAGCTGGCGGGCGAACCAGCGAGCTTTTGCAGGCTGGAGGAGGTTCCGGGACCTGCTGAGCACGGCGCATTTTACGGCATGGCACCACAGCGGGCGGAGGTGCAGTCTCGGCGAAAGATACAAGGCGAGTCCTCAGAGTCGCCATGGACATCAGCTCGCAATGAGGGCAGCCGCCGTCAGCGAGCACGAGAGCTGCGTGATCCTCACCCAGGCAGGAAATGTAGATGACATGGCAGTCCCCGTCGCTGAGTGGAGCTCGACACGAGGCACAGAAGGTACGAGACATCTTAACAAAGACGCTCGGCTCTTTTAGCAGAGTGTGAGTCGCAGCGGCTAACACACACTTAGCAGAGAAAAAGGATATACACGCCGGATAGCGTAGCAGGAACGGCGACTGAAGGCAGCGAGTTATCGGCCAGCGGCTTCAGATTCGAAGGCTCGTCCGGCAGAAGGCTTTTTCAGACGGCGCGGCTTCTTCCTCTCGGGATCCAGTGATGCGTGAGCTTCGCTGGAGAGATGAAAAATCAGATTCTATCAGCCTGTCGAGCTATATTTATAGGCCCAAGCCATGCCTGTCTCGGCGGGACGTGACGCAGTGGGCGCGAAGCGCCCTCATTGGATCTGACATCATTAGGGCCTCTTTCGATAGGCTGCTGCAGTTGTCGCAGGGCAGCCAATGGGCGCGCGAGCCGTCTCGCCTATGTCTGCATGCTGCGGCAACGCGTTTTGCATTAATTCAAAATTAAGGATAATTTTTGGCTTCAATATCTCGCGGAAAAGAGTTTTCCCCTAGCGTAAGATATTACGCAGTACGAGAGACCTCTCGTAAGAGAAACAAAACTTTAAGACATTGGTGAATCAAGGGCTCTCTTTTTTTGTTGTTTGTTGGGTGAAATCTAACTTGAACTGAACTTGAGCAGCAATCTCCTTACTGTTTGTTTTCATTAATTCTTTTGTCATTTGTCATGTGAGGCAAAGAAAAAAAATACAAACTCTGTGTGAAAATGTAACTTTGTGTAACTCTTTTTTTTTTGTAAAATGTTTTCCTAAATAACAATTTTTGACTGAAACCTTTCAATCTGTGAATGTGTGTCATTTAAGCCCCTATTCTATGTTATTGTGGGTATTGGACATTCATTTTGTGTTTCAGTAGTTTGAGCTATTATCTGGGAAACTGAACGTCATTACATATATATTTTTTTTAATATAAGTTTTGACTTGTCTGGCGCCCGAACAATTTAAATGAAATTTACATTTATTAAATAATCAAATTTGATTTGGGGCAGCCACCGTTACACACCCGTCAGAAGCTTGCGAGAGTGCACTGCTGGAAGAGGATGTGTTATCTCTGATCCAGCAGCAAGTGCTTTGCTGGCACCTAGCTCAAAAGATCAGGATATGGCTGATGAGGGTGAAGAAGAGGTACTACCTGAACCCTCACAGCCTCCCTGCCCCTCGTATGTAAAGCTGTTGAGTGTTATGGAGCGCGCTTCAGAGAGGCTTCAACTGCCATGGGAGCGTGTGAGGGAAGGAGCCGTTTGCGGCAGGCTCGATGAACCGATCCTTTCTGGCTATAATTCCCCAGCTCCCGTGAGCCTTCCATTCCTTCCTGATCTACACACAGAATGAATAGAATAGAATGAGGCATTTATATAGCGCTTTCATATGTACTACTGTACACCCAAAGCGCTTTACAATCATATCAGGGGATCTCTCCTCAACCACCACCAGTGTGTAGCATCCACTTGGATGATGCTACGGCAACCACAGTACAACGGCGCCAGTGCGCTCACCACACACCAGCTATAAGTGGAGAGAGGAGAGAGAGTGTTAGAGCCAATTCAATGGAAGGGGATTATTAAGAGGCCATGATTGTTAAGGGCCAATGGGTGGAATGTGGCCAGAACACTGGGGTTACACCCCTACTGTTTTACGAGAAGTGCCATGGGATTTTTAATGACCACAGAGAGTCAGGACCTCGGTTTTACATTTCATCCGAAGGACGGTGCTCTTTGACAGTATAGTGTCCCCATCACTACACTGGGGTGTTAGGACCCACACAGACCACTTAGATCAAGAAGGCATGGACGAACCCATATTCTGCTCGCATTCATCGTCAGGTTTATGTAGTAGGTGGTGCCAATCTGTGGTCACCCAGTACTGTACAGGTTGGCTTCATCTCATAGAGAAGTCTCTGGTGAGGCCACCGTGCACAGGTGCTTTAAACAGATCATCACAAAATCGACGCCCCTCCCACGATTGTTGATTGACAGCAGCGTTTCAACACAGACCCGCCCTCGCTCGTGAGCGAGCTGTCAATCATAGTCCGCGCGGACCGGCACGGTCATTGTTGATACGCTGGAGCACTGTCTATGAGCAGAATGGCGTCTACGCGATTGTGGTGTTCTGTTCTTGGGTGTAATAAGGAACACAGCAGTCATTTTGATGTTCCTAAATCCAAACCGCTGAAGACGCAGTGGCTGAGTTTGTTTTCGAAGGGAATATTCCCCACGATCAACGTCAATGCTTTCATGTTTGCGCGAATCATTTCACACACCAGACTGCTTTACAAACGAGGTCAATATAAAGCTGGTTTTGCTAAGAAGCTGCTCCTGAAAAAAGGATCGGTACCAACTATTCGTGTTCCTGCTGCACCTCCAGAGGAAGAAGTGAGTGTAACGTTTTATTAACCTTTAAATTAATATTTATATTAATCTTTGCAAATCGCTTTCTGCACGCTTCACGATGAATGCGGCTGTTTACACTCAGGGTACATTACGGCATGTTTTCTATATACGACGTTCCCAATATAATTCATAATCCCACGTTTAGAATGAACAACGCGTTATGGTTATTGTGTTATTGTGTTACGGTGTATGCACAGAACAGAGGGGCGCTGAGCAAAGCTCATTATCATTTAAAGACACATGCACTTAAACGGCGTGCTGAAAACAGAGCTGTTTTTGACCAGGTAAAATGAGTGTTTACTTACAATACTAATGAGAATTTTTAATTAAAGTATATTACAATCTTTTAATTTAGACTCTTAAGAATCATATTAGCTTGTACAAAAATGGCATTATATGACCCCTTTAAATAAGACTATAGCTTTGAACTTCAGACATATGATATTCAAGTGTTGGACACATCAGGGGCCGCCTCAATATCTGGCTTAGGCAGGTGTACTAGGAGTTTTTTTTAAGGTGATCTGCTAGAAGTATCCTCGTCCTGAGCTCCTCAGTATAGGCTCTTTAGAGCTAGAGCACCTTCAGTTTATCTTCTGTAAGGTCTAGTTTCTCCCTGGTACTGGCCTCCTCTTACTACAAGAGTCGTTTAGGCTAGGCCCACCTTTGCATTAGGTGATAATGCTAGTGGATGTTAAAGGGTAGAATGAATAACAACACAAGTAGCAGGCTATCTCCTAAAGCCTCCGGTATCTTCTGAGCGTTGTCAGGGTTTTCTCTCTCTTGAAAGAGAGAGTCGGAAGCAGTGATGCTGAGGTCTCCGCTCTTCGGAGCTGTATATAATAGTAGCTAGAATTATCCAGCTAGGCCTTAAGCCTTAATTAAATTTCAAGTGATAAGTTTAAATGTTGTTGGCTTCATAGCTGAGGCCTCAATTTCCCTTGGGCTTAGCAGAGAAACAAGGAAACTGTCTTGTATCACAAGATAAATAGGCCTCGACCCAGAGAAAATGCTGCTGCATGCTGGTAGGACTCCCTTGTTAGGGTCATTGTTAGAGTGCTTTGCTACCCACAGCTTTAGTTTATTCACCATGCAACACTAGGGCTCAGGTAGAGACACATTAGTACTCCCTCCCATTCGAGATGGTTTGAGTACACTCCCTTAGAGCCTAAGCATTCCATGGGCTGACGCTTTTGATAATTGAAGCTGTAGGCCTGTCTATAGGCCTCCTCGATAGTCAGGTAGTGTAAGATTGTACTCCCCTTGTTTAAAGGGGCGATAGCACTCCTGCTGAGTACGCTGTCCGTTGGCAATATAAACTAGGAAAACCAGGCCCACAGAATTTTTGTGAGAACACCTAAGATATCTGAGGCTAGTTCTTCTAACAGATACTAGCCTCCTTGAAGGTGGCTCCACCAAGTTGGATGTTTTGCAATACTAGATCATCACGTTGTAGGCTCCTTCAGAGCTCCAGCTGAGCTGCATTAGCTCGTTAACTCCCCTCGCTGCTCAATGGCCAAAGCTCAAACAAGGCACCCTATTTAAAGCACATTTAGTTGCTCATACATACTTGCTGCTCGCTTCTGCTGATCTGTACGCTGGTAAAAAGCTGTTTAATTCCTTCATCTAGCTTGTTTCTCAGAAGGTGGCTTAGTCATCTCTTCATAGCGCTTACACTGTAGACTGTCAAAACAGTTCAAAGACAGATAATTCTAGGTAACAGCATGTTTTAGCTATTGTGGTCTTGAATAGTCATTTCAGTAATTAATTAATAATTTTTACCATAATATAATTGCTAAATTAGGGTGGCTCAGACGACACCGTTCGAGACACTCAATTTCTGTTTTAGGGGGAATAGCTCATCTAGTCAAAATAATGTGAGAGCCCTTATGCTGCTGCTGCATCCCCTCATGCTGATAATGCTGTCCCTATATGCGGCTGCTATCTCCTCATACTGCTGCTGTCCCCTGACTCTGCTAATTCTAACCTCCCCAGCTCCTCCTTATGCATAACATGGTATTTGCTTTATGTCATGTTGCCTGCTCTGTTCACAGGGGGGATATTTTAGCTCTCACAGTCCTAAACTGTGTGAGCGTTCCCTAATGCTGCTGCTGCTGCTGTCCTCTGACTCTCTGCTATTTCATGGTGCTCATGAAAGGTCAGAGGACTCCCTGAACAGAGCCATACCGCCAAATTCAATTCAGGAACATCAACCTGTTTTGCAATCTATTCAATATAAATTCTTTTATTTTTATTGTCTGTGTTCTTGACTTAATGGACCTGACAGAATTGAGGTCATCTCAAACTTTGTTTTTAAAGATCCCTAAATCTCATATAAAGTCCAAAGGGGATTGTACCTTCTCTGTGTCTGTGTGCTGTTGCTTGGAGCATGTGTCTGTTTGATACTGAGTTTAACATCCAACTTGATATACCTGGCAACGCTTTCTGCGCCTCTGCATAATGTGAGAGAATTTTCAGCATGGCGTGATTTGACAGCTTGCCGCCGAGTGTCAGGAAGCTGTTTATGCCGTGAGAGTTGGAAGAGGAGAACAACACTTTTTGTGAAGTTGTTTTGATTTTATTGCACAAAACACTGGAAAACAATAATTCTTGTTTAAGTTGCCCTCAACAGGCAGTGGAACACACAGAAAAAGGCGGCACACGGTTGAGCTTCGATACCAGTCCATCTCTGACATCTAGCTGGAAACTCCTCTTCCATTCCAGGGGCTGGTTGCACCAGCTGGTCATAAAAAAGTTGGGTGTAAGCTCTACGCTAGACTTAGTTACATCCAGCTTTCCGATGAATATTTACACCTGTTGCACCATCTAAAACTACGACTAGGCACAGCTATGCTAAGCATAGAAGATGCGCGTACATGCTGACATGTTGGACTGCACAGATAGTTGAGATGCTGTTTGTGTTACTATGGTTACAAATTTCAATTTATTGGCTCCAATGAATAGATGAAAAATGACTGCTAAGCCAAAAAAACGAAAATTAAATTACTCAGTGTAGCAAAGTTCGTTGTTATGGGAAGAAGGAGACGGGAACCGGCGAACATTCAAAGACTTTAATAACATAAAATAAACAAATACAAAATGAAAGTAAAAGACAGCAGCCCCTCACGGACGACTGCTGTCACATATAATAAAACATAAAACACAACATAAGTCCAGGCCTGGTCCTCTCTCTATCTTCACAGTCATCACTCCTCCTTTATGCTTCCACTCCTCCATAAGAGATACGAGAATAGTGCGTCGCGTAGGTGTCACGCATTATTAATCACGCCACCGGCCTCGCGCTGTCCTCCTACAGCCCTCGACCTCCGCATGCTTGCCACACTCAGATTGTGAATCAAGAAAAATGATTGAGATATTCAGTAAGTATATGCATATTTTGGTATGCAAGCAAAACAATTCAGTAAGGAAAAAAAAAAAACATCTGGCAAAAGACAACAGCTGCAGTAAATGAAGTTGAGGGTGGACTAGGAAATCGGACAGTCGATGAAGTAAAAAAGAAATGGAAAGACCTTCTTCAGGCAGCCAGGAGAGACTCGATCCTGCTTAAAAATTCCGCAACAGGTGGAAATCTCCTAAAATCTCACCCTACAGTATTCTAATGGATGCTGGAGAGGACTCACCAGCATTTACCAGCCTAAAAGGCTGTGACACTAGTGCCAGCTACGTAGATCTAACCGAAGAAAATAAGCTGAAGCTGAAGAGGACGCAAGTTTTTCTTCCATATCAAATGTTTCATCAAACAACAGTTATGAAAGTATTGCCTCTTAAAATAGTGGAATAATAAATAGTAATAGGCTAGACCTGTTTACACGGTGTACGGTGTAGCCTACACAAATTTATGAAGAAAGTTATATTTTAATAACGCATTCAACTTTTGCAGATAATCCCGACCTGCCTTTAGTTCCGAGGACAGCTCCGAAAAACACGACAACAGTGCCTGTTAAGAATCGGGATCCCCAGTCTGTGTTACTGGAGAAATAAATTATGAGAGTGGAGATGGAGACAGAGAACTGTTAAGGGTAGAAAAGGAGAAGTTTGAGCTAGAGAAACGGAAACTTGCCTTAGAGATCCAGCTGTTGGAGCAAAGGGCCCGCTACACAATCGAGAATGACAGTGTGTTTATACTCACATACCGGCACATGATCAAAATAAATGTTCTCTATTAAATTTGAATCCCAAATTAAATCCTAAATGCATTAAAAAAAATTGTTTAAAAAAAATAAAAAATCTACATCAGCAATCTTGTTTTATTTGACCATATACACAATTTAATTAGTACATTTATTATTACAACATGATTGATGCAGTCTCTCATTACTCTTTCAAGCCGGAAAGCCCGCTGATCATGTAGCCTGTATACCAGATGTGCCATTGTCTCAATGTTTTTATACACAATACCAGCTGCGCATTCTCGCTGTCTAATCTCTCTGAAAGCAAGTACACACAAACCTGCTTCCCTTTACTCACTTGTTTCATTTGCTCTGGATGAATATTGTTGCTGTTACAGGGCTTGAATTTCACAGAGGGACTGCACGTATTGAGCATATTTTTATAATTCCCATAGATTTGCGTGCACATAAAGACAAGTATATTGGCTGTATAAACAGTATAATGGGTTCGTGCGTTAGGTCTTAAAGTGACAGCAGCCTAATATAGTCTACCGGCTGCCAAATTATGAGACAATATTTAAATGATCTATATTGTAGTTTTTACCCATTTATCAATGTCAAAATTGTGGCCAGTGAAAATGCTGAGTGGCTAGTAACTTTGGAAAACCACTAGCCACATTGGCTGGTGAGCAAAAAAAGTTAAAGGTGACATATTATGCCCCTTTTCACAAGATAATATAATACAAATTAAAGCTGCAAGCAGCGATGAAAAGGGCCCTCGCACCCCTGCCACCGCCACCCGGCGCCTTTAGTAAAGGCCTTAAGATTACATTCACCAAATTTGAAGAGGATCAGATCAAAACTGTAGGAGGAGTTTGTTAAAGTACAACATCAGGAAATGGCAAAAACTGCACAAAATCTGAGAGGAAGTTCAAAATAGCTGACTTCCTGTTGTGTTTAGGGCTGTGCTCCAAGAGACTTTTTTGTAGGTATTGGGTCATTACATGTATGTACCAAATTTCATACCTGTACGTGAAACGTAGAGCCGGGGCAAAATGTAGGGGCAATAATTAAGCCATTTTGCCCCACCCAATTTTGAAAACCACATCACACGTAAATTTTCACCACTTCTGAAGCGTGTGCAAAGTTTCATGATTTTTCGAGCACGTTTTGTATTTGCCACACTTCCTGCTACCAGCAGGTGGCGCTATTGCTATAACCAAATATGAGCATGGTCATGTGTTCAGGACAGGACTCTTATCAAACATGTGAAGTTTGGGGCAGATTGGACATTGAATGCCTGAGTTACTGCAGGCTGTCTGTGGTTGCCTAGCAACATTGGAACTGCAAGCAATATTGACAGAGAACTTATCTGATCATGCATACATCACCAGAAGGCCGAAATTGGGTGAACATTTGTCAGGCCGCCGAGGGCACACCCTTCGACGAAAACTCAAGATCTTCGCAATTTAACGTTGCAAAGGCCTTATGATTACACTCACCAAATTTGAAGAGGATCAGATCAAAACTGTAGGAGGAGTTTGTTAAAGTACAACATCAGGAAATAACGAAAAATGCACAAAATCTAGGAGGAAGTTCAAAATAGCTGACTTCCTGTTGTGTTTAGGGCTATGCTCCAAGAGACTTTTTTGTAGGTATTGGGTCATTACATGTATGTACCAAATTTCATATCTGTACGTGAAACCTAGAGCCGGGGCAAAATGTGGGGGCAATAATTTACCGAATTTGCCCCCCCCCCATTTTGAAAACCATATCACACATAAATTTTCACCACTTCTGAAGCGTGTGCAAAGTTTCATGAGTTTTCGAGCATGTTAAGGCCCTCTAAAAAGCGATTCACTTTGGAGAAGAATAATAATAAACGGAGCAAAAACAATAGGGTCCTCTCACCATCGGTGCTCGGGCCCTAATAATAATATAAATTTATGGTGTCCCCAGAATGTGTCTGGGAAAATTATGCTCAAAATACCACCCAGATCATTTATTATAGCTTGTCAAATTTGTATTTTGTGTGTGTCCCTTTAAATGCAGATGAGCTGCTGCTTCCCGCCTCCATTCAGAAGATGGCTGAATCCTTTACACAAGCTTCAGATACTCCGGCAATAACAAAAATTCGAAGATCCCCATAGTCTCATATTTAAGCCCTTATGTTTGCATGTTACTTTGTCATATATTGAAAAATGTTATGCTGTTTCCACGCTTCCATGTTCCACATGCCAGGCCCATTGTTTGTTGTCAAGTTCATAGTTTATGTTTTGTTTAATGCCAGGATTTAGTTTGTTTGGTTTCATGGTTTTGGTGCTTCACCAATAGCCGCGTTTCCACTGTCGGGCCAGTGCGAGCCAGGGCTTTAAACGGGCCGTGCCGGGCTAATAGCCTCGGGCCAATAGCACCGGGCCTGCGTTTCCACTGTCGGGCCAGAAGCTCCACAGCGCTTCACTAAAACACGCCCGTAACACGCCTCTCTGGAACAACTTCACACTAACCCATCATTTCACCAACAAATGGAAGTTTTATCATAAAACTAATCAGAAATCACTGGAAACAGCGTTGAAAACAAACACGATAAAAGCGGCCGTTTGCTGGAATTTTTTTGTTTTGTTTACTTGAATATTTAAAACCCAAGCATCGATGTTTTACCACAGGTTTACAATAAAAAGTGATACAT
This sequence comes from Abramis brama, assembly GCF_963993115.1. Classification (NCBI taxonomy): domain Eukaryota; kingdom Metazoa; phylum Chordata; class Actinopteri; order Cypriniformes; family Leuciscidae; genus Abramis; species Abramis brama. The sequence goes on along the minus strand of NC_139979.1, from coordinate 21,909,232 downwards.
TGATCATAATGAATTAATTTATGTCAAAATTGCACATTAGTCACTCAGAAATAAATTACCATTATGTCTATTTCACAAAAGAAAGATGACACACTTACTTTTTCAGTCGCGTCTGTTTCTTTATCTAGTAGTTACAGGACACATAGATACATCACATTTAGAAAGAATGTTAATTTCTACAAATATATGCCATACGACCTGAGGAGCTTTAGCACTCTCTCGACTCCCATACAGATATTTTCAGTCAGAGAAACAGAAGAAGCTCCCGAAAAAAAAGTTACTTTATTTTATGATAGTCCGGTTTAAAGAGACGAGACGTAGGCTATACTGACAGATAAAATAAAAACATGACTGTGATAGCCTTTAAGATTGGTCTGATTTCTTCAAGCGTTCACTGTGTTTTTTTTTTTTACTATGCGTATCTTCAAGCGTTTACTATGTTTACTATGGTGGTAACGGTTAGCGCGCATAGTCTTTTGCATCACAAACAGAAGGCATTCAAACATGAACGCGAGTTAAATTATTTTAAAAGTCTTTAATGCTAACAGAATCATCCGGCGCTGCCGTCTCCCGACTCAGGTGAACTCCGCCTCTGTTCGTAACCACTCCTCTAGCCCGAGCTGGCCCGCTTTGGCCCAAGGTATTCACGGGCCAGAAATCCTGGCCGTTGGCCCCGAGTAAGCCCCGATCAAGCCCCGGAAGTGACAGTGGAAACGCGACTGGCCCTAGCACGCTCTAGCACGGCCCGGCCCTGGCCCGACAGTGGAAACGCGGCTATTGTCTTCGTCTGCTCCATGTAAACTATCATTACACGAAGGCTTTTGTAAATTAAGCTGTGCCACAATCTGTACAATGAAGTAATCAAAACAAAAACAATTTAAAAAAATCACAAATGATTCACCAATATTTAATCTCCCTAGGTTCTGATTTTAATGAAGATGAGGAATTCTTTGATTTTGAAATACAAACATTTCGCAGATACTTCCCTCCAAGCTTTGGGTTTAAGGAGATGGATGTGAAAGGAAAAGATAGGTGAATAGCTTCTCTTTCAGTTACTATAAAGTAAGAATATATAAATGTTACATTTAAGTACATAATATGTGAGAGTCTAAGGCATAAAGTGCTCACTTTTACAATATTATACATAAAGTTATTACAATTTAAAATGTTACCATTTAAAAAAAAAAAACAGTCTTAAGTGTTAGTGTTTACAAAGGTCTTGTACAATGATGTAATTGCACCAGTTCTTTCTTCCAGACACACAATCCATTTACCCCACTCTATCACAACATGGGAGATCCAGGCTCTCAGCTTATCTCCATCCCATGGTAATTTTCCCCTTTCACTGCTATCAAATTTAATTTAAATCCACCAAAGAACAAAACTTCTACTTTTATTATTTACAGGATTTTGTGTGACAGAGCCTGTTGACCTTCCAGTATTTAAGCCGCTCTTTATATCCTTGAGGCTTCCCTATTCGGTCAAACGCTTTGAACAACTGTCTATAGGTGTGGTGATCTTTAATTATGGAAAGATGAAAAGAGAGGTTTGTTAAAAATAAAAATAAAAATCCGAACAAATTCACTGCACTATCATACCACTTTGACAATTATAAATGGTATATATATTTACAGAAGATACATTTTACTAGTGTATAAACTTAATATTTATATTTATTATAAAATTAATTAATTCATTGAAACTGTAAAAAGTTGCTGTTGTTACCTTAAGTAATTAATTTCCACCTGACTTTATTGGTATAGTGAAGTTGGTTCAGTCATATGATAATTGTTTTAAATAAAACCCAATTTAAATCATCATAAGAGTGTTTGTTACAATATACAGTGTATATTTGAATACATTACAAGACAAATTTGTTCTGAGATTAATGTTGTTTATCACTTTCCTGATCAGCTTGTTGTGCAAATGAAGAAAGTGGATGGTCTTTGTTCACCTGGGTCAGCATCTTCCTCTTCCACTGTCAAAATCAGTCTGGAGCAACAGTCATCTCAAACTGTGACTTTCCCTGCTGTTCCCATGGTAACAGGCCAAATCCCTATCACTATTGAACTTTATGAAGATGAAAAAGAAAAAACTAAAGTGGCTTCTGTTCAAAAGATGCTCCTGGTCATGGTAAGGAGAAGTGGAATATCAGAATACCCAAATTGATCTCATATCCTTTGTTGTTTTTGGAACAATTGGATTTCAGTGATTCTAAAATATATTCTTTTGTCTTTCTCTTCATGTCTCAGAATGAGGGAGTGGAAAAGAGAGAAGAGCAGACTTATTTTATTAATCTGGATGGTGAGATTTGTTATCTTTCATTTGATCACCCAGTCACACTTTTGAATACTGTTCTGTAGTTATGTATTCCTGTGTTGTTAGTCATTACTCATTTGTTCCTGTGTTGTTATTCTTTAATAATAGAACACTATTCTGAAGTGTTACCGATCACCCATTACAGATGTACACATATTTTGGCTTTTTTTTTTTTTTTAAAGCTCTGACAAAGTTTGTGACATTGTTTATAAATTCGTTATATATGCATTTATACATGTTTATAAATACCTGAACTCTGCTCATCAGGTAGAAGTGACCAGCAGTTGTTTATCGATGGATTTTTCCCAAACAACACTGTCCCTGAAACGGATGTCAACTTGTTTGTCAAACTAGAAGGTCCAAAGCAACATATTTTTAAAACTTAGTTGTTGTGAATGCTGTCAAATTCTCCATTTTTTATATTTATTATTATTTATTATTACTTATTGGGTAAGGTCAATCCCATACTGTATTTATTGTATTATCTTAGATTTAACTAAAATCTTTTGAATGCAGAAGTAGTATTTTTCCAGTCCACTGCTGTTCCGTTACTCTCACCATCCAAAGTGGAAAATCTGATCCGAGCACCGAAAGGCTGTGGAGAGCAGACTATGTTCTTTATGTCTCCAACTGCCTTGGCAGTCCGCTACATAGACAAAACTCAGTGCTGGCTGAAACTGGAAGCAGGATCCAGAGACAAAGCAATGGATTTCATTGAGCAAGGTTTAGTGTACCTGTATGCCACATAAGAAAACATAAAAATACAAATAATAATTATATATATTTTATATATATTTTTTAAATATATATATATTTTTAAATGACAGTCCAATGGACCTTGGGTACATGCCATTTTACAAAAATGTCAAAACACAGTCTTTAAAAAAATGTATATAAATTTTTCATTAAAGGGGTCATATGATGGTTCTAAAAAGAACATTATTTTGTGTATTTGGTTTAATGCAGTGTCTTTACGCAGTTTTAGGTTAAAAAAAGTAATTATTTTACACATACAGTACATTATTGTTGCTCCTCTATGCCCCGCCTTTCTGAAACGCTTCGATTTTTACAAAGCTTGTCGTTCTGAATAGCACGGTGTGCTCTGACTGGTCAGCGATACAGTGAATTGTGATTGGCCTGAAATTCTTAAGCGTGTGACGGAAATGTCATGCTCCTTAAAATTTTTGAAACATCAGCTCCCAAAGCAATAATGACAGGTGATAATGTCGGTTCTACCTTATGATCAATTTGAGCCCGAATCTGATTCGGAAATGCAGATGTCCAAGCTGATTGATCAACTTTGCCAGCACGACTGGACCAGATCGTATCAGATTGGTAAGGTTTTATTTCATTGGGGACATAATTATAATGACATGTACTGTATTCTTACGCGTCACGCCACTCGCGTTTGAATAGTCAGTAGCAAATTCTTAAAATATGAAACCATACTTACAGGCTGTGTGAGTCAGAAGCACCAGAATGTGCATGCAAAGATGCATGATGACTTTTTAGAATCAGCCTTTGTACACAGCTGGCCTTGTACTCTTGCAGGTTCTGGAAACAGTCCTCCGAAAAATGCGCTGCACACAGTCGAAAATTGTAGGTGTACTGTTCTGCAATAGCGTTTTAAATAATGCTTAAACACGGTTTTCTAATTGTGTCCTCTTTTGGAAGGCCAAACAAAGTAGTTTAGCTTTCGCAATGATAAACACAGCGTCTCCACAACATGGCGGAAACAATAATACAGCGAGAGAAAAGTTACACCTTTTTTCTTTCCGTATACATTTGGGCGGTGTTATGAGACTCTGCCCCCACACACTGATGTAGATTTGTGGGGGCGTGTTTGAACAAAGTTTTTTAGGAAGGCGTGGCTGAGCCTTAACTTTTATAAAGAATATCTCTTTGGGTTTGAGACTTTGAGCTTTGTAAATATGCAAATCTTATACATGCACTAACAGCTACATACCACACTAAAGAAAAACGAAAACAAGAAATCACATCATTAGACCCCTTTAAGAAAATGATATGGAGTTTGAAATAAATGTGAAAAATTAATAACATAATTTTTATTTTGGGTGAACTTTCTTCAGTCAACAACCAAATGTCCCCCACACACCTGTTTGCAAAAATCTTTTTAATATAATTTATTTTTTGACTAAGGCCTATGATTTAACACAATTTGATTGTATCAGGCTGTACCCTGCCCTGACTCTAAAAGTTTGTGGCATTACATTTTATCCTGGCAGGTTATGAGCGAATTTTAATGTTCCAAAAGCCTGATGGATCCTACGGAGCTTGGCAAGACCATCCGACAAGTACCTGGTAAATTTGATGTGCATTTAAATGTGATGGTAAATTTGATATGCATTCGATGTCAAAAATATGCCAAGTCACAAAAATGTGACCTCTTTTGTGCAATTCAGTGCTACACTTCCCATATCTATTTTTGCAAATAAAATGATGTTGTTGTTGTTTATTTTAAATCCCAACCTATTCGAAGTAATAGATGGCTTCTCACTTCTCGTAGGTTGACTGCGCTGGTGGCGAAAGTGTTGTCCCTAGTTGCTGAAGGACAGATAGGAACTCTTAAACAGCAAAATTCAACGGAAAAGTTGATTTCACTGGAGGACATCCGTCAAGCAGTCACATATCTGATTGGAACACAAAGCTCAGATGGGTCCTTCACTGATGCCAATCCAGTCATACACAGAGAAATGCAGGTCTGAATGCCTTCCATCATTTGCCAGTAAACCAAGGGGTTTTGCAAAAAAACTTTACTATGTCAAACAACATGTGAAACATTGCAAAATAGTATAAACAGCAATTGCATTCCTGTGGTACTGCAATAAATGTGCTGATATTCATTGTTTTTGTTGTAGGGAGGTATTAGAGGAGTTGAGCAAGATGCCTCTTTAACAGCTTTCATCACGATAGCCCTTTATCATTCCCTCCCTTTCTTGGGCAGAGAATTAACCGATGTGGTAAGAATCAGTGATTGTATCATTTACACTGGTCTCAAAAAGTGTGTGAACACTGCAAAGTTTCTCGGTGGAACACAAAACCCTGAATGCAAAGTGTGAGGGGAACACAAAACCATATATATATATATATGTATATATATATACAATATATGTATATATATATACACAATATATATATACAATATATGTGTATATATATATATATACAATATATGTATATATATACAATTTCCGTGAAGCCCATGCTTACAGTATAATGAATTATAGCGCCAATTATACTTGCTGTGTATAAGTATTACTATTCTATAAATATATTTACAAAGACTCATTAAGACCTATACGATATTATACGAACAGTTAAAGTTACATTTATATTATTTTTATAATTACTTATAAGTCATCAATTTGCTTTTTCAATGGGCAATTATCAAATATCAAAGTGTTACACTTGTTTTCTGTAGCAATTATATGTATCAATTATGTATTTTACTGGTTAATGTTTGCATTAGAGGTCATGAATGTTAATTTTGATATGTTAAAACCCAAATCTCCTCAGCAATATGGTATTGCTTATAGCAGTTTAAAATCATACTTAAAAAACAAACAAAAACTCATTGCCCTAATCATACTTTAGATCTTATATTGTCACATGGAATCAATGTTGATGCTGTTGAAATTCTGCAGCAGAGCGATAACATCTCAGAGTATTATCTAGTCTATGTATACTCCTTTTAGCCAAGGCTGCAAAGTTGACTCCCTATTACAAATAAAGTAGAACGATCACTTCTACCACTAAAGATTGCTTTATAAATAATCTTCCTGATCAAGACTATTTTGATCTCCTCAGCATACCAGAAAGCATAGAAGAACTCAATGTTGCAACAGAAACTATTGACACTCTCTTTTCCAGCACTTCCAGCACAGTAGCTGCTTTGCTCTTAAAGAAAATTAAAGAAAATTGTCCAGCGACGCTGTACAACGAGCACACTCGGATCCTTAAGAGAGCAGCCAGAAAAATGGAGCACAGCTGGAAGAAAATAAAAGTAGAGGGCTTTTTTTTTTTCATTTTGTGGAAAGACAGCACTATTGAAGAAAATAAATTTCGACCCTCTTAGAAGAAAATAAATACAACCCTGGCTAAATTAATGAGAAATAAAGATTCAACCCCAGACGTTTCCAAACAGCATGGCAGTAATGACTTTATGAACCTCTTTACTTGCAAGATTGATAATATTTGAGAGAAAATTATAACCATGCAACCGTACAGCTTCAACCAGCCGCTTCAGACAGTGCATTATTGTGTCCCGTGAGGAAAAAATCCCATTCATTCATTACTATAGGAGAGGAAGAATTGTCTAAACTCGTTAAAACATCTAAATCAACAACATGTTAGAACCTATACAGACTAAGCTACTGAAAGATATGCTTCTAGAGGTCATAGATCCTCTTCTCAATATCATTATTTCATCTTTGTCAATAGGATACATACCAAAACGTTTTAGCTGGATATTATTAAACCGCTTGTTTAAAAAAAAAAAACTCAGCTTAATCCTACGGAATTAGTCAATTACAGCCCAATTTGGAATTTACCCTTTTCTGTCAAAGATACTGAAAAAGCAGTATCCTCACAACTATGTTCCTTTTTAGAAATAAATGGTATCTAAGGATTTCCAGTCAGGATTTTGACTGTATCATAGTACTGAGACTTGCCTAATTAGAGTTACAAATGATTTGCTCTTATCATCTGATCGTAGTTGTATCTCTCTAGGAGTTTTACTGGATCTTGTGCTGCATTTAATACTATCGACCACAATATTCTTTTGAAAAGACTCGAAAATTATGTTGGCATTAGTAGAATTGCATTGGCATGGTTCAAATCATACTTGTCTGACTGTTATCAGTTTGTAGCAATAAAAGAGGTTTCATATCGATCAGTATGGAGTACCGCAAGGCTCAATACTAGGACAGTTGCTTTTCATCCTGGACATGCTACCCTTTTGAGATAACATTAGGAAGCATGGCATTAGCTTTCACTGTTACGCTGATGATACTCAGCACTATATTTCTTTGCACCTCGACAAAACTTACCAATTCACAAAATTAACGGAATGCATAGCTGACATAAAAAATTAGATTAGTAATTTCCTACTACTTGATTCTGAAAAAATAGAGATTCTAATTATTGTACCAAAAACCTCTGCACGTAATAACCTAGAACACTGTCTGACACTTGATGGAAGTTCTGTCAAGTCTTTGTCATCGGTTAGAAACCTGGGTGTGGTCTTTGATACCAATCTTTCATTTGAAAGACACGTTTCTAGCATCCATAAAAACGCATTCTTACATCTTAAAATATATATCTAAACTACAACATATGCTCTCAATCAGGGCTGGAAATGGTTGAGATTCACTGGTGGGACTCTAGTTGGGAAGGTTTTTTATTATTACTTAGTTTTTTTTTTTGTTTTTTTTTAAGAGTTACAGTTAATTTTCTGTCGCGCTTCAGAATGAGAGAGATGGCAGAACGTGCATGTTTATTTTCTTTATTTCATGAAAATCACAACATTTTGTTTTTATTATGTGTACACAAATAAAAGTAGACATTTAAAGGCACAATATGTAACTTTTTTGCTTTAAAAATAGCAAAAGTCACTATATCTATGTTATATTTTTTTTTAGTTGTGTACTTACATTATCCCGACTGTTTCCAACAACTTTAAAACCAGGAGAAATTTGTAATTTAATTCGAAGACACGGCACGTTTCTTTATTTCCGTTTTGTCGCCGTCAATGATGTCATATCCGCGTTGTCCCTGGTTTCCGCTCGTACTGCCATGGCAACCAGAGCCCTCTGATAGTAACCAAGGCGACAGACGTGGACAAATGTGTAGTTCGAAATGTATATCTGCACGCTGTTGTTGTTTCGTTCAAACATTATGGACCATGGCAAGCAGACTTTGGATAAAAAAGGAGAACTAAAACGAGAATCCATATCAGCGCAGTGTTTTTGAGATGCCTAGAGCTCCCATAGACAGTATATAAACGAGGGCTCCATGTCCGAGACTTCGACCGCTCCTACATGTACTTTATTAAACAGGTGAGCACATTTACATAAAACTAATCAATGTTATATAGTTCAACAATGATAAAATGTTAGAATATGATCTGGATGTTATTCTAATGTTGATCTAGCTTACTGCTAGTCTCATACAGACAAACTAACATAGAATAACATACATTCCAACACATTCACATGCAGTTTAGTGTGACAGTGTTAGACCAAGTGAAACAGCGCTGCGTTACCTCACAAGTTTAATTTGTCTAATAAACTGACCTGTGAGTTGTAATTCTGCACTTGTGTGTAGTTCAGTAGAATGAAATGTCCATATTCCTTTTATATCCGTGGGACTCGCGTCGCATGTGGAGCTGATAGCTGTCTCTTAGCAATCCCGAACTGCTTCATATCACAGTCATGATAAAAACATTGATGTATTTACTCATCCATAAACATTATTAGTTCGGTCGGCTTGACGTTGACGACAAGATCCATAATTCTTAGCAAATGTTGCGTCATCAAACCACGCCTTTGTTATTGTAAGAGGTTAGCGACCCCTAGTGGCGAAAAAAATTACATAGTGTACGTTTAACAGTTTTGAATTGTATATAACACTTATGTATGACAAAAATCGACTGAGTTATTTGAGTCTCTTTCGCACTGATAAGAAAAAAAGCAAGGCCGACCCCAGGGGGTTAACTACATTCTCTATATTCAAATTCAATTCAAATGGGTTGCACATTTTATCATAGGAACGGATTGCGCAAGTCTAATCACACTTTTCGATCGCGTTGGTGAATGCACCTACCTACAGTGAGAATTTTTACTTAATTTCACTAAACAATTTAAACAATTTTAACTGGAACATTGCCTCCCTTCGAAATTCACTCCCCGGGCTCCATCCCCCTGTGTAACCCCCCATTACAAGCCCTGCTCTCAATGACAAATGTGGAAAAGTTAGTTCATGCATTCATGACCTCAAGGCTAGATTATTACTAGATTACACTACTGGTGGTAGATCCTATTTAGCACCAAAACTCTGGAACAGTCTTCCTGGCATTGTTCAGGAAGCAGACACACTACAAACTAAAAACACATTGCTTTAACCTGGCATACTGTATATACAGCACATTATCAATTTCTAGAATTCAAGTCATGTAAAAGGATTATTTGGCTGCATAAATCAGGTCAGCCGGAACCGGGAAAACTTCCCATAACATCTTGATGTACTTGTTACATCATAAGTAGAATGGCATCTACACTAATATTAGTCTCTCTGTTTATCCCAAGGTTTACGATAGTCAGCCGGGTCCGGGCCACATCCAGAACAGATGAAGGTGACTTCATGAACTGTTCATTCATGGAACCATATGACTGACTAATTAAGTCTTATAAATCAGTTTATAATGGATTATGAGCATGCACATTGAAAAATAAAATGCATAACTTATAAGTAATTATAAAAATAATATAAATAACTATAACTGTTATTGCAGCATAGGTCTTAATATTAGGGGTTTCAGCCCTTTCAGTCGGTCACGTTCGACGTACTGATGTATTGGGATCTCGTCAGAGAGCCCCAATCATCTTGAGTGTAAACAGAATGAGCCAATGCACATTGGTGTGCGAGATTTGATTCATGCACTCCGCCCCGCAGCGCAGGTATAAATAGTAAGCGGATGCAAGCACCAGTTGTCTTTCGCTTCGGAGCTGAACAGATCTTCTTTATGCAGTCTCTGAGAGTGTTGAATTCAACGAGTGTGTCGAGCGTTCTTCAGTAAAAAGCCCCTCCAGCAGTGTTGGTGTTGAGGGCGTCTTCAAAGAGATCGCCGTTTTAATAACAGCTGAGTGAGTTAATTCCTGAAAGAGCAAACGTGTTTCTGGATGCGGTCGTTTCCTGCCGCAGGCTGATGGTCATGAACACTGCAACACATGCCTGGGCATTGAGCACACTGAAGCAGCATTTGTGGATGACTCATGTTCTCACTACGGGAACATGACAATCTCTGTGTAACGGTCGAGACTCCTATACCTTAAAGGTGGTGGAATCCCCTTACCTATACCTCAATATAGTTCCTCTTCTGTCCAACCCCAGAAAAGGGCTACTTGGACAAAAAGCCAAGGTGACTTGAGGATAACAGTTTAGAGGGCAAAGGGCTTCCCCGCCCCGTACCCAATCCCCATGGGTCCCTCACTCCTCACAAACACCACAAGCCATGGAGATTTCAATTGATCACACTGGCTCCTCTTATGACCGGCCAGTCATTTCATTTGGAGCTCCCCCTGCCGACCAGATGCAGCATCGGAGCGTGAGCTTGAATCTGCGCTACCCCCTTCTGGGAGATTAGCGTTACCCGAGCCTGATCCAGAATTGATGGCTATGCTTTCCTGGGCCACCAGGATAGTCTGGCTTGAGTGGAACTGATCGTGTCCTGGTTCTCAGCACGCCGCCCCAGTGCCTTTCTTCCGGAAGTGGAAGGTTACCAGGTCGTGGACGACACCTTTTTCTGCCAGAAACAGAGCTGGTACTAGAGTCCTGCACGGGTTCGGGTACCCGCGGGTAACTGTGTCGGATACGGGTGCGGGTCGGGTCGGACACGGGGAAACACGGGTCTAAACACGGGTCTAAACACGGGTTTAAAACAATCACATGCAAACGTAAAAATATATGCATATTTTTAGGAACACATCTACAAAAATATTCCTGTATTTCAAGTCGATAAAATAATTTAAAATCAACATCAGTTTATTTGTGCCCACGCAGCACGCCCTCCCAGGATCTATAACGTTACCTATACTTTCACTTTTAAAAATTCCTCATTACCGCGCGCGCGATCTGCTTGCAGTCGTCGAGATGGATGCTGAGGAGTTGAAGAAAAGAATAGCTGGTGGAGATTGTAAAGTTGCCGACAATACGTCATCAAAAGTCAAGTCCAGTGTGTGGGAGAAATTTGGAGTTATCTGAAGAAAACAATATTGTGAAAGGCTTTGCTGCATGCAGTTTCGTGTTGGATAGCCGCAAATGTGGAACTTCATCGCCGAGGAAGCACGCAGATATCTGTGGTAACAAAGCAAGCAGTTCTATCGAACAGTATTTTTCGAATTTAACACTGTTGTTCAGTATGTATAGTGTGCAGGGCGTGTTTGAACGCGAAATTGTCAGATGTAGGCTAGACGATATTGCGTGCCAGATATAGTGTTGTAGCCGCGTCTGTTAGGCTACTCAGTTTTGTGGTAACGTTATGTTCTTCATGTAGTTACCGGCCTTTTGACAGCTTCGGCTGAAGTTGTCCTTGTGTTAATTCTTGTCGTTATAACTTCTGTATGACCTGGCAATAAACATTTTTGTAATTGTGTCTATAATGTGATTGGCTAAACTGATTTTATTTCGGGTGCGGGTCGGGTGTCGGTTCTATTTTAAGCGGGTCAGGTCGGGTGCGGATTTTAATTAGTGCTGTTGACGGATAACGGGTCAGATGCGGTTTGAAGCACTGCGGGTACGGGCGGGTGCAGATTTACAAAATCAGACCCGTGCAGGACTCTGGCTGGTACCTCCTCCCCCTCACTACCCTTGACGGTGGTTCGACCAAAGGGTATGTGGGTATTCCTTAGGTTGAGCGATCTGTCGCGATGCAACTGTGCTGGCGACCGCTACTTCCTGGAGGGGTAATCCACGTCTCCCATCCAAGGCCTGTAAGTTCTTGTCCGTTCTCACGGGCAAGGCTTACAGAGAATGTGGACAGGTGCTTCCTCCTTGCAGGTCCTGCAAGTCCATCAGGCCAAAAAACTCATGGATATGCAAGAGGGTAGCCCTGACCGTGAACTTATGGGTGAGCTCCGTACAGCAACTGACCTTGCCCTCCGGGCGACAAAGGTTGCCACACATTCAATTGGTCAGGAAATGTCCACACTTGTGTCCAGGAGTGCCATATCTGGCTGAACCTGGCAGACATGAGGGAAACTGACAAGTATCGGTTCCTGGACTCCCCCATTTCCCAGGCTGGCATATTCGGTGATGTGGTGGAGAACATCGCCCCGCAGTTCTTAGCAGAGGGAGGCGATCTGACACATCTTGCCCTGGCAGATCCTCTGCCTGCTCATTGCCGAGGGCGTCCTCCTGCCGCCACCTCCGCTCCCGCTCGGCCTGCTTTGGGAGATGGTTGCCTTTACCCAGGCCTCAGTGTGGAGCCGGCTGCTGGAAGGCCGCCCAGCCCGTCTCAGCCGCTGCCAAACCAGGTGGCAAGTGCAAGTACACGTGTCCCTGAGATGGGCAACCCAGGGATGGAGGAAGCAGCTTTTTGGGAGATGGTGACCGCAGCACTCCCTCCCCCAGAGGAGGGGCGGGTGGAGAATCTTCAGTTATGTTCTGTTTGTGTTCCTGTAGTGTTTCAATAAAAAAAACTTAAGGAGCATCTACTTCACCTCCGTGCTGAACGAGGGTGCTCCTGTGTTGCGAATGGAGATCGCAGTCCTACTGGAGAAGCCGTCCCTCCAGCCGATATGAAGACCGGCTTCTACAGCCCGTACTTCATTGTACCCAAGAAAGGCGGTGGGTCACGGTCGATCTTGGACCTGTGAGTTGTTGACACAGAAATGTATTTTCGGACGCGTACTTTCATGTCTCGATTCTCCCACGACACAGGCCATTCCTGTATCAGTAAAAAGTCCTACCCTTCGGGCTGTCTTTACGAAGGTCGCGGAGGTGGCTATTTCTCCCATGAGAGAGTATGGTGTTCATATCCTCAACTACCTCGATGATTGGCTGATACTAGCTCAGTCTTGGGAATAGTTGTGCGAACACAGGGACATGGTGCTCAGTCACCTTAGCCAGTTGGGACTTGGGACAGAGGAACGTGTGGAGGTCAGTGTTAAACTTCTTGAATACACCCCAGAGCAGGAAAGCGGCCCCACTGAAATATTTTCAGAGGCTCCTGGGGCATATGGCAGTTGCAGTAATGCCGCTCTGGTTTTTTCATATGAGGCTGCTTCAGCACTGGCTTCACGGCCGAGTCCCGAGATGGGCGTGGCAGAGTGGCAAGCTCCTTGTGACAATAACCCCGGCCTGCCGCCGAACCCTCAGCCCGTGGTCAGACCCTTTGTTTCTACTAGGGATGGCGAAAACTAAAAATGTTCTTGACCGACCACCGAGCCTCATTAGCCAGTTGAACACCGGTTAACCAATTAGTTTAAAATATGCTACGCTATTTGAAATAACAGCCATTTCGAGCCGCACCTGCAATTTCACAACTCTGTCGCATCTCTCCGCCGCCCTTCCACTCACGTCACTTTTTTAAAATCCCTTACAGCGCGAAACATGAGTCCCGCAAACGTGGCGCCGAGGAGCTTGTATGTAATCGGAGGACAAATGGCTCCTTAGTTTCGAAATGGTTTGGGTACAAGGTGATCGCATTGAAAATAAAGGCGTTTGTCTAGCGTTTGAAGTTCATCATTGCCACGGCTCATTTAAGAAAATGACAGCTCCGAAGAGACGCCGCTTTAGTTTGAGGTAGTGCTAACAATAATAAAGAAAGATGATGATCATCATCACCTTACATCATAGATGATGTGCTACTACTGTATTTAAGCACTGTATCACACAAGTTGCAACTTACATCTGTGTGATTCTTTTTTGGTGAAATGGTCCCACACACTACATTTCTTTGCACGCTTCATCCTGTTGTCTGCCCTGGCTCTAACCTTGAGTGTTTTAGCCTGTAGCCTTTACTTTTCGCAAACCTTGTGAGCGCGCGAACCCAAACGCTGTGACCTCGCGCCAAATGTTTTTATTGGTTTATTAAGTACAAACAGGCGAGTTATGAAAAATTGAGTGTGAGGGATTTGTTCACTTCACACAAAAAGATCTTGGAATGAGATGGCTAACTGTAGTAGCGTTTAGTCCACTGTCTATAATAGCCTAATTTAGAGATCACTTTTTTTTTTTAACCGACTACCGACAACTTTGATCGGTTAACGTTGATACGGTCAACCATCGGTCAAACGGTCATCAGTTAACATCCCTAGTTTCTATGGGCAAAGTTCCCCTAGAACAAGTGTACAGGCATTCTGTGGTCACCACGGATGCCTCCACCACCGGTTGGGGGGCCACGTACAACGGGCATGCAGTTGCGGGGATCTGGACGGGCCCCCAACTGCATTGGCACATCAACTGCCTAAAGTTGTTAGCACAGGGGCGCCCAATCCTGCTCCGATCGACTGTCCTGCACAGTTCATCTCCAACCCTAATCAAACACACCTGAAGCAACCAATTAACGTCTTCGGGATCACTTGAAAATTAAAGTCAGGTGTGTTTGATTAGGGTTGGAGATGAACTGTGCAGGACAGTCGATCGGCAGGAGCAGGATTGGGCACCCCTGTGTTAGCAGTACGCCTTGCGCTGAGCCGCCTCAAAAAGCCGCTACTTGGCAAGCACAAACTGGTCTGTACAGACAACACTGTGACCGTTGCGAACATCAACAATTAAGGTGGTCTATGCTCCCGCCACATGTTGCAACGTGCCCGCTGTCTCCTGCTATGGAGTCACTTACATTCCAGGCCTGCTCAATCGTGCAGCCGACAAGCTCTCACGATAGCCTGTGGTTTCTGGAGAGTGCAGTCTCCATTCCCAGGTGCCCCAGCTGATATGGGGCAACTTCGAAGCTGCACAGGTAGACCTGTTTGCCTCTCCGGGCTCATCCCATTGCTAGTTATTCTACTCAATGAACGAGGGGACCCTATAGGCACAGATGCACTGGCACACAGCTGGCCTCGGGGCCTACGGCAGTATACGTTTTCCCTAGTGAGCCTTCTCACACAGACACTGTGCAAAGTCAGGGAGGAGGATTTGCTAGTTACCCCTTATTGGCCCAACCGGACCTGGTTCCCAGAACTCATGCTCCTAACGACAGCCTCTCCCACGTCTTGGTTACGCATGTAACCCTCGTTCCCTGAAGGAGGGATGGGAGATGTACGCTCCTGCTCGGCTCCTCAGTGAAAAACAACTGGTGCTTGCATCCGCTTCCCATTTATACTCGCTCTGTGGAGTGAAGTGCGAGATGCAAATCTTTTGCTGTTTTAGCTTCCTTCATCAAGGTTGTGTTTTGCAGAAATGTTGTCAGAGTCACATATTTCCAGTGAGCCTGGATTGACAAATAGCCTGCTCGAGAGACAAATGAAAGAATGTGATGTTGTAATAAAGGAAAAAAATATTGTCTTTTAATGCTGACTAGGAGAAAAGTATGTATCGTGCCACCGACTTCCTCCTAATACGGGCTGGTGATCTTAAAAGACCCTATGCATTAGCCATTACGGCATACTGCTTGTCTATCTGCCTCACTGACCACACTCGTGCACTGTCAGCCTGGAAGAAACTCAAAAGTCTTGCAAAACCAGGTATCATACCACATACTGAATTTTTTATGGAAATACTTTATTAAAGAGACTCATCTATTTAAGTCATTCATTCATGTTATTTCTGTAAATTCTTTCTTCTCACCTGCTCAACTGAACCGATTAGAGGGAGAGTGTCTTGTGTGGAAAGATGACTTCAATATGCGACTGGTAAATGAGGCGTTAACAGTAGAGACCACCGCATACGCTCTCATGACTGCACTAGAACAGAATGACTTAAAAACTGCACATGCTGCCGCATGCTTCTTGTCTTCACAAGAGAACTATGAAGGAGGTTTCAAATCAACACAGGTGAGTCTAATGCAACTGAATGATTTTTTTCATGGTTCCTGATGCCAAAGAATATCTGAAGAAGGAATTATAAAATGATAATACTAATTATACTGCTCAAACACACTTTAGGATACTATCATCGCTTTGGAAGCCCTCACAGAGTATGCACTGAATATACCACAAATCCCCATCACTACAGTCAACGCACAGTTCACCGTTCCAGGAAGGTCTGAGATGGAGAGGCTGCAGTTGGACAAAAATGAAAAGAAAGTGGAAATAGAATTAAAGGTAAACAGACTGAACCTGTAGCTAGCTAATATAGCCAGATCAGCCTTTGCTGCTTGAAATTTTGTGAACCCCACCGCCGGGATAGCCTCTGTTGTAATACGGAATACAGTGTGTGTGTGTGTGTGTGTGTGTGTGTGTGTGTGTGTATATATATATATATATATATAATTTTTTTTTTTTTTTTTTTTTTTTTACCAAGAACCCACTTCATAATAAAGACAATGTTTGGATAATTATTTTAACTATAACTATTCAACTATAACATCTCTAAAATACCTTTGACTCTTTCTAGTTTTCATAAACAAGCTTTAATATGCTGGTCCCTAATAGATAATTATAATCTTTCTCCACATGGCTATTTTATCTGGAACAACCAAAATATTAAATATAAAAATAAATCTCTTTTTTTAAATAATTGGTTTGATAAAAATATACTTTTAGTGAGTCAACTTTTAGATGAAAGAGGTGTCTTGCTCTCTTTTGAACACTTTGAGACAATTATTCATTTATTTTGGGAATGTATACAGACCCTTTCTAAAAAATTAGAATATCATGGAAAAGTTTATTTATTTCCATAATTCAATTCAAAACGTTAAACTTCCATAGATTATAGATTCAGGGCCCACAACTTAAACGATTTCAAGTATTTAGTTGTTTATTTGTACATAATTTGGGCTTCCAGCTCATAAAACCCACGAAAACAGGATTTCAAAAAATTAGAATATTACATGAAATCACACAGTAATTACACAGTGATACCATGGTCATTGAACCAGGTTTTGGTTTTTTTGGCAGTGTGGGCAGGTGCAAATCCTGCTGGAAAAGGAAGTCAGCATCTCCATAAAGCTTGTCTGCTGAAGGAAGCATGAAGTGCTCTGAAAATGTCCTGGTAGACGGCTGCGTTGAGTGGACAGCACAGTGGACCAACACCAGCCGATGACATGGCTCCCCAAACCAACACAGACTGTGTTGGTTTGGACTTCAAGCATCTTGGATTGTGTGCCTCTCCATTCTTCCTCCAGACTCTGGGACCTTGGTTTCCAAATGAGATGCAAAATTTGCTCTCATCAGAAAAGAGGACTTTGGTCCACTGTGCTTTATTAAATCCAGAGTCAACGCAGCTGTCTACCAGGACATTTTCAGAGCACTTCATGCTTCCTTCATTTTTCAGCAGGATTTGCACCTGCCCACACTGCCAAAATTACCAAAACCTGGTTCAATGACCATGGTATCACTGTGTAATTACTGTGTGATTTCATGTAATATTCTATTTTTTTGAAATACTGTTTTCGTGAGTTTTATGAGCTGGAAGCCCAAATTATGTACAAATAATGAACTAAATACTTGAAATCGTTTTAAGTTGTGGGCCCTGAATCTATAATCTATGGAAGTTTAACGTTTTGAATTGAATTATGGAAATAAATAAACTTTTCCATGATATTCTAATTTTTTGGAAAGGGTCTGTATATTGCAAAATCTTCTGGGTTGACTTTTCAAATTTTGTTAAGGTATCTATCTTTAAATTTCTGTATAAGCCAAAAAAATCTGTTTTTTGGTGAGTCTCTGAAATTAGACCCTTAATTTATTTTTATTTATTTTTTTCTTAACTTGCTACTTGCCAAATTTTATATTCACAAGTGTAAATTTTCAAAGAAAACTCCTTTTTTCATTTTTAAGAAAGATTTTGATATATATTTCAGTTCTTTGAGGGACTCTAAAAACTCTGCTGCATGTAAGACTCTGCAATGGTGTCAATCATTTAGTTTAATATTAGCTTATCCTAGTTTTGTGTGTACGCAGATATTTCTTGAGACAACGCCTTGTTTACGTAATTCTTTTTTAGAACAAGGAAAA
This sequence comes from Abramis brama, assembly GCF_963993115.1. Classification (NCBI taxonomy): domain Eukaryota; kingdom Metazoa; phylum Chordata; class Actinopteri; order Cypriniformes; family Leuciscidae; genus Abramis; species Abramis brama. The sequence goes on along the minus strand of NC_139979.1, from coordinate 21,891,056 downwards.
AAAACATTGGGTAGGGAAAGCTCTGGCTTCACATAGATGATTAACTAGATGATTAACTAAAGGATGAACAGCTGTGATGATAAGTGTTAGTGTCAATGGTGACTGATGAGTGGTGGGAAACTAGAACAAAGGAACACATGTGATGAGTGATAACCAAAACAAACTGAACATGCCTGTGACAGTCATGACTTAACTTATTTTATTTTTTTGTACTTTATCTTTCTGCTTATCGCTTTTGTCTTCCCAGAGACTAGCCGGAAGGGGAATAGATGTACACCTTTCTGGAGAAGGAAAATTTAAACTGAAAGTAAGCGATTTAAATAATATTTCCATAAATGGAGAGAGTTTTAAGGGGAAAAAAACTCAGCAAGGATGCATTAAATTGATCAAAAGCGACAGTAACGGCATTTATAATGTTACAAAATATTTTTTTTCTTTAAATAAAAACGTTCTATTCATCACAGAATAATTATCACGATAACCACAACAATATTATTGAGCAGCACAACTTTTTTCAACTTTGATAATAATAAGGGTCACATTTTAGATTAGGGTCCAATTCTAACTATTAACTATGACTTTTGCCTCAATAAACTACTAATTATAGCTTATTAATAGTTAGCAAGGTAGTTGTTAATTTTAGGTACTGGGTAGGATTAAAGGATGTAGAATATGTTCATACTTTATAAGGACTAATAAACAGCCAATATCCTAGTAATATTCATGCTAATGAGCAAAAGGTTAACAGTCAGAAATGGACCCTAAACTAAAGTGTTACCATAATAAGAAATGTTTCTTGAGCACTAAATCTGCATTTTAGAATGATTTCTGGAGGATCATCTGACACTGAAGACTGGAGTAATGGCTGTTAAAATTTAGCTTTGCCATCACAGGAATAAATTAAATTGTAAAAAAATATTCAAATAGAAAAATATATATATTTAAATTTTGAAATTTCACAATATTACTGTTTTACTGAATTTTGATCAAATAAATGCAGCCTTGGTTGAGCGTAAGTGACTTTTTTCAAAAACATAAAAAAAGTCTTACTGACCCCAAATATATAAATGGATACCACAGCTGTGTTATCTTTCATGGGGATTTGTGTTACTGTAGGTGGCAAAGACTTATTATGCTCTTAAGGAAGACTCCAACTGTGCTGATTTGTCAATACATGTGACTGTAGAGGGAAAAGTGGAATACACAAGTGAGTTATGAATTATCCAAGGCAAAATTGAGACTAAATTTAACTACATTTAACTTTTTTCATTTTTCACTTATTATGTGACTGTGCAATTATTCTTACAAAAATCTATTTTTAGCTAAAGAACGAGAAACTTCTGATTCCAAAGAGCACTCTAAAAATTCTGAAGAGCGGAAGGGAAAAGATCACTCTAAAAAATCAGAAGAGCGAAAGGGAAAAGATCACTCTAAAAATTCTAAAGAGCGGAAGGGAGAAGATCACTCTAAAAAGTCAGAAGAGCGAAAGGGAGAAGATCACTCTAAAAATTCTAAAGAGCGGAAGGGAGAAGATCACTCTAAAAATTCTAAAGAGCGGAAGGGAGAAGATCACTCTAAAAATTCTAAAGAGCGGAAGGGTGAAGATCACTCTAAAAAGTCAGAAGAGCGAAAGGGAAAAGAGCACTCTAAAAATTCTAAAGAGCGGAAGGAAGAAGATCACTCTAAAAATTCTAAAGAGCGGAAGGGAGAAGATCACTCTAAAAAGTCAGAAGAGCGAAAGGGAGAAGATCACTCTAAAAATTCTAAAGAGCGGAAGGGAGAAGATCACTCTAAAAATTCTAAAGAGCGGAAGGGTGAAGATCACTCCAAAAAGTCAGAAGAGCGAAAGGGAGAAGATCACTCTAAAAATTCTAAAGAGCGGAAGGGTGAAGATCACTCTAAAAAGTCAGAAGAGCGAAAGGGAGAAGATCACTCTAAAAATTCTAAAGAGCGAAAGGGAGAAGATCACTCTAAAAATTCTAAAGAGCGGAAGGGTGAAGATCACTCTAAAAATTCTAAAGAGCGGAAGGGTGAAGATCACTCTAAAAATTCTAAAGAGCGGAAGGGTGAAGATCACTCTAAAAAGTCAGAAGAGCAGAAGGGAAAAGAGCACTCTAAAAATTCTGAAGAGCAGAAGGGAAAAGAGCACTCTAAAAATTCTGAAGAGCGGAAGGGTGAAGATCACTCTAAAAATTCTGAAGAGCAGAAGGGAAAAGAGCACTCTAAAAATTCTGAAGAGTGGAAGGGTGAAGATCACTCTAAAAAGTCAGAAGAGCGAAAGGGAAAAGAGCACTCTAAAAATTCTAAAGAGCGGAAGGGAGAAGATCACTCTAAAAAGTCAGAAGAGCGAAAGGGAGAAGATCACTCTAAAAATTCTAAAGAGCGAAAGGGAGAAGATCACTCTAAAAATTCTAAAGAGCGGAAGGGTGAAGATCACTCTAAAAAGTCAGAAGAGCGAAAGGGAGAAGATCACTCTAAAAATTCTAAAGAGCGGAAGGGTGAAGATCACTCCAAAAAGTCAGAAGAGCGAAAGGGAGAAGATCACTCTAAAAATTCTAAAGAGCGGAAGGGAGAAGATCACTCTAAAAATTCTAAAGAGCGGAAGGGAGAAGATCACTCTAAAAAGTCAGAAGAGCGGAAGGGAAAAGAGCACTCTAAAAATTCTAAAGAGCGGAAGGGAGAAGATCACTCTAAAAATTCTAAAGAGCGGAAGGGTGAAGATCACTCCAAAAAGTCAGAAGAGCGAAAGGGAGAAGATCACTCTAAAAATTCTAAAGAGCGGAAGGGTGAAGATCACTCTAAAAAGTCAGAAGAGCGAAAGGGAGAAGATCACTCTAAAAATTCTAAAGAGCGAAAGGGAGAAGATCACTCTAAAAATTCTAAAGAGCGGAAGGGTGAAGATCACTCTAAAAATTCTAAAGAGCGGAAGGGTGAAGATCACTCTAAAAAGTCAGAAGAGCAGAAGGGAAAAGAGCACTCTAAAAATTCTGAAGAGCAGAAGGGAAAAGAGCACTCTAAAAATTCTGAAGAGCGGAAGGGTGAAGATCACTCTAAAAATTCTGAAGAGCAGAAGGGAAAAGAGCACTCTAAAAATTCTGAAGAGCGGAAGGGTGAAGATCACTCTAAAAAGTCAGAAGAGCGAAAGGGAAAAGAGCACTCTAAAAATTCTAAAGAGCGGAAGGGAGAAGATCACTCTAAAAAGTCAGAAGAGCGAAAGGGAGAAGATCACTCTAAAAATTCTAAAGAGCGAAAGGGAGAAGATCACTCTAAAAATTCTAAAGAGCGGAAGGGAAAAGAGCACTCTAAAAAGTCAGATGGGAAGGGAGAAGATCACTCTAAAAAGTCAGATGGGAAGGGAGAAGATCACTCTAAAAAGTCAGATGGGAAGGGAGAAGATCACTCTAAAAAGTCAGATGGGAAGGGAGATCCCCTCAAGTCGGTCACTGAGAAGACTGAGACAAAGAAGAGACAAAGAAGAGACTCCATGCAAAACATGCAAAATGATGTGGTCTATACGGTGTGTGTCAGGTGAGAAAAATATACTTCTGACAAACATCAGTTGTCTTAATCATAATCTACTGTTTTAAAGGTTTATTAGAATCATCTGTCCCCTCACAGGCACACACAGGGGAAGAAACTCTCTGGAATGGCCATTGCTGACATAACTCTACTTAGTGGCTTTGATGCAGTCAGTACAGATCTGGAAAAGGTCAACCCTAATCTTATCCAATGACTTTTGACCTTACATGGCATTTTGAAAGTATTTTTATCTATCTATCTATCTATCTATCTATCTATCTATCTATCTATCTATCTATCTATCTATCTATCTATCTATCTATCTATCTATCTATCTATCTATCTATCTATCTATCTATCTATCTATCTATCTATCTACCTACCTATCTACCTACCTATCTATCTACCTATCTATCTATCTATCATTATTTGTTATATATATAATTAGGCCTATTTGTTTATTAAATGTATAAATATATTTAATTATCTGTTTATATAGAACTTTATATTTTTATAATTTCAAGTGTGTAATCTAGACTTCCTGTTTTAATATTTATCTGTCTGTATCTTATGAAATGTCTTTTTGCATTTTGCTTTCTTCTGTTGATTCTACTTTTCTCTTATTTTCTGTAACATTCTCTCCAACAGCTGAAAGACCTGGTGGACAGATATATTTCTCACTATGAGCTCACACGTGGAAGAGTGCTGTTGTACTTCAATGAGGTGACATGAGCACAAACACACAGTCATAATTAATAATATCTCCCAATAAAAAATAAATGTTAAAAAAAAAAGTCAAACTTGTATTTCCTTCACCCCTCAGATAGATGAAGATGGGACCTGTATAGCATTCGGAGCTAAGCAGAGTGTGCCCATTGGATTAGTTCAACCAGCTCCTGCTACATTTTATGATTACTATGAACCAGGCAAGTGGTTCCTCCAATTCACTTCAAATGTACAGTATTTTACCAGACTGTGACACTTAATCTTGTTAATGACATGATAAATATTATTTGATAAATATTTAATAAGGGAGCATAATATCAAAATGTCAAGGTGTTACAACTGTCTTGATATAATAATGAAAATAAATATTATTAAAGAGCTGAATTCTGAAAAGATAACATACATTTTTCATATGTAAACGTTTTTTTGAGGAAATTATGAAAAATAAACATCTGAAGTGTGTGTGTGTGTGTGTGTGTGTGTGTGTGTGTGTGTGTGTGTGTGTGTGTGTGTGTGTGTGTGTGTGTGTGTGTGTGTGTGTGTGTGTGTGTGTGAGAGAGAGTGTGAGAGAGAGAGAGAGAGAGAATATTTCCTTTTCAGTTAATTGTCGCAACACAATATTTGAGTTATTACATCAAAACCATTCTTTAAAATGGTGTAAAGGTTTTGAAACTAACATGAATTAAGGAGTACATATCCAAAAACTTGTTTTAAACTAGATATTCAAAAGTGCTCTGATATTCAGAGCACTAGATATTCAAAAATGCTCTGATTTGTCACTGACTACGTTTACAAGCTGTCAATATTAGGGTTACGGTCAGGTTAAGGTCACTATTTGGGTTTCTGAAACATTCGGAATAACCCGTTTACATGCGTGAGCAGAGCGAGTTACTCCTGTATACATGGAATTTGTAATCAATTGGCAATATCCCGATGTAAACGGCGACGCACGGTTAGCGTCTGGACGTACGGACCACCTTAAGACGCAATATGCGTCATTTCCGATTCTTCTTCCTGTATCCAAAGACAACAACAAGCGCCCCCGCCAGATTATTTTGCAGATTATGTAAAGTAAATCTACGCATCCACGGTACAATCAGCGTCTACGTCACGGCTCTCAGCCCACCCTCTGTTCGTTGATTGGCCGGAAAACGGAAAGCTATTATGCTTTCTCAGACTGAATACAGAAGCGAAATGAAATTGTGCCGATACGCGTTTACATGACCAAATATTCGGGTTAGAAAAGGGGTACCCCAGGGATCATATCCGGGTTTTTAAAAACCGGGATATGAGCATATCCGGATTTTTGCCGGTGTTTACATGGCCGTGCGCGACCGGGTTATTGCTAATATTCCGGTTTTGAACGGGTTATTGGCTGCATGTAAACGTAGTCACTGATTTAAATATCAATCCCCATCGTTTTCACAGACAGGAGATGTTCTGTGCTGTACAGCGCCCCCAAGAGGAGCAACATGGTTTCTGTCCTGTGCTCAGATGATGTGTGCCAATGTGCAGAAAGTAGGTTCTCAGTAATTCTTCGTTTACCATTCAATCAATTACACCCATTTTAAAACCAGTTAGCATATCTACACCACTCCAATGATTGCTAATTGTAGAATTGGTTTGATTTTTATGCCATCATAAAATCTTATGGTCTCTGTGTCATCAGGGGGTTGTTTCTCCGAGAAGAAAACAACTGAGATGAAAATCACTAAAAAGGACAGATATGATTATGCTTGTTACAACTCCAACATTGACTATGGTTTGTGACCCAAATTTATACAAGCAAACATTAACAAAACCTAAAAGATTTTTGAAGATATTACCTTTACTAATGCATATTCTTTTTCTGACAGCATTTGAAGTCATTGTGGATTCAGTTACTGAGGAGAGCAACTTTATCTTGTATTCAACATCTGTAAAGGAGGTCCTCCAATACAGTAAGTAAATATTTTTGTATTATTTTCCCTAAAAAATAATAGCAAGTTCATTAGAGTGTCACATGCATTACAGTAATTATGAGCAATATAGATAGTCACAAGTATTTAAAAAATAAATTAAGAAAGGACACTGTGCTGTGCTTGTTATTTTATAAATGCTCAACTAAATTAAGTTTTTAATCTCTAAACCTCAGTGGGAGACTTGGATGTGAACCCAGGCAGCACACGGGTGTTTGCCAAGAGAAAGCACTGCAAAGATGAGCTGAAAGAGGGCGAGACGTACCTCATCATGGGCAATGATGGCCCCACCAAAGACTCGAATGAAAAGTAAGTAATTTTTTTAATTTTTTAATTTAGAAGATGTATTTCTTATTGAAATGTGAAGTTTGGGTGGGACATATTTCGGTATGATTTTCTGTTTTCTGGATATTTAGAAAAGTTCCAATATAATTAGTGCTGTCAATCAATTAAAAATAATTATAGATTAATCACATTAATCAATTAATTGCAATTAAAAACAAGTTTTGATAAGTTTAATATATTTTATAATGTAATAATTTCACAGTTAATCTCCAAATTAATATAGAAGCAACAAAGACGCTATATTTTAAATACTTGTTTAATGGCATATTTTTATGAATGAAGGCCAGTATCACTGATACTAATACAGCTACTGATGTCTCCCCCATTTTAAAACATTAATTATTGCCATTCAACATTACAGTGTTGTAAACAGTTTGTTTACAGTTTTTATTTTTTACATTTATTAGGCTTCAAAAAATATAACAACTTTTAATTTAAGTGAACTTCAAACAATCCTCACATAAAACCATAATAAATATCATATTTACCTGTGCCCTCTGAAATATACAGAAATTGAATAAAGTTATCAAACAATCTGCACTGCATAAATTAGAAATGAAATATAGATTAGGCTTATCCTTATTAAAGCTACAAAAGTTCTTTTGTCAAGAGCAGTAAGTGAATTTCTCTGTTACCTTTGTTCTTTGATTAACTTTACTGACAGAAAGCATTAGTGATTGCTGTCACTTTTTAAGACCTGCCACTAAGATCACACACGCGTCTCATTCACTCACAACTCTTAACATTCATTTAAGACTGCTCTTATGAGGATACTCGACAAAACGGACGTTTTGGCATACATGTGTGTATTACTGTTCGTTCAAGCGCGAAAGAGAAAGAGACATGACATTCACAGACAGCGTGCTCTCTTTTTTAATGTCACTCTTTAAAAGTGTTTGCGTGAATAAGAACATGATCATATAACGTAAAGCTTGCCAAAGGATGACAAAAAATGGATGCTGCGTTAAAGGTATAGTTCACCCAAAAATGAAAATTAGCCCATGATTTACTCACCCTGAAGCCATCCTAGGCGTATATGACATTTTTTCTTTCAGACGAATACAATCAGAATTATATTAAATAATGTCCTGGGTGTTCCAAGCTTGATAATGGGAGTGAATGGCTGTCTGTCTTTGGATGTTGTAGGGAACTTTTTCCTTCTTCAAAGCAGAGACCAGGAGATGTTGGGATCGTGTTCAAACAGAAGTTATTCTTTACTGAGAACTTCGCATTTCGTTGCTGCAGTTCTTCCAACAGTCTAACTTAGTTCTATACAGTATAGTTTTTTATACTTTTACAAGGAGGAGGGCCTGAAAAAGGTGGAGGCAAATCCAAACAAAGCATGCAAATGAGTATACAGGTTTAGGTAACACACCCTAGACTGAGGGTCTGGCCAATCCTAATTCAATCAGCATAACAGTCTATTGCATTGCTAATCCAATCAGCCTAACGATTCAACGTCTGGGGCTGGGGCTCCAAGAGCTATTTGGGCTCCAAAAGCCATTTGCAGAACAAAAGGTGACAGTCTCAGTGATCATTTAACTTATAATGGAGAAAACAGGAACTGCAACTTTGCTGAGCCAAATCATTTGTGTGATTTCATCATCTTAACCTTAAAAGCTAAATACAATATTATTTACCGTGATGTTATGTACGGAAGCATATTTAAAATAGATTCTTAAATTTGTTATTCCACAGGTTGTCCATCAAAGCACATCTATTCATGATTAAAGTGCTCGAAACAGCTCTGCGGGGGTTAATAAAGGCCTTCTTGAAGTGAAGTGATGCCTTCATGTAAGAAAAATATCCATATTTAAAACTTTGACTAAAATAGCTATCTTCCGGCACACGGCCGTACGCATCAATTTACGCCAAAAGAGTAACACTTGAACTTGACGCACAATGTGATGATAGCAAATGATGCCTCTCGCGGTTCTATTACGTTGTGCGTCAAGTTCAAGTGTTAATCTTTTGGCGCAAGTCTACTTGTGTACGGCCGTCTGCCGGAAGCTGGTTATTTTAGTCCATAAAGTTTTAAATATTTATATATTTCTTACATTACTTCATTTCAGAAGGCCTTTATTAATGCCTGGAGACACGTGGAGCACTTTAATCATGAATAGATACACTTTGATGGACTTCCAAAGACAGACAGTCATTCACTGCCATTTTCAAGCTTGGAAGAGCCAAGACATTTTTTAATATAACTCCGTTTGTATTCGTCTGAAAGAAGAATGTCATATACACTTAGGATGACTTGAGGGTGAGTAAATCATTGGCTAATTTTAATTTTTGGGTGAACTATCCCTTTAAATATTTTAACATGTTGAACTGGACAAAAATCAATCACATGCCTTAACGTTATGCGTTAAGGGTTGACAGCACTAAAAATAATATAATTAATTTAAATAGTTAAATAGTTTCCATACTTTTCTGGTTTATACATTAGCCTACCATTTAAAAGTTTGCGGTCAGTAATTGTTTTTTTTAACAATAATAATAATAATAATAATAATAATAATAATAATACTTTTAGCAAGGATGTATTACATTGATCAGAAGTGACAGCAAAGGTTACAAAAAAATGTATTCCAAATAAATGCTGTTCTATTGAACTATTCGTTAAAGAATCCTGAAAATATGTATCACGGTTTCCACAAACTCACAGCAATATAATGCAGTCTTGGTGAACATAAAAAACATTTTAAAAAATTGTACTGACCCCAAACTTTTGAACGGTAGTACATGTAACAAATTCAGATCTGCTTTAATACTAGAAAATAACTTAATACAATATCGTATTAAGAAAATAACTTTATACTTGGAAATATACAGTAGCTGCCTATACATGAAAAATGTAGGATCCCTTGCATTTAGATTATTATATTTCAGGGTCTTTGACAAAATTGGCATTAAAAACCTTGAAAACAGATGTACTAGCATATAGAAGACCTTAAAGCTAATAGACATGAACTCTTTCTCTCTCAGCATGCAGTACCTGTTGGATTCAAAGACATGGGTTGAGCAGAAGCTATCAACCTCAACATGCCAAGCAGCGGTCAATATGATTTACTGCACGGAACAGATTGATTTTGTGAAAAAGTACCAAGTTGATGGGTGTGTAGTCTGAACTGCAATTTGGGGAATTGAATAATTCCACATGAGGAATCTACATGCATCCCTAAATTGTAAACCAGCTTTTGTAAACAAAGCTCATCTTTTTATGCTACAGATTATGATAACTACAAACCTGTACGACATGCATATGCTTTTCTGTTATCATGTCTTAAAATAAACCTGCTTACAAAGCATTTTAAATGTACTTATCTTCAAAACAATCACAATAGTGCATTATTTCCCACCCACTTTTTCAGCTGCATTTTGTTCCATAAGTAGTTTTTTGTTTATGTGTTATAAGGCATTAAACGATGCCAACCAGCTGTGAGGTGAATCACATCACAAACCTTTCTTTGAAGCAAAAATGTAATTGAAAATTGGAGAAAAAGAACAAAACCGTAAAGTCAGCGACAAATCTCGCCTGAGAGCCCAATCACTTTGAATGGTAACAAAACAAGAAAATGGACATTGGCGAATGAGATTTGCATTGCAAACCACTCCCTGTGCCACGTGTATACAAGGAAGTGTGCAGCACTCACTCATTCAAGATTTTGCTGAGGAGCCGAGACGGTGTCCAGGCCGTTCAGCAGTTGCACATGGATTGTGGTGACGGGGCGAAACTTATCGATTCCCTCCTTCCGGGAACGGGGGATACATTAGTAGTCAAGTCACCTTCATTTATATAGCGCTTTTAACAATATAGATTGTTTCAAAGCAGCTTTACAGTGATAATAGGAAATTAAAGTAACAGATTGTTTTGGCTTTACAGCAGCTCTAGAATAAATTTATTGTCCAGCTAAAGTTAGTTTTGATTGATTCACTTCCATCGCAACAATGATTAGTTATTAACTTAGGGGCCACTAACACAACACCGTTCTAACAGAAAACCCTTAATGCGATCCGGCCAATCATTTGCAACAGTTCCTGGTGACTCGAGAACGCAAACCATGAAATAGGTTCCAAGGTACAAGCCTTGAAAAAGTTATAATACAGAATGTTTTATCACTTCCGAGTAGCCACATGAACCGGAATTATCCAGACAACATTTTATCTGTACAGAGGTAAGGGGAAGAGAAGGAGGCCTTCACAGGGAAGAGACTAGTTGAGACTTCAGGACTGCGTTGTCATCGTGTCCAGGCACAGGTCTTTCATCCGATCTGGATACGGCCTGGATCCGGCAGACTGCGGTAAACCTCAGGATAAACAGAGCGCCTAAATATTAGCGTAGACACCATCCTTCTTATGATGTAACAAGTACATCAGGATTTATGAGAAGTGTTCCCGGTTCCGGCTTACCTAATCTATGCAGCCTAACATTGAATTATAGAAGTCTATAATGTGTTATGTGTATGCTAGGTCAAAGAGATGTGTTTTTAGTCTAGATTTGAACTGACAGAGTGTGTCTGCTTCCTGGATAATGTTAGGAAGACTGTTCCAAAGTTTTGGTGCTAAATAGGAAAAGGATCTACCGGCAGCAGTCGATTTTGATATTCTAGGTATTATCAACTGGCCGGAATTTTGAGATTGCAATAGACGTGACGGACTATTATGCGTTACGAGCTCGCTCAAGTTCTGGGGAGCTAAACCATTTAGTGCTTTAAGTAATCAGCAATATTTTAAAATGTATACGATGTTTAATAGGGAGCCAATGCAGTGTTGACAGAACAGGGCTAATATGGTCATACTTCCTGGTTCTGGTAAGAACTCTGGCTGCTGCGTTTTGGACCAGCGGTAGTTTGTTTATTAAGCGTGCAGGGCAACCACCCATAATAGCATTACAATAATCTAGCCTTGATGTCATGAATGCATGAACTAACTGTTCCGCATTTGTCATTGAAAGCATATGACGTAATTTAGATATATTTTTAAGATGGAAAAATGCGGTTTTACAGATACTAGACACGTGACTTTCAAATGAAAGATTGGTATCAAAGAGCACACCCAGGTTCCTAACCGACGACGAAGACTTGACAGAGCAGCAATCAATTGTTATACAGTATTCTAGGTTATTACGTGAGGACTTTTTTGTCCAATAATTAGAATCTCTGTTTTTTTTGGGGTTTTTTTTCAGAATTAAGTAGTAGGAAATTACTAGTCATCCAGTTTTTTATAATCAACTATGCATTCCGTTAATTTTGTGAATTGGTAAGTTTCGTCAGGGAGTGAAGAAATATAGAGCTGAGTATCATCAGCATTAACAGTGAAAACTAGTGCCATGCTTCCTAATGATATCTTCTAAGGGTAGCATGTACAGAGTGAACTGCAATGGTCCCAGTACTGAGCCTTGTGGTACGCCATTCTGAACTTTTGATCGATAAGACATCTCTTCCTTTACTGCTACAAACTGATAACAGTCAGATAAGTATGATTTAAACCATGCTAATGCAATTCCACTAATGCCAACATAATTTTCGAGTGTATTTAAAATAATGTTGGCTTAGTACTATGGTACGGTTTAAATCCTGACTGAAAATCCTCGCAGATACCATTTCTTTCTAAAAAGGAACAGTGAGGATACTGCCTTTTCTAGTATCTTTGACAGAAAAGGTAGATTTGAGATCGGCCTGTAATTGACTAATTCTGTAGTATCAAGTTGCGTTTTTTTAACAAGCGGTTTAATCATAGCCAGCTTAAAAGTTTTTGGTATGTATCCTAATTACAAAGATGAATTAATGATATTAAGAAGAGGCTCTGTGACCTCTGGAAGCATCTCTTTCAACAGCTTAGTCGGTATAGGGTCTAATATGTTGTCGATTTGGATGATTTAACGAGTTTAGAAAATTCTATCTCTCCTATAGCAATGAATGAATCAAATTTGTTCTTAGGGACACTACAATGCACTGCCTGACGCGATACTGTAGTAGACGGTTGCATAGTTATAATTTTCTCCCTGATATTATCAATCTTGTAAGTAAAGAAGTTTGTGACGACCTCTGCTGTTGATTCTGGGAATTGCTGTTGGTACCTGAGCTCACTAATCACCTCAATTGACAGTCAACTGGAAGCACCTGTGTTTGTGCCTTAGACGCGGCTTAAGAGATCACCAATTCACCGGAGAGTTTTTTCTTTGGGTTGTTGGACTTGGGTTGCGTTGTATTTGGTTACCTTTTCATTTGCATTTGCATCTACATTTTTACTTCAACACTACATTACATTTCAACCCTGCATCTTGCTTTACACACTGACTTTACTGATGAATACAGAAACACTTATTTTCTTTAATTGATTTTCATTTTATTATTTAGTGTTGCCTTATTTTGTAATTAAATAAATATTATTTTTGAGCCTATAATTTGGTTTCCGTGTGTCCCTTGTTTTTGTTGCTTCCCTTGAGCCAAGGGTCGTAACAAGTTCATAAAGTCATTACTGCTGTGCTGCTTGGAGAACATCTGGGGTTGAAGCTTTATTTTTCATTAATTTAGCCACTGTTTCAAATAAATACCTAGGGTTTTGTTTGTTTTCTTCTAATAGGGTTGACAAATAAGCAGATCTAGCAGCTTTTAAGGCCTCTCTGTACGCAGTCGTGCTCTCTTTCCAAGAAATGCGAAAAAAACTCTAGTTTTATTTTCTTCCAGTTGTGCTCCATTTTTCTGGCTGCTCTCTTAAGGGCCTGAGTGTGCTTGTTGTACCAGTGTGTTGGACTATTTTCTTTAATCTTCTTTAACACTAGAAGTGCCAGAATTCCATAACTACTAGAACTGCCGCAAGCGGTCATTTTGACCGCTAGATTCCAAACTCTATAGGCTATCTTTAATGATAAATACCCAATTGAGAGATTAATGCATTTATTGTATTAGGATATCTTTTAAAAACAAAACAACACCAAACTGTACATTTAAAAAAGTTTAATTATACATCTATAAATAATAATATCCGGAGATGTCCTGAACAAAATGACGGAGCAGCCTATGTTTTCATGTTTACACTGTTCGATCGCGCCCGCACCTTACACACACACACACACCATATTCCACAATTGCAATCTTGACATCGCAGCCTGTTCATTATAGCCATAATAAAATATAATAATAAAATAGTCAACCTAACATATAAAAATTCCACTGCTCTGTTTATATAGTCAGTAGTAGGCCTAGCCTACAATTCGTACCATTTTGCGCATGTGAAGAGGATGATTTTTTCCGTCGATATTGGAACGTGAATGAAGTACAAAGCCTATAATAAAGAATAGTTTCTTTCCAAATACATCGCAAATGTGAAACATTTTGATTCTAATTAGAGAGTTACGTGAGCCCAACGCCGCTTACTTTCACTTTCGCTTGAAAGTAGCTCATTTCATTTTGGCTTGTTTATAACGTTAGTTATTTTTTCATTCTTGTTCTGTTCTGAATATCATTACATTTAAATGATTTGTTGTGGAATATGTTTTGTGTATTTTTTTACCACATTTTATTGTTGTGTATATTGATAATAATACCGCGAAATTCAGTGCGGTCAATCTGACCGTCTATGGCCGAAATAGGTAAATATGTTCATTTGTTTTTTTGCCTTGTGTAATTTATATGAAAAACATTTTAAATGAAAATACAGACACTTTTAGGAAAAGTCAGGTACCAGCAGGATTTTATTTATTTTTTCAACAAAGTTATTGCAGATATAAAATTCAAAACGGTCAAAATGACCGCCATGGCGGTTCTAGTGTTAAGAACAAAGGAGCAACTGTGTCTAAAGTGCTGGAAAAGAGAGAGTCAAAAGTTTCTGTCGCAAAATCGAGTTCTTCTAAGCTATCTGGGATGCTGAGAAGATGAAACTGATCAGGAATATTATTAATAAAGCAATCTTTAGTGGCAGAAGTGATAGGTCTAACATATTTGTAACACAGAGTCGAGCCTTGACTAAATGAAGTATACACAACACTAGATAATGATCTGAGATGTCATCGCTCTGCATCAACATTGATTCCATGCAATAATATTAGATCTAGAGAGTTGTCTAACTCCAATAGAGTTCAGAATGTCTTTAAATGCCAATCCCACAGCATCTTTTTCGTTATCTACATGTGTATTAAAGGGTTAGTTCACCCAAAAATGAAAATTCTGTCAGTAATTACTCACCCTCATGTTGTTCCAACCCCGTAAGACCTTCGTTCATCTTCGGAACACAAATTAAGATATTTTTGATGAAATCTGACAGCTGTCTCACTCCTCCATAGGCTTCTAAGGGAATGAAACTTGCTGGCCCAGAACAGTTATTAAAGACATCGTTAATATAGTCCAAGTGACTACAGTGGCTCAATCTTAAGTATATCAAGCGACGAGAATACTTTTTGTGCGCAAAAAAAACAAAAATAACGACTTTATTCCACTATTCATTTCCTTCTCTCTGGGCCTCGAGTTGGTTCACGTAGTGTTTTTGCGCAGCGCTTCTGTGTTATGCGTCACGCATCACACACATGACCAGCATCGGCCAATAGTGAGCCTACGTGGCAGAGGTGGGAGTAAGTCACACATGTGCAAGTCACAAGTAAGTCTCAAGTCTTAACCTTCGAGTCTCAAGCAAGTCCAAGTCAATTTTGTGAAAAGCAAGTCAAGTCAAGTCACTGCTTTATGTCAAGCAAGTCAAGTCGTAGCTTGGGTCACAAGTCACTAGCAAGTCATACAAACGTTTGATGATTTCACTGAATTTATATATTAAAATAAGTTAAAACTACAGAAGTTGTGGACTATGTACTAAATATTTGCAACATTTTTTTAAAATATGCATTTCCACATACAGCTGAGTGGTTACTACAATAAAAATCTAAAAAATAAAAAATACATATAATTTCAAACTACATAGCCTAAAATGTAAATGTAACTGAAATTAGACCAACATTAATGCATGAAAAAATAAATATGCCTCAAACATTGCAGAAGACCATTAAAAGGTATTAAACAATTCACAATTCAAGTATAATGGTTCCTATGCCACCATAAAATGGCATTCTTCAAACTGGCATCCCCTTTATAAGTTATATTTTTAATTATGAAGTTAAAACCGCCAATAGGTGGCACCAAATCACCGTCTTAATGTACCAGTCATAGAAGCATTCATTCAACTGATTTGTTCAAAACAGTGGATTCGTTCTGGAACTAAGCAACTAGGTCACTGAATCACAAATACGCATAACTCTTTCTGTGGCTTGTTTGGAACTATTGTCATTTGAGAAATAGAGCAAAAACAGAGAATATTTGGAATATTATGTCTAAAATGTCACATCACAATATTCACTCTTTGTTTACTGAACTGTTTTATAAAATCATTATCACATTTGCAATCGCGCCAATATTCTGGAAATATTTTTTAATATCATATGTTATAATTATAAAAATAACTCATACTAGGGCAATTTTTCCACCACATTTTGAATTTTGGGTGCATATTAATTCTGCTGGCATTTTTCCCCCAACCCCCTGATAACATATAACCCTGCTTTAAGAGAAACATAAAACACAACAAAACATTAACAGTTTTCTATGTTGTTTTTTTGTCATTGGAAAGAACGACATATTTGGCTTTAACGCATGATTTAAAAGAAATGTGGCAAATGTTATACAAAACATATGCCATCATTAATTATCATTTGAATATTGACAACATTAAGCTACATTTGAAAACATAATTGTGTATAAAGAGGCATGCTGTTTTGACCAATATTCTCTCTAGATTTAAAGATAGTCAAATTAAAGTCCGCGTGAACCGGAAGTTGCAAACGACTTTTCTCCAGTGTTGTGACGTATTTCCCAGTGAAAAGGAATATTGAACAGAGGGCAGGGTTTTACTCTAGCGCTCCTCCTCTCCATCTCTCGCTCATAACAGACTAACGGTTTGAGGGGAGTGGTTAACCGTTTCCCAACCCAAGTCCTCAAACCTACGTCATCAGGGAAGGTCCTCCAATGCAGAGGGGAGGGGCATTTTCAGATTTTGATTAAAGATTACGAAGCCAAACAATTTTTTTGTGTGGATTGACTTGCATGGATGAATTGTTCACCACAAAACGATCAATTTAGGCAAACAAAGTAAATATGGTCAATTTTGATTTCATGTGGACTTTAACTATAACAAACAGGTTAAACAAGCCATAGCTTACTTTTAGACGTGGTGAATGAAGTTCGACTGTTCGAGGTTGTGATGGTCGTCCGATATCCCTTGGCAGTTATTATGCGTAGCCTACGGCAAATCTTCCTTGTATGAATATATTAAATTTCTAGTGTTTATATCCAAAAAGAAACGATGCTGGGAGATGTTTTTGTATTCAGCGCGCTCACCGCGATGTATGTTTTTTCTGGGCTTGTGCAGCGTCACGCAATCGCGCAGAATCTGATGACTGGCGTCAATGGTTCCGTTGCTTTCATTTTGTTCATCAATTGATGTTGCGATGATTTATATAAAAATGTATATCAAGTCATTCTCGAGTCATACAGTTCAAGTCAAGTCAAGTCTCGAGTCATTGGATCTCAAGTCAAAGTCAAGTCGAGTCATTTTCTTAATTTAGTCAAGCAAGTCTCAAGTCCTTATATTTGCGACTCGAGTCTGACTCGAGTCAAGTCATGTAACTCGAGTCCCCCATCTCTGCTACGTGGTGACGTGTAACACAGACGCGCTACGCTTAAACACTACGTGAACCAACTCGAGGCCCAGAAAGAAGGAAGTGAATAGTGGAATAAAGTCGTTATTTTTGTGTTTTTTTGTGCACAAAAAGTATTCTCTTCATTTGATATACTTAAGATTGAGTCACTGTAGTCACTTGGACTATATTAACAATGTCTTTAATAACTTTTCTGGGCCAGCAAGTTTCATTCCCTTAGAAGCCTATGGAGGAGTGAGACAGCTGTCAGATTTCATCAAAAATATCTTAATTTGTGTTCCGAAGATGAACGATGGTCTTACGGGGTTGGAACAACATGAGGGTGAGTAATTACTGACAGAATTTTCATTTTTGGGTGAACTAACCCTTTAAAATCACCAACAATTATGACTTCATCTGCAGCCAGTACTAACTCTGATAGAAAATCAGCAAATTCTTTGATAAAGTCTGTACGGTGCCCTGGTGGCCTCTATACAGTAGCCAGCACAGCTCAAACTTGATTTATCATTTACACTAGATAGTGTTACATTAAGCACCAACACTTCAAAATAATTATATTTAAAACTAGACTTCTCAGTAATTCTGAAGATATTACTATAAATAACAGCAACACCTCAACACCCCTTTGCCTTTCAGACAAGGCTCATGTTTATAACAGTAATCTTGGGGGGTGGACTCATTTAAAGTAATGTAATCGTCTGGTTTTAGCCAGGTTTCTGTCAAACAGCACATCTAGGTTAAAATCTGTAATCATGTCATTAATAATAAGTGCTTTTGAAGTAAGGGATCGAATATTCAGCAACCCGAGCTTTATCATTTGTTCATCCGTATTATGTCTGCTTTTTATTTGTTGAACATCAATAAAAAATAAAAAAAATCCCTTAAATGGGTTTAGGAGTTTTTTGTATGTCCTAATTCGGGGAAAAGACACAGTCTCTATATGATGATATCTAGGTGAAAGAGTCTCTATGTGATGTGATTTATCTGACCTCACTGACGTGAGACAGCAAGCAGATGGTCGGTTTAGCCAGTCTGTCTGCTTCCTGACCTGAGCCCCAATTCATGTTTGAGCTCTAAGACTTTGCCATATTACTAGAGAGAAGAGCAGCACCATCCCAGGAGGGATGAATACCATCTCATTTCAACAGGTCAGGTCTGCCCCAAAAACTTTTCCAATAGTCTATGAATTCTATATTATTTTGCAGACACCACTTAGACAGCCAGCCATTGAGTAAGCACAGTCTACTAAGTATCTCATCACTCATGCGAACAAAAAGGGGGCCAGAGCAAATTACTGTGCCTGACATCGTACTTGCGAGTTCACACACCTCTTTAATGTTAATTTTGGTGATCTCCGACTGGTGAAGTCGAACAACATTATAGTGCCGATGTGAATAATAATCTTATAGAATTTACGATTCGCATTAGCCAGCACTTATAAATTTGCTATGTCAGGCGCTCTGGCTCCTGGCAAACATGTGACTATGGTGGCTGGTGTCTCTATTTTCACGTTCCGTGTAATAGAATTGCTAATAACTAGGGCACAATCAACAGGATTCTCAGTGGGTGTTTCACTTAGTGAGGAAAATCTATTTGTTATGGTAATCGGAACGGAAGAGCGGTGTTTTGTCCTGCAACTACAGCGTCTCACGGTCACCCAGTTGCCCTGCTGCACAGGCTCTACAGCCAGAACCGAACAATGTACAGAGTTCACTAAGCTAGTCACATCCAAAGCAGTATCTAAAGCCCTTGCACTTTTACTATCCTCAATTAAAGTTTGGATGCGTGTCTCTAGTTCTGAAATCTTCTCCATCAGCCTGACTGTCTCCCTGCATTTATCACATGAAAATCCTTCATTGCTGACAGAGAATGCTATACTATACATGTGACACAAAGTGCAAGTGACAATAACAGAAGACGACATTACTCACCATGTTTGTTGACTGATCCTACTCACCACAGTTGTTTGATAGACTCAAAAAAGACACGAACGCGCGCGAGAAAAAAAAACGGCAAGCACGAATGACAGGTTAACAGGCTAGCGTGACACTAGCGTGTTGTGTTAGCGATAAAGATTTAGATAAAAGCTAACAATGTCAGATGAATGTGATAGGCAATATTAGACTATATCTAATATATGTTGATGAGTAAGTTATATTTAGCAATATAAACAAAAAGGAATGATAGTGAATAGAGATTCAAAAGAGAATACAGATGCAAATTAGCAGCAAGGCAGACAGGAGCAAATGATCAACAGCAAGGCCTCCAACTGATAGATAGATAACCTTAGACGTTCCTTATCTGTCAGTTTTGGGTGGTGAAGGGGAAGCGAGGACTTAATCACAGGAAAGAAATGGGCTTTTTATTAATAAAATAAAACAAAACAAACAACAAAAACTACCCCATGGGGGAGAAAACACACTCAGCAGCTTGACAGACAAAGGCAGGGGAACATTCCATAGATATCATATAATAAAGGCTAGATGTCTCGTCCACGCTGCTGACCAATGGAGGCTGACGTCCGCACACGGCGGCCATCTTGCCACAGGGAGCTCACTCACTCGTAACATTGTGTTTTAATGGTGCATGTACTTTTAAATAACCATAACTTGCTCAATTTTCTACCGATTTTCAAACGGTTTGGTTTGTTATAAACGTCAGAGATGTAGTTATGACACTGCATACATATGAATAATTAAGAAAATCTGCAATTTCAACATGTTGCAGCATTCAGAATTATAGCCACGTTAATAACGTTTGTAAGAAACCAAATCGTTTGTAAATCCGTCAAGATTTCAGCAAGATAAGAGGATTTGTGTTCGTGCTGATCACTCACCTTACTTCAGATACCACAGAGCTCGCCAGAAAGCTTCCCTGTGACAAGGTGGCCGCCGGTGATGCCGTTCGAGACTCCGCCTTAAGACATCTAGCCTTATATGGATATCTATAGAACATTCAATGAAGAACCAGCACAGGACTACTTATTCTTTTAGTTTTATGGCGGATTACAGACTAGCGTAAAAGGTGCATACCGCCACCTACTATATTGGAGTGTGCAAAATCATGGCTTCATTGATCCTTTCTTAAATTTTTCTACTAAGACCAATTTCCTGCACAAACCTCATTAAAGCCGTAACAACTTCTATCTGATAATTATCTATACTTAACACACCATTAGTGATGTGACATATGAACGGAGGTGTCGGAGCTTGTGTTGAGAAAAAAATGGGCGTGCCAGATGAAGCCGCGATTCAAGGCTTGTGTTGTTAACGTGAAAAATCACGTGACTAATGACAAACGAGGCCTCAGTTTGTGTGGATACGTCATCGGTTCGGTCCGAGTGTCACTTCCGGATAAAAGGTGGTTCGAAACTCACGCCACCTTGTGGGTGTTGTCAGCAGTAGTAGAAGCAGTTGTAGTAGTGTCAGAGAGTCAGAGAGTTAGATAACTAGATAACTATCATTGTTATTGTCGTTATTGTGTCATATGTGTTAGGGCTGTATATTATTACATTATCAGGTTAGAATAGTTATAGTATATTGTTATTATTAATTATAGTAGCTATATTATAGTCTTGTTATATTAATTAGATAAGATTATTTGGATTGCTCTGGATTTTTGGATCTGGACTGGACTGCTTTTTGATTTGGATTGCCCTTTTGGATTTGTTTGCTTTTTGTGACCTCTTCCTTTTTCCTGGTAATTGAGCCAGCAAGAAAGGGGGAAATCCTCCCCTGTCTGGGCTCAACAGAAGCATCAGTATCCTCATTTATACCAGCTGGCACTGGCATTTTTATGTTCCCCTGCCTCTGTTCCTTGTGAAAGGATCTTTTCCAAGGCTGGAGAGATTTTGTCCTAGAAGAGGAATCGTCTAAACCCCAACACACTTGAAATAATTATGTTTCTCAATAAAAATCTATTGTAATCCTTCCTTCCAGACTATTCTGTTGCAGTTTACTTTATTACACTCCCTCCAACATAAGCACTGCACTCAACACAGTGTCACTGTTGTTGTTCATACTGTCACTATCCAAACAATTTATGAATAATTAATTAACTGTGTGTGTGACTGCACAAGTAAATTCAGACAGAGAAAGATACATATTTTATATTATACACAGGTAATGGACAAATGTCTGCTCGTCTTTTTATTATTGCAAATGAAAGGTCACAGACATTAGCAGTGAGTAAAAAAACACAAAAAAAAACATTTTATTTATAAAAATATTTTTATAAAATATAAATTTTTTTATAAAAGAAAATATATTTTTTATAAAATTGGGGGAGGGGGCACTGGTTCAGAATGAATTAATTTGTCTGCTATTTCTTTGCACAGTAGCTTGGTGTCACTAGTGAGCAATGCTGAATGAAGCTTCGAGTAATGAACCTTTGGCTGAAGCAATGGGCTGCGAGGTCTCAGTGGTTCAGGAAGCCTCATTTTTTCGATTCGTCCTTTCTTCCCTAAATTTCTTACAATTTATTAAAACATGTTCCAGCACAGGACTGCAAACACAAGTTTAATAAATAGAACAGCAAACAAGGCAGGTAACGAGGAAGGACAGGTGGGGAAAATTAACCAATTATCAGGTAATAAGGTGGGCGGGGTTAGACAATCGACAGGAGAGCACATGGTACAAGGAATCATACATGACAAGACATGCTCACAGCAAACATGACAAAAACATAAGCACATGGCCAGCAAACACAATCACAAGCCATGTCCTCAAAAAAAGAAATGAACACTCTCATAAGCTGCGTGTTCACACAGAACATGACAATATGAAAGCACACAGCCAGTGTGAAACACAAGCTGCGTGCTACACAGCACAAGACAAAACATGACATGAAAGCACATGGCCTATTTAAACACGAACCTCATGCTACACGAACCTCATGCAACACAACCCAACACAACATCACACGTGGACAGAAGAGCATACGGTCCGAGTGATCTCAAAATCGCAATTTCACAAAAACAAGACAGAGCACACAAGAACGAGCAAAATCTCATCCTGTGTGCTCACAACAGAATACAAATACACAGAGCATGAATGTCCGAATTCCGACAGAGAACCGAAACCAAACTAGAACGAAGTGCCGAGATGCAAACACACCATGCCCCGCACATGAAACAAGGCACACAGACAAGAGAGAGCAAGGCTCAAGCACGCTTTAAAACCGAGCGCCCACACAAAGACAAGACAAATCAGGAGTGTCAGGGCTCTGTCACAAAACAGAGAAATAAACTAGACAGTCAGTCACGTTCAACAGTGACTGATGAATTGGGATCCATAAGAAAAACGTCACAAACGCTGCGCCTTCCAGCGCCTACAGTTATTTACTTTAAAACACCCAGTAGTATACTGCTATTTCTCTTTACAGTAAATAACTGTGATTCCCATTGCATCATGGGAATTTCTGTGATGTCAAACACCACATACAGAGACTTACTATATTTTTTAAATTTGCTGTATACTACTGTATTTGACGTAAAAGCCTCTCTGGCACCATTCCACCCTGCTTTTTATTTCCTATTTTTGCCTTACACCACGTGTCTACAACGCTATAACAGCCAGAGGCTGTCTATATTGGACACATTGAAGCGACCGGACCATTAATGCAAAATGCAAACCTGTTTGTCCCTTGTCAGAAATAGCGCGAGCGCTTGGACTCGGAGTACCGTATGTCAGAAATATAACGGCGCATCACTATACACTGTCTGGGATTTGTCGTGTCGTGCCGGAGCATCCAGTGTAATATTATTGGGTTCTGATTGTCTTTTGTTGGATCGCGCCGTTCGTGTCTGGCCTGGGGAAGAGACAGAATTCACTTCACCGAGAGAGAGACCTGCAAGCAAGGTAAAAAACATTCTGTGTGTGTTGACAGTTGTGCACCCCAGTTTAACCTATGTTACACTCATCAACATGGCGGTAACAAATTTTACCACGGTAAACTGAGCTAACGTTTTATTTTACAGACTTTGTTCGATTATTGAATTGTCGAGTTAAAATACGCCAACGAGCAACGCTTAGTTTACATTAACATTAAATTAACTAATGTGAAATTCAGTGTTGGTTGTAGGTTGTTGGCCTACTGATGAGAAAATAACATTGTGTGTTAGCTAACAAGTTTTATGGCTAGCGGCCACCTTTCTAGTTTTAGCATTAGTTCTAGTTTTCTAGTTTTGCTAACTATAGTAGTTTTTTTAATGGAATTTATTACATGGCTTGGTTGAATTCTAATTCGAATACGGTCTGTTATTTCTTGATAACAGACCGCTACTAAGTATAACACACCATTGCCATGAAAAACAGAGCGTTGCTATGGACGCAGGATTCTAACCATAGAGACAGAACAGATTATTTTCTTTAGCAGAAGCAATACAATCGTTTTTAAATCAATAAACTCCTTTTTAAATCAATATTTTGTCAAATTATTGATTTATTTGGTAGGTAGCCATGTAATAAGCGGGATAATGTAGAGCGAGGTGGTTGTTATAGCGAATGCAACCCCTTCAGGCTGATTCAAGGGGTTGTATTCCCTATACATGAATATCAGTCACGTGACCTCTTACGTCATCCGCTCTTTTTCCAGTTGACTGCTGCCATCTTGAGTACCTACCGAGTACTGTCTATGGTACTGACAAGCATTAACTAGCTAGCTTGCTACTATTTACAGCTTCGTACTACGGATACAGTAAATGGCTACGAAAGACAACATGTCGCACCTTGACTGCCATGAAAAGAAACGCTACTTTAAAAAAATAATATCATTAGTGTAGGGACGCAGATTGCTTAGTCTGTTTCTGACGCGTGTTTTGTCTTGAGGAATAAAATATTCATTGTCCATACCTTCTTAATATTCGGATATGCCAAATCCATATATTGTCCATTTTGGCATTGCAAATAACAAAATAAAACAAACAAAAATTATAGTCAACTTATTGCTAACAAACTGTTTTGGTATGAGCACAGTCTTGTACAAACATGACTCTCAAACACGGCACGGTCAAAAAGTTTGTTTGACCTTCAATCTCCGCACCTGTAACTCATCATCATCTTAAATATACTCAGATACTAATACGCCCTCTAGTGTCACAAAGAAAAAATACAAATTAACATAATGGCTCCAACATACCGGCCCCTAATTGTTAATGACGTAGGGGGCATAAACAATTCAAAATCATACATTACATAAGGAGCCATCAAACAGTCCATACATCAATACATTTTAAATAATAATTACTCTTACCATTTTTTATTTTTTTTATATATATATATATATATATATATATATATATATATATATATATATATATATATATATATATATATATATATATATATATATATATATATATATATATATATATATATATGAGTACACCATGCATTTGAACCGTTTTTCACATTTCTAATAAAAGGCGAAGTTTTCTTACTGGTCTTACTATTGTGTTTGTTTTGGTTTGAACTCGTACAGATCTAACCAAACCCTTTTTATCTGGAAAAGTCTCTAGTACTCTTCCAAGAGTCCAAGAATTGTGTGGGGCTGTAGAATCTGCAATGAGTACAATATCACCAGGCCTAAGATTACTCTCTTTGGTCCATTTTTGTCTTTCCTGTAACAAAGGCAAGTACTCTTCTATCCATCTTTTCCAAAAAAGATCTGAAATATATTGTACTTGTTTCTACCTTCTTCTTACATACTGATCTGATTTCTCAAAAAGACCAGGAGGATATATTGGTTTTCTCTTTATTGTAAGCAGATGATTGGGGGTAAGTGCTTCAAGATCATTTGGATCTTCGGAGACTTTGGTGATGGGTCGATCATTGAGAATTGCCTCGGCTTCACACAGAACAGTGTGTAATCCCTCATCATCCAGCATTTGTTGATTCAGAACGGAGGACAACACCTTTCTTGCCATTCTGATGATGCGCTCCCATGCGCTACCATGATGTGACGCTGTAGGTGGATTAAAACTCCATTTAATTCCTTTGTGCACTAAAACCTTTGTGATTTTATTTTGATTTAACTCTGCC
>NC_139979.1:21195767-21258267 GCF_963993115.1 Abramis brama | reverse complement strand
CAGAAGAAGATGCTTTTTCATTGCTGTGATGATCTAATCAGCCTAATGGACTGGGTTGTAGCCAGAGCCGAGGGGTTTCTCAGAGATACACAATGTGAAAAGAACACACTAGCCTCGCAATTACCCGGTCAAAGAGCGATTCAGGAAGCTTTATTGGGGCAAATGGAGGAAACAGCAGAAGTGGATCTCTGGCACGCTCACAATAGACATGGTAACAGTAGGTTTCTTTCTACACATCCTGTGGTGCTTGATGAGCTGTTATTGAATGGACTGGAGGAGTGATACTGGATACATGGAGTCCTGTGATGTATTTGATGGAACTAGGGAGGTATTGAGCAGAGATTACTGGTGATAAATGATTTACCAATTATCAGGATTCAACGGACATTCATCTCACAGATGGAATACACTTCCATTTTATTCATACCTTAATGAAATTTGCTTGGATTGACCAACCAGAAAGGCAGTTCAAATCATTAATACTTGATCTCTTTTTTTTTTTATAGTACTTGAAGAATATATTTCTAGAAGATGTGAAAGCATCTGCATGAATAATTCAGTAAAATGTTTATTATTAGATCTGTAAAGTTGAGGTGGGGCCAATTTTCATCCACCAAATAAAGTAGTCACACCTCAAAAGGATTTTGACAATTTCACAGATAAATTTTTTTTTTTTCAGTGTTTTAAAATAGTATGAACTTCACTTTTCTGCTTTTTAACCCTCTGGTATGACAAGTCAGTATATATGTATATATATATATATAATTTTTTTATTTTTTTTGTCATAGTTTTGACAGCTGTATTGAATTTGGAATATTCGTTAAAGCTTCCGTGTTTCTGTTCCTTCAGGTTGTATGTATCAGGGTCAGGACTGTCGGTTGGTCATTCACTATGAGCAAGGTTTCTCTGTCATAGCAGATGGAGACGACAGCTCTCTGGCACGGACACTTTTCAGCTACCCGTTTGAAAAGCTGAAGATGTCTGCGGACGACGGCGTACGGATCCTCTATCTGGATTTTGGTGGAAACGAGGGTGAAATTGTGAGTCAAATCTGAGGTTCATTAAGCAGCAACAAAATAAGTCATCCATGCTGAGAGTGCTGTGTTTTGCTATTATTTAAGTTAGATTAAAAAATAAAACAATAATTAACTACTGATCTAATAATTTATTTAGCTTCATCGTAATGATTCATAACAAAATGAATCTGATTCAGTGAGTCATTTGCGTCATTAGTAAATGTTCATGGACGTCTTAGTTGCTGTACAGTATATATATTAGGGCTGTTAAGTGATTTTTTTTATTATTTTTTTTACATCTAATTAATTACATGACATGACAATTAATTAACCTAATTAATCGCAAAATATTCGCACATTCATTTTGGTCAAATAATTAACCCCCAAAAGATAATTTAAAGTCATTATTGTGGCAAATGAGTAAAGCATCAAATATTACAAAAAGTAGATTTAGAAAATTGTTTTTTATTAATAATGAAAACTACTTTTTTGATGAAATGATACTCTAAATAAGAAACTAAAACTATGAGTAGGTGGCGGTAAATGTCTAAATGAGTAAGTCATTGAGTCATTCATTCATTCGATTGGTTCAAATGGCTGATTCATTCAGGAATGAAGTAAATGGCTCTCTTTATGAATGGGCCATTGAATCACTGGTTCACCCGACTGATTCGCTCAAAATGCAGATTCTTTCATAAATTAAACACTGCTGTGTGTTGCTCGGAGACTAACAACAGTTCTGCTCTGGCTTTATAGGTAATATTTTCATTGGCAATATTGAGCCATGACATGTAAGATGACCCTGGGGCGGGTGCGTTAAATGTATTAATAATTTTAACATGTTTTCCCCTGTAACTTATTAAAGGAGAACTCCGGTCAATTTTAACATTGAGCTAATTTTTTTGTAAATTTCGAGTGCTGTCAGTACAGAGAACAACGACAAAAATCGGTGTTGCCTACACCGTGTTATCCTCTTTTTAAAATTTGCACCCTGTTGACTTAAATGGGGCAAGTTTTAAACCTGCTTTTAGCCTCTTAACATCCTTCATGTGTCATTACAAGTGCACAGCCAATGTGAGTGATTCCTTCAGAGTGAACACGGTGAATCTGACTGCAGTAGATGTGAAAGATATGAATAAAAATGAAGTTAATTCGGCCAGCGCTCATACCTGTATTTATTTCCTGTTTTCGGTCGAAGTCCACAGTAGTCGATTGTCGAGTTCTCCACTGTTGCTTAGTTACCTATGATCACGCGCGTGAACTCGACAATCGACTACTATGGACTTCGAGAGATAGAGATATATATATATATATATATATATATATATATATATATATATATATATATATATATATATATATATATATATATATATATATATATATATACATACACAGGGGTGCACATAACATTTTTGGTCTTGTTCTCAGGGGAGAACCTGGGGTTGTTGCTTGGTCCTCACATTTTCAAATGCATTTTTTCCTTAACCCACCTCACGGGAGGAACAAATTAGAGGGATGCATGGATAATGTCATGTGACATGATTCACATGAACTTTAATTTCAACTGAAAATTAAGAGAAGAAGTGCAACAGAATGTCTGATCTTTAAAACCTTGTAACTTTCAAAATAACATAACTGTTTCAAGCTCTGGAAATTAAATGTGCAAATATCTGCTTTTCTAACTCTGAAAACCAAAGAAATGACAACTTTAAAGCGCTTACTAGAGTTACTATCTTAAAGCAAGCCTATCCAACACCACAGATTGCGCACCTATCTATCCCCAAATCTTAGGTACGCAAATGAGGGTTGCGGCAATTCATCTGGTACGCATTGTTTAATTGGGTAGCGCATGCGCACCTGCGCACCACTTATGTGCACCCCTGTATATATATATATATATATATATATATATATATATATATATATATATATATATATATATATAATCAATAGGAGGAATTCTTGAGAGCAGGAAATGATGCATGTCTGTACTGATAGATGGTCCAAGTTCCTGAGAAGATCTGCCCGATTGTTGCTCTCAACATGTGTTTGTCACATCAGGAACTTCCCTTCATTGCTTAATACCTTGTTTGTTTTTTGTTTTTTTTCATTCACAGCAACTGGACCTGCACTCCTGTCCCAAGCCTATTGTTTTTATCCTCCACTCCTTCCTATCAGCCAAGATTGCAAGATTAGGATTGGTAGCCTGAGACTGAACTGTCATAGACTGAAACAGTGACGTGATTATTTCAACACTGAGAAGGGAAATCCAGAACGAGGTGGAACTCGCAAGACTAAGTGAGGACGATGATGCAGAACTGACACTGTAGCAGACCTCTGAATGATTTTAATTGCATTTCAGTAATGATAAACTATGTATTTTTCAGAGAAATATTAATTATAGTGAAACACAATTTCACATTGATTTTCTAAGAGAAAAAAAAAAAACTATATAATGAACACTAGCTTGTGATTGGAACTAAATATTACACTGGAAGTATTATTTTAGAATCCAAAACAGCAGAGTATTCAGCACTTACAGTACCATTCACTTCTATATAAAGGTAGGGAAGGCGGCCATCTGTGTGACAGCTGTCTGAGTTATTGCATCTGTCTGGCAGCTAATGTGGATTAAAGAAAGGCTAGTTTAAACCGTGTTAATGCACATAAAAGTTAAAACATCTCGTTTAGTTTCTGGTGCTTTCACTCGGGAAATGCACTACACCGATGGTTGAGCAGAATCAACAAGGACATTCTAGAGTGCCGGTCATCAAAGAGGCATGTCAACAAACTGTCTGCTTTCACAAGGCCTTTGTGACAAAAGGGGAAAATCGAGACAGGGTCAGCCCTCCCCTTCAGAACAGTGTATCTGTTTCCACAGACAAATGGAGTTTCGGTGACTTTAACAAACGTTCCGCTTTCAAAATCGGGAGTACTGCTGTACAAACCTGTGACATGCAAAAGAAAACTTTAGAAACGCTGCCACATTTGTGTAGTTGTTTTTTAATATTCATCAGAAGAATGTTCTCAATTAGTGCGTGATGTGCATGCATGTACGTTAGCATAACAACTATTGTGGAGGCTCGGATTCGCTCTCGTTGGCCTGTGGTCATATGCAGACACAAAGGCCATTCAAGTACTTCAGATGTCAGATTATAAATTAGACTACTCGAGAATTTCCAAGTTAACCAGCAATTAGTGTCCATTGTCGGGCACTGAGCGTTCCCAGAGCACTGCTCCATTGAAGGGGTTATGCATTTGGGGACAGTAGGGCCCCTGTGGCACAGCCTTTGTCTCATCTGTGAAACCGTCCCTGCCACATTCCAGCGAACATGACAGATCCAGGAGTCACAGGCCTGGGAACCTGCTTTCGACAGTAAAGGGATATTTCATTCTAAAATGAAATTTGTGTCATTTTCTCGTGTCATTTCAAACTCGATTGGAACACAAAAGATAATGAATTTGAAGAATGATTTTGTTCAAATTATGAAAGTCAATTCAATTTTGAAAGTCAATGAAAGTCCAAGACTTTCAAGCTCCAAAAGGACATAGTGTGAAGTTATGCTAGGTTCATGCCATGCCATAATTACTAGATGGCAAGCTGACTCAAAATGATGCATTTGTATGGCAACACTGTTATCGGCAAAGTGAATCTGAGTAATTTGAGTACTCAAAAGACAAGACCACAATACAAATAACAGTTGTTATGCAAATGCCTTTGTTAAACATAATTTATGTAGTGTAACATTAGATTAATAAACTTTGTGCTTGCTTGACTAAACTATTGTATGTCAAGTTTCAGATTATTCTTTCGGTAATAACATGAACATAGTTATTAATAATAAATACTTACAAAGATAACAAATATTATGTAATAACTACATTTTAAAAGTCAGCTTTCAAGCTTTAATTACAAGTTCTAGGATGTAAATGCGTTTTACAAGTTGGGAATCTCGTAATTACTGTAATTTTGACATGGTGTGAACGCACCTTTAATACATACGACTTGACTGGTATATTTAGGTCTACTGAAGCGACTTAATTACTTTACGTGATTCATTCTTAAATTAAAGCACTGGTCAATGCAAATCCAAATATTGTGATATATTTGGACTCCATTGACTTCAATAATGTGGACAAAAACATTCTTCAACTTTTTTTTATTTTTATTCAGCAGAACAAAGTCATACAGGTATGGAATGATAAGAGGATGAGTAAATGATGGTGTGAATTAAATACATTTTCAGATTCTACACACATCCTCTTCTGTGTTTTACTCATTACTTCTACTGTTTAGGAACAATAACGTTATTTATGCTTCCTCATTTTCAGCTTAAGTTTCAATAAATGGTCACTGGGAGGAAGTTTGAAGTTCTGAAAATTACAGCATGTTTTCATAGTACAATGAACTCTTCTGAAACGATCAAGGAAAATTTGATTCCTCATGATAGGAACCCTTTTTATATCAAGACGTCAGCATGGAAAACAAAGTGAGACACTTAAACACTGTAGAAAAGAGCTTTTTGTCAGTCTGCAGTTTAATAGAGTTCCAAATACTGATTCAAAGCTGGGGAAAACCGAGTATCACAATGTATCGAAATAAACAGAAACCCTATTAAAAGAATCTGTTTTATTATTCACTATCATAACATTGAATTCCACACTATTAACCAGAGCAGCTCTGTTGATAAGTAGCGAGTGAGTTCAGATTGCATGTTGCCTTTGAGGGCTCTCAGGGCTGCCAATGTAATGTGCAACCCCCCTCCCTCCTTTCCCATCACCCCTCTGGGCACCCAGAAGTGAGAACAATGGCCCTGTGTGGGACTGGAATGTGTCCGGCAACTTTGCCAAACGAGACACCCTCAACCCTCTCTGGGCAAGGAGTACCAGGGAGCAAATACTCTTTATGACCTCAGCCCAGTGTGACCTTTTGATCCGAACACAGCAGTCATTTCGGGGCAAACTACTTGCGAGATCTGTGCAGCGGAGGTTTAGCGCCGATAGCTTGTGTGTGATAAACAAAAAGACGTGGTAATCAGAGGGCATGATGAGGTTTTGGAAAAAAGCTTGAAAGTTTCACGTGTTCCTTGTTTCATGCTCGAGTGGTGATTTGAGTGAACTCTGATTACTGAAATGTGATCTGGTCAGAAACGCCCTCTGACTGATTTTCATGATGCAAAACAGGGTTTCTCGGAAAACATGCAGCCATATTTGGCTGTTGTTTGTCAGACAGAGTTCACGACATTTCTTTTCTAGTGAAAACCATATAAAATAACTTTTTAATACATTAAAATCAATGATTATCACAAATGCGTAAAAAACAACAAAAAACATAATAATGTACATGCCTCCTGTCAGGAACATTTCCATGATTAATGCTGTGAGAAGTTATATAGCATTAGAAGCTCTTTTCTACAAGCTTATACAATTTTTGTAGCATCATATTGTTCTTATGACATCCTGCTGCAGGTTTACCTTCAACATTTCTGACTGAAAATTCTTCTGTTCATCTTTTAGAAGATTTCTCCACAACCCAATCAATCACCTGTGGATGAGAAAAGTGTGTGCGTGGAAATCTATTACATTATATCAATTTTGAAGGCATCTTACAAAATCAAATCACTCAAAATAAAATAACAGTTGTAAACTGTCATGTTCAACAACTCAGGTGTGCCAGGCATCTCAAACTGAAGTGTGTGCTTTACCTGTTTGACATTGTTACTGGCTGCTTTCTTCATTTCCTCGTGAAGGCCACGTGAGGTTTTCAGATCCTGTTGCAAAACAAACAGGTTGCTGATGCATAACGGCTTAATGAAGAACACTTTAGAAGCTAAGCTTTGCTATTGATTTATTAAATTTATGCATGCATACACCATTCAAAATTCAAGTCAGTAAGATTTTTGTTTGAAAGAAAATACTTTCATTCAAGTATGCATTAAATTGATCAAAAGTAACAGTAAAGAAAGATGGTTACAAAAATAACCTATTTCTAATAAATTATTTTCTTTCCATTTATCGTAGAATCCTGAAAAGAAAGTAGCAAGGTTTCCACAAAAATATTAAGAACCTTTTTCAACATTGATAAGTGTTTTTGATGTCTCACCAAATCAGTATATTAGAATTATTTCTGAAGGATCATGTAACACCGAAGACATAGAATAAATTGCATTCTAAAATATATTTAAATAGGTATTCACATAAAGCTCCCTCATTCTACTCAGAACATTTACTGAAACAAAACGTCAAAAATGGATTGTTTAAAAACTTCTGATTATAACAGTCACAACCTTGAGCACTTGTAGCCACTGATGTTTATACAGTGCATCAATGTCTATTCAGTATTCAGCGATTTGACCTGTCCTGATGAACAACACTGAGATGCTGGTAAGTGCAGGTTAGCCTATCATAAAGGCCATTTTTATACTGAGGTCTTAAAGGTACAGTAGCAAAGCCAGCCTGTATAAATTGAGCAAATTATGAATGATTTTTGTGCACGAAAAAACCTTGAATAACTTCAGGGAATAATAGTCAAGTGCTATAAAACAGTTTTTTTTTATTTTATTTTTTTACACCAAATGCTTTAGGAACAAAGCGAATTGAAACAAGTTTTTCTTGAACTAAGTTTTTGCTCCCCTGTCATGGATAAATGATGTAGATAACATCAATCGGCAGCGTTTACACAGCATATTTTGAGAGCTTCAAAGATGTCCTAAAGGCAGGACAGCAGGGTGCAAGGGGGGAAGAGGCACGATTCGTACCCACCTTCAGATAAAACTTTGATATGTCAAACAGTCTTTGACTGCAGGCTTCAAAGCACTTGTGCTCGCTGCTGATCCCGTGTTTATCGAGCGTCTTAGCAACCACCTCCCTCAGCATCTGAAGCAGAAACACCGGATGAGAACGATGCACAATCACGTATCTATAGCACTCACAGACCTCACATAAAGCCCTGACATTGGCTGATGACTGTAGTAGTGAATTCACTGAATAAGAAGGTTTAAGGTTTTAAATGGGTTGAGAGCTATTTTGGTTTATCACTTGGCTCTCTGGAATACTTGATTCTAACTGGTCAATAGTGGGCAGATATTTTGGTATAATGACCCTTAAACTGCATATTTGACCATTGTCCCTGCCCTGGCAACCAATTTCCTACATAGCTGTACTAGTTTTATGTCTCTCTTAGCACCTGAAGCAATATTTCATGCCCATTTATTTGTTAAATTGTAAGGTTATAAGCAGGATAATGCAGAGTCAGTCAGTCATTATTGGAGATTGTTCATTTATTGATAGAGATTGACTCTATTAGCCATTTGCTAAAAAATGACATTTAATAGTTATTCAATTCTTTCTTTTAAAGATTAATTTTAAGTGAGCATTAGATGACGTCAAAAGGTCATCCAAATATAAAAATAAGCATGGACAATTAAATACCCAATATTGACCCATTTATAACCAATATCTAATCTAAAACTCTAACCTATCTCTAATGACCTAATCTCACATGATAAACAAAATGGTACCAATACAGTGCATACTAATGCACTGCTAATGTAGATTTTACCCCAGATTTCAGCAGAAAATATGAAGGTATGAAAATTCTCTTTGATCTGGTAATTAGCACTTACCCTGTTGTGTTTCTGGGAGCGGGACTCGGTCTGGCTGGGTTTTTGACTGGGTGCGGGGTCAGCTACAGAAGCAGAACGTCTGGCCAGACCCGAGCTGGAGCGCGAGTGGGCCGCCTGCTGCCGTAGAGCCCCCACTGCAGGGTGAGTGCCACCTGCGCCCAGAGATTCAGAGCTCTCTGATTTACAGAACCTACGAGCGGCAGAAAGGGATTTTTAATGGGGATGAGGTGG
The DNA here is from genome assembly GCF_963993115.1 of Abramis brama. Classification (NCBI taxonomy): domain Eukaryota; kingdom Metazoa; phylum Chordata; class Actinopteri; order Cypriniformes; family Leuciscidae; genus Abramis; species Abramis brama. Next base: position 21,249,392 of record NC_139979.1, on the reverse strand, counting down.
ATTGTGTAAAATATTGCTTCTCTGAGATCATCAATCCCTCAATCTCACTTTCTTGTTAACATCAAACCTTGAATCAAAATGACTTGATGTGAGGATCTACTCAAGCACTGGAGCACACACTTCTACCTCTTTTTCTTCTGGAGATCTCAGCTCTAGCACTCTCATTATAAGCCTGTTTAATAAAAAACTCTGTTCCAGGAGCATCAGTCTTAAACATAAATTTCCTGGCTCCTGCGTTTAGCTCCCGATGATGTGACACCGCTGTGGTAATTTCAGAGCGGAGCAAAGTCTGAGATGATGATAGGCCTTAAAATGAATGTGGTCCCTGGAGTTCAGTGGGTCAGCATTTAAAAAAAAAAAAAAGTCAATAACCTCATGTCCTGACAACACATCATCTAATGCACGCTGGGCTTCTGCGGCGACAAAGAAGGCCAAACATTAGACGTTTGATCACTGCCATATGTGAAGCACATTTAGAGAGGTCCTTTGTGATTTAAACTAAAAATGCTGGAAAAGATGAGACTTTGACATTCATTGCAGCGCTGCTCAGTAATTTCCATTCATTGCTCATTTCACACTTTGACAAAGCCATCAAGTGACAATCTATATTCAATTTTGTTGTGATGGGACAGAGGGGCAGAGGAAGGCAATGATGAGAGCTGGGAGAACTAGAATGAGCCACTCCGGAGAATCAATGATCTGACGGCTTCAGAAAATTAGAGTAACTAGAAAAACATTATTTTGACTGTCTAAATGAATGGCACACTGATGTGAAGTGGTGTGTAACAATGGCTTGACTTATGTAAAGATCGACAAACGTGTACATGTGGACAAACAAATATAAATATATAAATATAATATATATATATAATATATATATATACACACACACACTCACCTAAAGGATTATTAGGAACACCATACTAATACTGTGTTTGACCCCCTTTCGCCTTCAGAACTGCCTTAATTCTATGTGGCATTGATTCAACAAGGTGCTGAAAGCATTCTTTAGAAATGCCCATATTGATAGGATAGCATCTTGCAGTTGATGGAGATTTGTGGGATGCACATCCAGGGCACGAAGCTCCCGTTCCACCACATCCCAAAGATGCTCTAATGGGTTGAGATCTGGTGACTGTGGGGGCCATTTTAGTACAGTGAACTCATTGTAAGGTCAAGAAACCAATTTGAAATGATTCGAGCTTTGTGACGTGGTGCATTATCCTGCTGGAAGTAGCCATCAGAGGATGGGTACATGGTGGTCATAAAGGGATAGACATGGTCAGAAACAATGCTCAGGTAGGCCGTGGCATTTAAACGATGCCCAATTGGCACTAAGGGGCCTAAAGTGTGCCAAGAAAACATCCCCCACACCATTACACCACCACCACCAGCCTGCACAGTGGTAACAAGGCATGATGGATCCATGTTCTCATTCTGTTTACGCCAAATTCTGACTCTACCATCTGAATGTCTCAACAGAAATCGAGACTCATCAGACCAGGCAACATTTTTCCAGTCTTCAACTGTCCAATTTTGGTGAGCTCAGAAATAAGGGTGTTTCAAGGACAGGCTGTTTTAATGATATTCTGTTTGTCGATCTTTACATAAGTCAAGTCATCGTTACACACCAGTGTGCCATTCATTTAGACAGTCAAAATAATGTTTCTCTAGTTACTCTAATTTTCTGAAGCCGTCAGATATTGATTCTCCTGTGTGGCTCATTCTAGTTCTCATCATTGCCTTACTCTGCCCCTCTGCCCCATCACTTTACATGCATTTGACTGCATCATATGTCAACTCAAAGTGAAATTGAATATAGATTGGCGCTTGATGGCTTTTGTCAAAGTGGGAAATGAGCAATGAATGAAAATTACTGAGCAGCGCTGCAATGAATGTCAACGTTTCATCCTTTCCAGCATATTTAGTTTAAATCATATATAAATAAATAAATAAATATGTAAAATAAATAAATAAATAAATAAGTATGATAAATAAATAATAACACGCTTGAGCTTCCGTTTACCATATCTGATGTGTGCGTTGATGAATGTCTATATGTGAATATATGTGAATTCAATCTGTTCATCATTTTCTCTTCTGAAAATTTGGATTAAACCGCTCAATTCATATAGTTTTACATTCTCTTTATGAACTTTTTGAAGCATCAAAGTGGTAGTTGCTTAGACTGTCAATGGAGGGACAGAAATCTCTAAAATGTCATTCAAATATCGTAATTTGTGCTTCAAAGATGAACGAAAGTCTTACGGGTTTGGAATTACATGAGGGTGAGTAAATGATGACAGAATTTACTAAATTTAAAAAGGAAATATTACCTGATGCAAAAAATATATATAAAAGGAAGACCACTCATACATAACAAAAAGACATGAGATGACCCTTCACCATTATTATGCATACAGTGTTCTAACCTCTTGTGTTGCTGGAGGTCTGATTCGCGGGAGCGGCGTTTGAGGCGGGACGGCTCGCTGTGCAGAGTTTCACCGTCAGGTACACTGCCCGGTTCAGACAGCACAGCTGGGGAGGGTGCAGGGCTGAGGGTGAACGGAACAGGGCAGGGCTCCTTACAGCATGTACTCTGGGTCTCATATCTTATTAGACGAGACTGCAGCTTCACAAAGCCACGGTCTCGCTCAAGACCCTTACACTCATCCAGACAGAACCTGAAACACAACCAGAGAATACTTGAGAAGATGGAGGAGGAAATAAGGAGGATATATTTTATATTGGATCGGTTTTTATGTAGACACACACACAAATGCATGCTTACTCTATTCCGTGGTAGTGGGATCTAGCGGCCTTTGAGAACGGGAGCATAGTAACCTTTCTAGGTGTGAGGTCAGGAGACAACTGAAATGCATGTTCGCTGCACAAACAACAAAAACACAAACCACATTCAGAGACATTCAGTTCAGGAATTTAAATACATAGGAACATTTCTAGAGATTGTGTGATAGAGGGCCAGTTATGTGGGAAACCTTCACAATCTATTAAAAAAGTAAAAAAACAATAAGACTTCATTATCTTTGGTATTGTGCTCTGCTCTAGTACATAACCTCCGTTCCAAACGCATATGACATTTAAAAAAAAATACAATTTAAAACATGCATAAAATTATTTATTTATTTACTATTTAACTGTTGTATTTAACTACATTTTAAAGCATGAATTAAACAGTTTTAAATATGTCTATTGATTTGTCCATTTAAATTTTTATTTATTTATTTTGTATTTTTATGTTTGAATTATTTCATAACTTATTACAATACATTTGTCACTGCTTGTTTATCATACAGGTAGGTCTGTCAAGCTCCCAAATCAGAAAATAAACACCAAAAAAAACATAAAAGTGGTCCATATGACTCATGCAGTCTTCTAGAATCATGACAGGTTTGTTTATCAGCAAATAAATAAATAAATAAATAAATAATAGTATATATATAGATGAGGTGTGTGTGTGTGTGTGTGTGTGTGTGTGTGTGTGTGTATATATGTATATGTATATGTATATGTATATATATATATATATATATATATATATATATATATCTATCTATATATCTATCTATATCTATCTATCTATATCTATATATATATATCTCTATCTATATCTATATCTATATCTATCTCTATCTCTATCTCTATCTCTATCTCTATCTCTATCTCTATCTCTATCTCTATCTCTATCTCTATCTCTATCTCTCTCTATATCTACCTATCTACCTATCTATCTATCTATCTATCTATCTATCTATATATATATATATATATATATAGCATTTACTGAAAATCTTCCCTTCTGTAGATCTTTAATATGGACACATTTGAGGGCTGGATTTACTGTCAGGATTTACTGTCAACATTTGGCAGATTAAAAACAATGCAATTGGCACCAATGTGCCATTTTTGTTGCATATGGGTCTGTTCCTCACACAATGCTATATGTAATACTGTATAGTGCACAAGTCCAATGGACCAATTTTTCAAAACTTTTACACTTCTTTTTTTATTGTTGTCATTTTGGAACTTGAAAGGCCACATTCATTTTTAATATATGGAAAGGGGTGGACAGAATATTCTTTAAATATTCACGTACTATGTTCCATAGAAGAGAGTCGTGGGCTTGAAACCGTAAGAGTGAGTAAATAAAATACTTTCATTTTTGGGTGAACTTTCCCTTCAAGAGCAGTGCAAGCTGAAAATAAAGAAACTTGAATGATGTTTTAAAACTTTCTACCATGCTTGTTTTGAGGGACTTAAATTGCAGTTTTAATAAGCTAGGGGAGAAAAGTCATTAAGAGATATCATGTCAGAAACTGTGTGTATGACCAACCCTCTAAGCACTGGCAGCGGCTGTAGCTCTCCGCTAGGCAGTCCATCAGGGGTGAAGTGTTTGAGCAATTCTCTGGCATCCAGCAGTGTAGAACTTCCCCTCTGGCTATCTTTAGGCCCCATCAGACTCTCAGAGGAACCACTACTGAACAGTCTGCACCTGTGGATGACACTGAAATGTATTCATCCAACTAAACACAAATGTACTTTTCCAACCACGGAACAAATGCACAAGCTATTTCCTCATCTGATACATTGTTTTGAGATTCAATAAGCCCTCAACAGAGACAATAAGCCAGGGCTCCAGAAATGGTAATGTGGTGAACAAACATTATTCTGAGTTTTCATTTAATGTGATATGGTACAAGACAAGATGATATGGTTTACCTGGATCTTTGTCGGACTCTCTGTATGTTCTCGTAGTTTTGTAGAACGCTCCTCTCAGGCCATTCTGTGTGAGAAGATTGTTTCACGTCTTTGGAAGAACATGTAATGGACAGAAAGAGCAACAAGTGGATTAAATAAAATTTATTATTTTATAAAGTAAATAATAACAATCTTAATAAGAACACAGTGTTAAACAAAGTATGCAAATACTATAAGGGCCTCCAATATCTTTTGACATCAAAGGCACAAAGGTGTCTCGAATTAAACTCTCCGATATTTTGCTGCATATTTACCTGTCGTTGATATTTGGTTTACATGTGCACTGTGCAGTCACATCTATCTGTCTGTGTGTCTGTGTGTGTGTGTGTCTGTTAACCGCATATCTCTCGAACCGTTAGTCCGATGGATTTCAAATTCGACAGGTGTCTCGCTACGGGCACGAGTAAGTGCAGTGCCAAGTTTGACGTTGTTTGGATGAGAAATGCAAAAGATATCGTTAAATATATCATTTTTAGAAGGTTGTGGTTTAAAAATAAACAAACACACACTCTCTGGATGTTAACTGAATCGGTAAGTCACACTGTTTACTTAATAATGTTTATTTAAAGCTACGCTGTTTACTTCTTTATTACTGTGCCATGCGCGCTGAAGTTAGCCTGTGACTATGTGATGTTTAATATGTTAAATAGTAGTAGTAGTAGTAGTAGTAGTAGTAGTAGTAGTAGTAGTAGTAGTAGTAGTAGTAGTAGTAGTAGTAGGCTATGCAGGCTTAAACAAGGTTAACTATCTTACCGATCGAACGGCGTGTCCGTTTTTATTTCGGCTCCCATGTGAACAGGTTAGAGTTTGCACACTGCCTGCGTGAGACGCTCGCGGCTCAGACGCGGCTCGAGACAGATGCAGATATAAATGTAATTAAAAAAAATATTATCGATTTTCAAAATATTGCACCTGTCAATACAAAACGAAATATTCTGTAGCCTTTTGCCGTCAATGCTGAAGTTGTCTTTGCTGCTATAAGTTATATTTATGTGTCCGTTTTTATTTCGGCTCCCATGTTAACAGGTTAGAGCTTGCACACTGCCTGCGTGTCTCGCCGAAAACGTGTGCATGCAAGCGTGTTGGAAGCGTTTCCAGGTAAAATAGAATAGAAAAATATGTTTAGATGTCATTTTGACACGATAAATAATAATAATAATAATAATAATAATAATAATATATAATATTATATAATTAATACATGACATTTTGATTTTTGGAGGTTTTGACAAATGCAGATATAATTGTAATTTAAAAAAATATATAATAATAATAATTATTATCGATATTCAAATATTGTCAATACAGAATTAAATATTCTGTAGCCTATTTTGTCAATACTGCCGACGTAGTCTTTGCTGTACCACCCACAATTTACGGATCACCCCGATGGTACGCCAAGGAGTTCCAAGATGCCATGGCCTTGGTACGAATCGAAGGAAAACCTGACTTCTTCCTCACCTTCACTTGCAACCCGAACTGGCCTGAAATCACAGGATCACTTTTTGAGGGTCAACAGACCAATCAGAGACCAGACATCATTGCTCGAGTATTTCACATGAAGGTGGAGGCACTCCTCACAGACCTCCTCAAGCGTGACATCTTGGGACACATTGATGCATATGTGATGGTGAAGGAAACACAAAAGAGGCATCTTCCACATATACACATGCTCATGACCATGGTAGCCCGCGACAAACCCAGGACCGCCAGCGATATTGACCGTGTGGTGTCTGCAGAGATTCCTGACAAAAACACAAATATGGAACTACATCGCATTGTAACATCACACATGATTCATGGTCCATGTGGACAATGGAACAGTGCCAGCCCCTGCATGGTAGACAAAAAGTGCACCAAAGACTATCCCAAACAATTGAGACAGAACACAAGCTTTTCAGACAACTCCTACCCACTGTACCGAAGACGAACAGAAGGAGCACCTGGTTCTCCCATCATCAAGACCATCAGAGGTGGCGTCAATGTACCTGTCAATAAAACATGGGTTGTGCCATACAATCCGTACCTCCTGCTCCGATACAATGCGCATATTAACGTTGAAATTGTGTGTGCTGTCTCCAGTGTCAAATATCTGTATAAATATTTGGAGAAGGGACCTGATCAGTGCATGGTGAGACTGGATGTGCCTGATGATGAGACCCGTGAGATACTACGACGTGATGAGGTGACACGTTATGAGTTAGGGCGTTACATCACTGCATCTGAGGGATACTGGCGCATATACGACTTCCCCATTCAGCAGAAACAGCCACCAGTAAAGATGCTTGCAATTCATCTAGAGGATGAACAGGTCATCATGTTCAATGATGAAGGCACTGCCCAGAACCTGTTGGACTCAGGGCCACCTGCCACCACACTGACCGCCTTTTTTGAAGCAATGTCTCTTCATCCACACATGCGACACATTGTGTACCCAGATGTGTTTCAACTCTTCACATACACACGGAAGAAATTTCAATTGCGTAAAAAAAGACTAAGTTCTCACGATGACCGCATGGCTGACACCGTTGGACGAATTCCAATGATTGCCTTCAACCCTCACACTGCTGAACTATTCTATCTCCGCATCCTTTTGTACCGCGTGCCAGGGCCAACAAGCTTCAAAGACCTCCGACGAGTTGGAGATGTGGTCATGGACACCTATCTGGCAGCTTGCATTGCGCATGGCATTGTTGACAATGACCAAAAAGTAGATTCTGTTATGGAGGAGGCTGCAAATGTGACATTTGGCTCAGCACTGCGTGAGGTATTCGCCAACATGCTAATGTTTGTTCTTAGAGGGGAACACTTGCAGTTCTGGGAAAGGCACAACCATGTGCTGTGTGAAGATTTCATGCACAGGGCCAATGTGAATGAGCCAGATGAATTTATTGTGACTCAAGTGCTACTTGACCTTAAGGACCATGTTGAAAGACATGGTTTTACTTTAAATGGGAACTTCGGCCTCCCTGAGCCTGATCCATTTCACGTCCGGAGTCAAATTCCCCGCATCATCCAGCATGAGACTGAGCACAACATAGAGGAACTTCAAACTATCATTACTGACACAGAAAACAGCCTCAATGACGAACAGCAAAAAGTTGTCGAAACAGTGATGGAAAGTGTGGAACAGGGACTTGGAAAAATGATATCCCTTGATGCAAGTGGTGGAACTGGGAAAACATTCATATTGTGCCACATCCTTAACAAAGTGCGTGCACAGGGCAAAGTAGCTCTTGCAACAGCTGCAAGTGGCATTGCAGCTACCCTACTGCCGAAAGGCACAACCTTTCACAGTAGGACAAAATGTCCTCTCATTCTCACCGACGAGTCCACTTGCAGTATGAGTGAACATGACAGCACTGCAACACTCATTAGAATGACGCATCTCATGGTTGTGGATGAAGTGTCAATGATGGATCGCCGTGCATTAGAAGCAGCAGATCGTACATTCCAGTGGCTCAGAGGTTCAGACAAGCCATTTGGTGGCATCACAATGGTTTTCAGCGGTGACTGGAGGCAAATCCTTACTGTTGTCCCACATGGTAGCCAAACCTAGATCATAGGGAGGTGTTTCAAGAGCTCACACCTATGGAAAAATGTTGAGATTCTTCGTCTAACAGAAAACATGAGGATCACTCAAGCTGCTGGAGATCAACAAACAGAAGCAGATTTTGCCAAATTCCTTTTGAACCTTGGTGAGGGGAAAATTCCTGTGGTTCCAGAAGAGGGTGAATTTGCAATTAAGCTCAATGAATCACTATCAATTTCTGGCGAGAAACTCGAGGACATTGTCAATTGGGTATATGATGACATGACAGTCAACATTTCCAATCCAAAGTGGCTTTGTGAACGTGTCATACTGTGCCCAACCAACTCTGAAGTTGATAAAGTGAATGAATATATGACAAAGAATTTTCCTGGAGAAGAGCATGTTTGCAACAGTGTGGACACTGCAGAATCTGAGGGTCACCATATGTACCCAACTGAGTTTCTAAATACCCTCTGCCCATCTGGTATGCCTCCCCATCGCATCACTTTAAAGGTGGGAATGGTGATCATGCTACTTCGAAATTTCGACCAACAAAATGGACACTGCAATGGATCGAGATACATCATTGAACAAATCCTGCCTCATCTTTTTGTTGCGACTTCTGTGATCGGTGTCAATGCTGGACGCACATTACTCATTCCACGCATCACCCTCATCCCATCTGACAACATATTTCCATTCACCCTGCGACGTAAGCAGTTTCCGGTGAGACCCTGCTTTGCCATGACAGTGAATAAGTCACAAGGCCAGTCTTTGCAATGTGTTGGTGTCTTCTGCACAAGAGACTTCTTCAGTCATGGTCAATTCTACGTTGCAGCCAGCAGAGTTGGCAGATCAAGCAGACTTCGTATTCTTGCTCAAGATGATGAAACAAACAAAAAGCGCCACTTTCTGAGCAATGTTGTCTATAAAGAGGTGCTGACACAATAACAACATGTAATCTTCAAGAACAGCCAGTCTGCACTAACAAAACACAAATATCCACTCTAAATAAATATATACTCCAATGCATCATATCAGTATCAGTATTTGCTTTCTGCCATGCACAAATAAAAATGTCACTGACCTTTTGCTGTGTAATTGTAACAATGAGCACTCAAATACGCCAAACCAACAATTACTAAAAACACACACAAAAACTGCTTTTGCACGTGTATATTATATTTTATATTTCATTCTGGTGCGCTTAACGTTATCGCTACTGTGTAATAGTAGCCTATGCTATTCACCAACTAAACATATCCTATTCAATGCGTTCACAGTCTCTTTCACGGGCACCAAACCAACAATTACTTTAAGTATAACGCCAAGTTTGACGTTGTTTGGATGAGAAATGCTAAAGATATCGTTAAATATATCATTTTTAAAAGGTTGTGGTTTAAAAATAAACATTTTGACATTAGAGGGTTGTATCGGTCAAAGAAGCCCCAAGAAGGTTGTGGTTTAAAAATAAACATTCTGACATAAACACTCTGTCAGCTACACTGTTTACTTCTGAATATTATAGTTTGGTTCCAGAACGTGATAAATCCATTTTGATTAATTTGAGTAAAAATGTGTTTTCTTTACCAAGAAAGTGGCAAGATGAAAACCACTATTTTCTGTTTCAAACTTTCACATAGCATCTTTAGGTTATAATATCATAAAAAATTCAAATCCAGATTTGGATTTTCAAAGATCTATTATAAAAACTGATTATTTTTCCCCAAAAATGCAATAAATTCATGACACTTTTTTTTCAAAATGCTATCATATTGAAACTGTTGAAATCAGCCATCACTAAGAAATATCTCCTGAACTTTTTTGACGGTGATCAGCTCACAAAAACTGATTTTGCACGGGCACTTTGCACTGCTCCCTGAATCGACGCGCTTATTCATTTGTGGATGTTAACTGAATCTGTAAGTCAGCTATGCTGTTAACTTCTGAATATTATATTTCATTCTGGTGCGCTTAACGTTATCGCTACTGTGTAATAGTAGCCTATGCTATTCACCAACTAAACATATCCTGTTCAATGCGTTCACAGTCTCTTTCACGGGCATCATTTGTAGTAGCCTATTCACAAACTGTTTGCTCAAGCATAGCGTTTTCTTAGCGAGTTCACGTTGTGCTTTCTACCATGCACAAATAAAAATGTCACTGAACTTTTGCTGTGCAATTGTAACAATGAGCACTCAAACACACCAAACCAACAATTACTAAAAACACACTCAAAAACCTATTTTGCACGGGCATTTTGCACTAGTCTCTCTATAAATTACAGAAACGTCTGTCTGTCTGTATGTCCGTCTGTCTGTGTGTGTGTTATTCGCATATCTCTCGAACCGTCAGTCCGATGGATTTCAAACTCGTCAGGTGTCTTGCTACAGGCACGAGTAAGTGCAGTGCCAAGTTTGACGTTGTTTGGATGAGAAATGCTAAAGATATCGTTAAATATCTCATTTTTAGAAGGTTGTTGTTTAAAAATAAACATTCTGACATTATGGGTTGTATCGGTCAAAGAAGCCCCAAGAAGGTTGTGGTTTAAAAATAAACATTCTGACATAAACACTCTGTCAGCTATACTGTTTACTTCTGAATATTATATTTTATTCACGGCCATCATTTGTAGTAACCAAGCGGCAACCTCCCTGTCTCTCTCTTGAAACCAACACGGAAGTGAATTAAACGGCAATTCACAAACTGGCCACTAGAGACCGGCTGCAGAAGTGAGTCAAATCTGTATCTCCCCCATGTTAAAATGCTCAACTTTACAGCAGAAAAAAAAACTGTAAAACATAGTCTGACTGTAAAAATAAATACATTCGGGAGTGACGCGCTGCCAAGATGGCAACGGTCGGCCACGCCCACTTTAGGCTTCAAAAACGGTCTTCAGAAACCTACGGGTGACGTCACGGACACTACGTCCATATTTTTTTACAGTCTATTGTAGTAACCTATTCACAAACTGTTTGCTCAAGCGTAGCATTTTTTCGGAGTTCACTGTGTAGCCTGCTCCCTGAATCGTCGCGCTTATTCATTTGTGAATGTTAACTGAATCTGTAAGTCACCTACGCCGTTTACTTCTGTATATTATATCTATCTATAAATTATGGGAATGTCTTTCTGTCTGTCTGTGTGTGTGTGTGTGTGTGTGTGATTCGCATATCTCTCGAACCGTTATTCCTATTGATTTCAGACTTGACAGGTGTCTCGCTACGGGCATGATTAAGTGCAGTGCCAAGTTTGACATTGTTAGCTTGGAGTTCACTGTGTAGCCTGTCTGTCTGTATGTCTGTCTGTCTGTCTGTCTGTCTGTGTGTCTGTTATTCGCATATCTCTCAAACCGTTAGTCCGATGGATTTCAAACTTGACAGGTGTCTCGCTACGGGCACGAGTAAGTGCAGTACCAAGTTTGGCGTTGTTTGGATGAGAAATGCAAAAGATATTGTTAAAAATACCAGTAAAAGAAGCCCCAAGAAGGTTGTGGTTTAAAAATAAACATTCTGACATAAACACTCTGTCAGCTACACTGTTTACTATTATATTTTATTCACAGCCATAATTTGTAGTAACCTAGCCTGCTCCCTGAATTCAGTGCATTCACAGTCTCTTTCACGGGCACCAAACCAACAATTACTAAAAACACACACAAAAACTGATTTTGCACGGGCATTTTGCACTAGTTAACAAAAATCACAGGCAAAAAAAAAGGTCCATTGTCTATTGTCAATTGTGTAGAGTAGGGTTCCTCAAATCTGGCCATGGAGGGCAGCTGCCCTGCAGAGTTTACTTCAAACTCTGATCAAACTCGCCTACCTGTAACTCTGTAGATTTTGACTAGCTTGTTCAGGTACCTTTAATCAGGGTTGGAGCACAGCTCACACAGAATTCTCAAACCAAGCAGCGCATTGCATGGATTCATATTGCAATTACTGGATTTTACTTGCGACAATTTTGCTGAACAAATGTGATGCGACACACCTTTAGTCAGTCACACTTCTTTCGTTTACCCAATAAAAAAAGCATTTTTTCCAGTTCAGCCTGTGGCATGTTAATCATTTAAAAATAAAATTAAAAATAATGCAGTCAATGATAATTTTAGGATGTTTAGCTTTTGCACGTTTCGTTAACTTTTGAACAATGAACAAATGTTTGATGTAATATAAAATCTGGGTAATGAACTGAAACCTGTCAACAAGCACTGGTCTATATTGGAGTTTTTTTTATATTAAATATGATTAATTTACAATATTATACATCATATCAATCACTGTTCACAATATAACAAATATTTTCCACCATGGTCCATAAAAATGATTATAAATGATGCATCCCTAAAGTAAACTGCTGTGTATGAAAGTACCCCTCACCACTTTTATTAGAAGATGAAGTTTGGTTGTGTTTAGAGGCTCTGGGCAGTGTGGCGTCGTGCATCTGAAGGTACTGCTCTCTGGCCAGACTCAGCAAAGCCTTCAATTCATTTACAGGAATGGTGGCAGGCTTCTGGACCTCCTCTCGTCGCCCTAGCCACAGATGAGGTCCATCATTAAATGTCTCTCAGTAATCATACTAACATTCTGTCCATTCAGTCTTTCATTTTGTTGTAATAACTTACAAACAATAACTACAATAACATTCCCACTGGAGCAACTTAAGTGCCTTAATAAAGTGTACAATTGTTTATGATCACACATTGTGGCATCTCAAGGGTAGTTTTAACAAATTCACTAACAAATTGTCCCATATATTTACTCTGTGTGAAGGGTCTACATAGAAAAGAAGTTAGATATTTGATACAGCCTTTGAAAGTGGCTTGAATTTTTTGGCTACAAGCCTAATAACAAAGCTCCGACATACCAAAATTATTCTATCAATCACAGCCTATCATGCGTCATGAACCTGTTAACGCAGCAGGTGTCGAGATTCTGACAAAGGCTCTATTGTTTACCGCTCAAAAGAGTTCCTAATTTTCAAAAGGCGCACAGGTGAGACTGAGAATGTGTGACCAGAGGAATATGATTAGCGATGTGCTGCTCTGGGGTGACTGAGGAACAGCGTGTGAATACTTGGAGGTCCTGGTGAAAGGTTTCCGTTGCCTGGGAAACACTTACGGCAGCATTCCTTGAGGACCAGGGTCTGCACCTTGGCTAGCTTTCTCTCCCTCTGCAAGAGCTGCTCTCCCCGGAGATACGGCAGGGACCGCAGCCAGTCAGCAGTGCTGCTCCCTGTGGAGAAAGAAGAGGGAATGAAGATTGAGTCGAGAGAGGTGTTAATCATGTCTACAGCAAAGAACCAGGAGAGAAGCTTGTCCAAAATGTCCAATTACTGAAATGTTGCTATTCTTTCTTAGAGGATTTGTTTTGGTTATGTAAATACTCTCACATGGGTACTATTTAGAAAAGCCATTATCTATTTTCACTGTACTTTCACTATTGACACTTCTACATGAGCTAAAACTGAAGTAAGCCATGCTAATCTTTAAAACCACAAACTTTTAAACTTATCTTTCATAACCAAGCATAGTTTAAACAGAAGTGTAAAAAATGGCTCAAACAAGATTTGAACACACTTTTCAAGTATAGACCTGAAAAGAACATTTCCGACTTAAAAAGCATGCAAATTATGTATTAGCTCATTTTTTAAACATACAATTTGTAAAGTGGCAAATTGTTGGTTAAATTGTAACACTTTTATTGGCACTCTAAGATGCTTAATACTTTGTTAAATTTATGGAACCAAGACCTAAAAATTACCCCCAAAAAAGCACTGATGATATTTTAATCTGACTATCTTGCGGCAAGCTGCTTATAGAAACCACCCAAAGAGCACACACACCTGAGGGGTTTCCTGGAGTGCTCATCACAATGCACTTTCTCAGAAAAGCTCCTGTATGAGCTGAACGTCCCTTTTTTGTCCAATTTTTTTCTTTAAAAAAACCTCTTGCCAAAAGTCTGTGGTCTTTAGTTATCAAGCCAGGTTGAATTATGGATCTGGCACTAGTTTCTGAGCTCCACAGGAGGTTCTGAGCAAACCCACGCATTCTCTGATCTCGAGAGCAGTAATTTACCCCAACAAAGGTCTCCAGCGGTGGGCTTAAATACAGCCATTCTCGCTGTACAAAGAGCTTTTAAGAGTAGTAGTGAACCACAAACCACCTGATTACATGAGTTACAAATAGATGTTAATCAATGAGAAGACACGGACAGTGCAAGAATGATACTTTACATGAAATAACCATGTGTTTGAGTGTTCAAATTTCATTATACTGCAAAAAGGGAAAGTGGGAAAAAGCTTTTAGGAGGAGAACGGCATACCAAATAAGAGTTTGTTTACTTGGAAATTTGTCCAGAACTAAATGTCCTCGTTTGCTCTATCGAATAAAATATGGGCTTGATAAGGTCTGAAGCCTTGTATACCAAACTGCTGTTTTTGACAGAAACATGGTGGTTTATTTGTGTTTATATGGAAAACAAGACTATAAGTCTGTGGCTGTGTTCTTTTCAATCCAGTGTTTTCAAAAATCATACTAATGAGAAAAAGTAATGTGTTCTACATTTATGAACAGTGCAGTTCTGGTCTTAGTGGAGCATAATGTCTCCTCTGTGTCATCTTTCTTAGTGTCGTCCAGGTGGCCTCAGCTGCTGCTGTGATAGATGAGACTGTTGTATGGGGTTTAATTTGACTCTAATAAATGCGGTTCTTGAATGCCAAGGGGTCCAACTTACTTTAGAAGAACCATATTATTTTTGTCAATCAAGAGTACACGTTGATTTATAACTATGCTCAAAGGCGTACTATTGCATTTGTGCATATTCATTCTGACATCGGCTGTGCATTTAAAAGATTGGTGATCATACCTGAGGAAGGCGGAACTTTTTCCCTGATGAGGGCATTGAGTGTTGCCAGGGCAGCGGCTCCATTGATCTGATTGGCCGTGTGTATCATTCGAGCTGTGCAGCCTCCTGACTCCGCCCCCTGCACCAAGAAGAGATAGTGGCCTCTCTCACCTTTTACCTCCACATTAGGCACTGGAAGGATGAAGAGTTAATAGCACACTAGCAAATACACAGGAATAAAAGTAGGCAACTGCAGCATATAAATGTCAGCATATAATTTAACAACGTGTGATGTGAGCGCTGGGCGGCACATTCACATGTGCATGGTACAATTATACATATTAAGAGCCTTAAGAACAAAGTGTAAGGCTGTTTTTATTAAACATTGCTCATACCAGGTAAGTCCTTGGGACGTTTGGACATGAAGTCTCTCCATTTACAGGAGCTGAGCTGTGAGGCTGCTGGGAAAGTCTCAGTGCTTATCACGCAGGACAGAGAAAACAAAGCTCCCACCTGCAACAGGAGACACTTCTTATCATTGTCACCCCAGTGTTCCAACTATGGGAAATATGTTGTTGTTTGCAAGTTATCAATATCCGAACATCAGTCTCAAAGGACTTTGACAGCTTTGGCTACATCTCAAACGGGGAGAGTATATATCTGGCCTGAAGACAATAATTGGTGATAATAGTTTTGGAGACGGCCTACCTCTCCTCGCAATGTGCACAGCTGGTCCAAGAGTAGCTTAGCTTTGACAGATTTGGAAGCCAATCCACTGTGGAAGCACGTCAAGGTGTGAAACAATACAGAGGAAAATACCAGCGCAGTTTACAGTAAACAGTCATGAGGAACATGCCATCTCAACTGCGTGACATTGAGAGAAGCTTGGTGCAGTTAGTAAATGGCTAATTTCTTATTATCAATGTTGAAAACGGCTGTGCTGCATGATATTTTTGTGAAAACCATGGTGCATTTTATTTCAGGGTTCTTTCATTGAAAGTTGAAAAGAACAGCAATCATCTGAAATAGAAATCTTTCGTAACATTATAAATGTCTTTACTGTCCCTTTTGATCAATTGCATCCTTTCTGAATAAATGATATATACTGTAAGTATACTAAGCCCTTACATTTGAAAGATTAACAATTAATAAAGTTTATTCATTAAATTTGTAATTTTATGTAAAGATGAATAAAGATTGCATAATGTGAAACAGATTATTACGCAATACGCATCATTCATTTTTAAGGCTTTCCGAACATCAACCAAATTCTTTTAAATAAAGCATTCATTGGAATAAATCATGCAGTAAATATCATTGGTTATTTAAACAGAGAGGCAAATTAATGACGTATATTTCAGATGCATTTTTGAGATAAATGATATTCATTCTGATTAGTTCATTTATGCATATGAGAAGACTTTAGGTATTCCCTGGCATCCGTACAGTAATTTGAATTAACCTTTGCAGAGGCAAATCATTACACATCTGAAAGAAAGAAATATTCAAATCATATATATATATATTTTTTTTTTGTCTTTTGTGCAGTTGGTAAGAGATACTTTTAAGGAGTGTCAGCCATCTTTGCATCCTCCAACTTATTGCAAGGCTTATGGATAAAATGCACTAAAATTGACACTTTTGGAGCCTTTGGTCTTTTGTAAAGATACAGTTCAAACTCTGTGCTGGAATGGAGGAGAATCGGGAGATCTGCGACTCTGACCAGCTGAATCAGTTCCAACAAAGGCTGGTAACACTGAAATACCTAAAACACACAAAAACCAGAAATGCAACTTAGAGTTGTAAAATATTTATGTTCAGAGAGAAATTAACATTTTGTGTCTTTGGAAGCTGCAGCAGAGTCACGGTTTAAAAAAAAGAAATGAATAAATAAAAAAACATTATACACCGGCATGTGCTAGGGATTGTAGATTGTCAAATCAGTAATGAATTATTCAAAACAAAGGAAAAGCAGAAAGAAAGGAAAAAAATATTAGATGACCAAGCAGTTTCAACCAAGCAAAGGGTTGTGTGACCAACAGATTAAAGTGTTACTGGCTGTGACAGCAGCTGGCAAATGAGAAGAAACAAAAACGGCTCTTTACGGTTTATTTGCCATTAGGGGAGTAACAGTTAAAGCTGTTTTGGGGCTGCTGGGTGCTTGTGCCCCTGAGTGTTGAAACAAGATCAGCTTTGTGCTCAGGCAGGACTAAACCAGGGCTTTTGGGCTGGAAAATGAGAGGCTGAGAGGGAGTTGGCAACATTTCTAACTCTTTATCAGCTCTTTCAGCTTCCATACAAGAGAAGCCAAGCAAAGAAAGTGGAAGTCAATCTGAAGAGATCTGCTCCATTATTCAGTAGTTCTGGGCCCACAAAAAAGACAAGCGCGACGCAACATGGTGAAATTAGTTCAAAGCTACATTTTAAGTAGTCTTAAAAATACTATTCCAAATCCCTTAAGAGTTATGAGATTAAAAGGAAAGGAAGGTGATGATAACATCATGTTAACAATTATGAGCAAGTTAAAAAGTCTACCATGGTGGATATATTTGACATGGCCAGGACTGCTTTACGTTATTTACAATGTAGGAGCGAGGAAGAAACATTATGCATATGAAAATACAAACCAAAACGGTTTAGTTTTTTATGACATCCAAGCAGCATCACAACTCTTTGTATTAAAGGGATGGTTTGGAGTCATTTCAACCTAGGGTCCTTTGCACCATGACCTCGAGCCAAACACCCCCCCAGAAGCTTTTTTTCCCTTGGTCGAACATTAGGTCATGGTGCAAAGGACCCTAGGTTAAAATTACTCCAAACCATCCCTTTAATAGAGAATTCAACCGGCTGTTTTATGATGGATTTGGCTCAGAATCCATTTTATAATATTAGTTATATCATAAATATACACTTTGTGGTGTCAAACGTTAGGTCTACAAATCATTCTGATTGCAGATGCCATTTGGTTTGATATTCTGTATATATAAGGACAATTAAAAAGTAACTTGTGACCTTTTATATGTCCACTGCATATACTGTTACCGTGATGTAATATTACAGAATTTGGTCATACCGCCCACCCATCAGTGGGATCATCTATTTTTCGGTTTCTGTTATAAAAAGGAAGAGGTTTAGGAAGTGTTATTTCCACCCTTCCGATTTACAGATTTACTGGAACAGCTCCGTGCTGTCCTCTCTCATCAGACGTACGGTTGTGGTGGCAGATGGGAGGTAATGTCTTACTCACTATGATACAGGGGAGAGCAGCATTTTCACATTGATTGCAGTGCCAATAACAATAATAAAGCTCATAAGTTCTGCAGGCGCAAAATAAAAAAGTTAATGGTACTAATCATCATAGAAGCAGTGAATGTACAGCATGAGCCCTGTGTAAACAGACTGTGGGGTGCAATCGGCTCCGTTGGAGGAGCTGAAGTCCCCACTAATGCCACTGTGATTAGTCTAGAGTGGAAAACTCGTTACGATTACATTCCACACTCTCACTTTTATGACAGAACCAGAGTGTAAGAGATGCAGAGAGAGAGCAGGAAACAGCAAACATAAAACTTTAGAGTGCCTCTTTCACAGGGCCACAAATGCACTGGATAATTTCAGTCATCCTGTGAAACAATCTTCACTAGGACTGTTTGATATTAAATATTAAAAGCTTCATATGAGAGCTCACTCCCATTTCCCACAGTGGAAAAACTCTTATGGGTGGTACTGACTCGAAATGTGCCACCTGTAGAGTCACAAATGTGGTTTACAAACAGTAGGTTTTATTTGTTTGACATTATTCCTTTCTATTCCCAAACTTCTTTAGTTATTGGCTGAAAAATTAAGTTTTGCTTGTTATTCATGACATTTGATACAATTATTATTTTTTTTAACCTATTCTTACTGATGTTTCTAAGACTTTAATAAATGTTCACAATTTTAACAACCTCAGCATGTCACAACAATATTCAATACATCATAGATAAACTAATGTTTTCAAAGACAAAACAGAAAAATCGTGTATGTTATCAATGAACATAAGATATAGTGACAACTGGGCTAATAGAGGCCCAGCACGCTGTCCCTACATTTTAGCATTGTTTGGTGGGGTATAGTGGAATTATGAAATATTACGAACAAGAGTCAAGACTGGAACAGAATTCTGAATTAGTGTCAAATACAAACATTTTAAGCATTCTGAAAACACACGAAACTGAGTAATTGTAAGAATCCGTTCAAATCTGGACTAAAATGAAGCTGCTCACCTCATGCTGAAGTTTATGATCAGTGTGGCATTGCGGGTCTGTGTGAGGATACAGCGCATCACTCCAGTGATTTCTCCTCAGAGCTCTCAGACAGAAACCCTCAAACTTCAGCTCTGAGACAAACTAAGAATAACACAAAGCAATTTAGAATGAGATGAAGAGAGGCTTACAAGTGTCACTCAGAAGAGTCAATACTTCACAGCAATACTTGTCCTGTTTCTGACAGAAACTAATTTTTGCTCAAGCACTTTCTTGAAATTGACAAGTTCTTCACATGCTTCAGTCTAAGAAAATGCAAAAACATGAGCTAATGGAGATTTTAGTTATTCTCAGAGTGTGAGCAGCCAGCAGCCACAATCAAAATTAAATGAATTGGAAATCCAAACTCAAAACCCTGAACATGAATGATCTTTGTACAGAATTAGGTTCATTTCCTGTATTAAAGCCTATAATTCACTTCAGGCTGGCCCAATAGAACCAGAGCTTCAGATCTTTACTGGCCTGATGTCTTTCCTTGACCAAAGCACATACTCTGCTGTATAACAGCTCTCTTCCCGCTTAGAGGCAAAATTTCCCTGCTCAGAATTTCCCCGAATCAAAATGTTTTCTTTACATCGGCCACACTTACTAAGTCTTTCCATCTTTGTCTTTATAGTTTCAGAAATCAGTAGGAGTTTCTGTTCTCTCACAGACTATTTCTTGCAAGTGTTTGCCCTCTGCTGGACAGAAGGAATTTTGCAGCTGCTCTTTGGTTCTGTTCATTAACCCTTTCATGCATAGTGGTCACTAGAGGGGACAGCTATTAAAAAAGCATTTTCTTGAATTTGCACGGGTTTTGATGGCATAGTTGCACATCAACCTCTACAGTGAACCCTGGTGCATCATCCTATACATTGCAACCAAGTGGCAAGCCGTTGTGTTTCGATCTTTTCCCCCTCCAAACCAAGATGACCAATGGTCAGTCAGAAATGCCAAGGTGCTCTGGAATATCCACCCATTCCTTCTCCCCTAGGAGACTCTTGTAGGTAAAAACAATATTGCAGCATCAAGCAATATCTAATGAGTCATATCACAGTTAAATTTTCCAAGTTTTGATTTTAGATTGGGAGAAAAATCTGATTAATCATCTGTCCACTATAGTGGACCTCATGCATCAATGGCTATATTTCAGCTACAATTCATACTTATACTGTGAATATTGTTTTTGAAAATACTTAATCTGCAGAGACTTTTTTTGACTGTAAATAAATGTATTTGTATTATTAGAATGTAATTTTCATTGAAATCAAAAAAAGTTATGTGATAACAATGTACGTGACTTGTAATACATTACTTTACTTTTTAGATCAAAAGGTAATCTGATTTCGTAATGCATGTTATTGTAATGCGTTTCTTTACTCGTAACATCAAAAAGTAATCTGATTACATAATGCATGTTACTTGTAATGCGTTTCTTTCCTCGTAACATCAAATTAATCTGATTATGTAATGCATGTTACTTGTAATACATTACTTTACTTGTAACATTAAGAAAAATCTGATTACGCAGTGCATGTTACTTGTAATGCGTTTCTTTACTTGTAACATCAAAAAGTAATCTGATTACATAATGCACATTACTTGTAATTAATTACTTTACTTGTTAGATCAAAAAGTAATCTGAATGCGTTAAGCATGTTACTCGTAATGCGTTACCCCCAACACTGCTCATTTCAGATGAGATTGAAAAAATTGGTTTTCTCAGAGGAGGGCTATGCTAGAAATGTGTCCATCTTGAACAATCAGAATTATCAGCTAATAAGGGTAAATTGACATACTCTGGTACACTGGAGGGAGCATCTGAGTGGTTTCCACAGTTGTACCTTGACAAGCTGTAGAAAATTCTGATGGAATCACGTCCTCATGTTATTTGTATATATTTTAAAGTTTTCAGATGATTTGATATAATTTTATTGATTAGTTTGTTAAATGCACATACTTTATCTGTTTGATTATTGTATTATGTTTAATACAGTATCTATTCAGTTTAACCATAAACGCATGCTGTCCACTCAAGTGGACATCTGAAAATCTCTTTGAAAAATGTGTAACAAAAAAAAATACAAAAAATCTTGTTTTTCATGCCCTAAGAGCAATAAAAACACATAGGAAAAAAATCCTGACTGAGGTTATCATAATTCATGCATGAAAGGGTTAAAGGTGGCCCGTGTATTTTTCTTTAGTTAAAGTTTCTTCTATACCAGGATAATTTTCAGACAATTATGAGAAGGCAGTTAGTAGGTAGATTTCTAAATTAAAAACAGTTATTTTAAAAGTACATATATACTATTATAGTATTTATTAATATTTTGAATTAGTTTTTACTTTTATATTTTCATTTTAGTTTAAGTTTTAATAATGTTACGTGCATTTTTATTATTTTTATATATTTCCATTTAACTTTATTTTAATAGCAGTTTTAGTTTAGTATTTTTATTACTTCACCTTCAACTCATTTTATTTCTAATCTAATCTTTATATTTTATTTCAGATTTAATAAAACAATATTATTGCAATTCCATCTGATGACTAAAGTGGCACAGAAATTACACACTTCAGTTTTGACCTCATGAACCACTTCATTTTATTATACAGCTTAAAACGAAAAAGAAACCTCTTCAGCGTGATACCCCACTGCGAAATCATCCCACTAATTATGTTGCTACATGCCACATAAGTAAATAATTAAACACAAAAATTATTTACTTATGTAACATGTCATAAATTTGACATTTTATTACCTCAAATGTACTCACAGTACCTGCTTGAGAAGGCTGTAATCAGTTCACAGTGGTTGTTGTCATGCAATAACAGACCACTAGATGGCGCGATTGAAGAATCAGAATTGAGTATTGCAGGGAGCTGTGTAAAAATATTAAGGAATGATGCATGCTTCTTCTGCACTAAGCATGGACAAGTTTGTGAAAGGACTGCTAGTGCCAGGTAAATGTAAAGCAGACGATGAATCTACTTCAAAGGTCACAACTACCAAAACAACATGTCTACACTAAATGTGAGCGGCACGATAAAGGCAGATAGAATCCATTATAATTAGTGATGCCGTCTATGCTGCCTATGCGGCGCAACATGACAAAATTGACAGTAAACCGTTCTATTTTTGACATATTCCAAGCACTCACGCAACTTCTGACAAAAAGGACAAATGGATTTTCAATGTTCGCTTTGTCATGTCCAGTGTGGTTCGGTTTCACCAGTACACTGGGTAATGAAGAGAGACCACAGTGTGTTGTGTGCCTCAAAATATTAGCTTCTGACAGCATGTAGCTGAACATGTTAAGACGCCACTTAGAGACTTAACATCACAAACAGAAAGAGAGGTTGTAGTAGTACCGGATTTAGTAGGCAAAAGTTTGGGCACCACAGGACTAAGAATTTGTACAACAGTATAAAGTAGTGTTGTCAAAAATATTGATATTTCAATACATATCGATATATAGCTCAGACAGTCTCAAACAGTACTAAATTTAATTATTTTGTGTGGCTTATATTGCTTAAACGGTCAAATACACACAAAATTATGTCAAAATGCCGTCTTGGCGAGTATTCAGGTAAAAACAGTCAGTTTTGGAACGTAAACAGTTGAGAAAGAAAACACATGTTGTGTAAGAGTGTATTGGATCCGTGCATATGCTCTTAAATATTCAGCCTAATATTCCGTCTGCTGTCTGTCATGTTAATCAAAGAGAAAAAAAGTCACTTTGCTCTTGACTGGAAAAGTTTCAATTGTAACTTTAATTGTAAGCAATGATCTGTATTTATTTTTTTACAAATAAGAATATCCAGTGTTATTTTACATTTGATTACTTTTTTTTTATTTCTGTAGTATTTGTAATCCGAATACTACTGTTAAAATCACCCTGAAAAATCTAAAGCTATGTTTATTTCATTAGTCTTTTAATTCTATTGTCTTACTTTGTGCTATCGTTTGCAATATGCTTATTTGTTCTTATTGTATTACTGACTCTTTACTTGTCTTTTTTTGTAAATTTAAAGTTTCAAATAAAGCCATCCTGTGCTGTGTTAAAGCTATTGCAACATAATTACCCAAATTATCAAAAAGATTATGAGATAATAATAAATATATATCTTTATGACAGTATATATGACAGTTTTCCCCATAGTATCGAAAATGATATTGATTATCGATATTTTTCAAGGTATCGTATCGAAGTTAGAAACTCCAGTATTGTGACAACACTAGTATAAACTACCTTTTTCTCTCTAATGTGAAGTCCACCTCTCCAGATCTCCCTCCCATCTACACAGCTTTCAACCACTGATGGAGAACATAAGCGGGCATCCAAGTACATGGCTGCTTTCTGCCACCTTTACAGTGCAGAAACAAGAGAAACAGAGACATTATACACAAGAAAACTCATACATATAGAGGACAGGCCTATTATTTCTAAAAGAAAACAACAGTGATGAAGAATATTACTGAAGAGTATTAGATTTTTACCCTGCACTATGTTCAGTGACCATGATCATCTGTGCAGAGTGCCACGCCCTCATGTGCTTCAAAGAGCCAATCACAGGCAACATATCCTTTAACCCCGCCTCCTCGCCAACACATAGCACAATAACATCCAGCAAAGACTTCCCTGCCATCAAGAACAAACATTACATCAATACGATAAAACTTAGTACTCTCCAAAAGCACATCTATGGTGTAACATCATGCCAAAAATGTATAATGCCTTTATAAACCATTTAATGTTAAAAAAAAATAGTACCTGGATGAGGAAGTTTGTCTGTTAATTGATGAAGTCCTTCAGCAGCCTCTTCAAAGAGTCTACCATGTTAGTCAATCATCATTGAAATAAAAAACAAAGAGATTAAATTAAGGCATCAAGTAAAGCGAATGTAGATAAACAGCTCATGATTGGTATCAAATTATAAGTTGATTCTTTGGTACTATAAGGTTGTTTGAGATATTATGGGGCGACAGTATAAATCAGAACTCTCACTCTGCATGGGACGGGTTCTCTGTGAGCACACTCTGTTCCTCTTGCTCCTGAAGGGCAGCTACACAACGGTCTAGGGCAGACGGCTCTGATTCCTCACTGTCACTGCGCTGGGAACACAGTTCCTCCCACTCTGAGCTGCACCACTGGAAATACACAGTAAAGAGTGTGTGCGGATGATCGGATGCACTATACCAGGGGTTTTCAATCTATTAGATGCCATGGACAACCAAATATGATCATCCTTATGCAAGAGACCCCATTTTAAATTATGTATTTTAATGTATAAAGAAAACTAACTAAGAAAACTAACTTTTCTCTGAACATTTCCATGGATCCCCTTGCAGCCCCCTGGGGTTCCCCAGACCCCAGTTTGAAAATACTATACTACACTATACACGACTACATTCACTTTGTAATCTAGTTTGTCCCAACCAATTTATAAGACTTGTAATCAATCTAATGTGAAAGAATCAAATATGCATATGTTAATTACCTGTGTTGTACCATAACTGGCTTGAATGGCAAAGTACCATCTCTGTGGAGCAGGACTACCACTCAGAGAGCAGGCTAAATAGATTTAAACAAACACAAAGTCAAACTTCACACTAAAACGGCTGAAAATTCAGTGGCAAATTAGGTTATAATTAATAAACCTACCTGGAAATAGAGGAACTCGTGCTGAACTCGAGACAGAAATACTTTTAAGGTTATCAAACACTTTTTTTGTTTCATCAACACCTACAATAAAATCAATACGTGTCAAAACAGCAACAGATAGTCAAAGCTGAGCTTTTGAAAAGGACGTAAAGTTAGTTCCGATAACGTTACATTACATAATTGTATCACCATTAAAGCCTCTTACCGTTGAAAGAGCAATCTCTCTTCGGTTCTGGATTGATTATTACAACTAGCACGTATCTGTCCATAGTTGTATGCTGCTGTGTTCATGTAAAATAATGCTGACTTGTTACAGAACGAGACAGACTTCAGCACAAAAACAAATTTACGCGCGTTCACAATCAACACGGACGTTTCAAGATGACGCAGCGATGACGCGCGCGCTACCAAAAAATACAGTCGGTAGGAACAGATTAAAACCAGAGAATGTCTATAAAACACGCTTATAAATAACAATACATGGTGAGGGTGGCTAATTAAACGTTACATTATATAATTATATATTTATTGTTATTTAAATTGCATAAGCAAAGTAAAATATTTGATCTTAGAACATAAATTATTGGCTATAGAAATAGGAACGACATATTTAGCCTGTTGGTTGTGGGGGACGAAAATTGCTGCTGTACTACTATAGCCACATTGAGGTCAAATGTTTCTAATGCTTTTGTAAAATGTCTAGTTTTTCTAGATCAGCCCAGGTAAGCTGTTATTGCTTTCTGTCATACTGGTCCGCTGTCATTTATAAAGATACTTTGCCGATGCTGAAATGCTTTTTGAATGGAAAGCGTGATCTTTATACTGAGCTTGTGCGTCAACAAGCTTATGGTCAAAGAGTAACGTTATGTCTAATGTCTGCATATGTGAATGGATCTATTTGGATATCTTCATAAATTAGATCTCTGTAGTGTAGCGTTCTTGGAAATGAGTGAGGGTAGATGAGTGTGATAAATGTGTGCTGCTTAAAGCATCAGGAGACAGTTTACCTAAAAATGAAAAGCATTATTTCTCGCCTTCATGTTGTTTCAAGCCCGTGTGATTTTGTTTATTCTGTGGATCACAAAATAAAATATATTATGGGAAGGTTAGGATGTTATGTTCATTGCATCTTATTTTCCATACGATGAAAGTGAACGCTGTGACTGACTGACCTGTCATCCTGCATACAATGTTCCTCGGACGATAGATGCCATAAGGATTAATCTTATTTCGATTGAACTATTATTATTAGCTATAGGGAACTAACTATGTTCAGTAAACAAAAACGCAGCTTGCATTGCATAAATGGTTTTCTCTTTTTCCCACAAGCAATGGGCGACCTTTGCAAGATCCTGGTTCCTAATAGACGGTAGGATGCAGCCTCCAGGAAAGATCGCCTCTATGTGCTCAGTGCGGCTTCAAGGGAAGCATAAACCCATTTACCATCCACTGAGTGAGTAAATCTGACTACTAAAACAAATGGAAGTCTCTCTTATGGCAAGCCGTTTTGACTTCTATTCATTCCCATGATATAATATCAGGGCTGGACTGGGACAAAAAATCGGCCCGGGCATTTTGGCCCAGACCGGCCCACTATGATCATAAACACCACCCATCTTTGCACGCCCTTAATTATATGCATACCAACTCCTATTCATTAAAACCACTAATGCCATGTAATGAGTGAGTATAGGAACGAGTGAGAGTTAACTGATGAAATAAGTAAAAATTTGACATTTATTAATACAGTCGAACTATACTTCACAGTGGTGAATCCTAAAACAAGCTGTAATCTGCATTAGCATAGCAATACAAGTGTTTCTTACAGGACTTTTGTTAAAACTGTGGTGTGTGGACCTCGGTCCTTCTAGGGGGGTTCGGGGGCAAACCCAATCCACCCACCCACCCCCCCCCATGAGAAAATTTTGTGCATTTTAATGTTAAATTCATCAATCTGGTGCACTTTGAGAGTTCAAAATTAAAAGCTCCAACCCATATTCAGTGTGCAAATTAAACAAAGAAAAATGTAAACCTCTTTTAGTTACAGTGTCTATTTACATTACACATACTACATAATAATAGTTATAATATTAATCCAATGACAGTAATTGCCATATTTTGTAAAACAAATGCACTAAAAAATAAAGGAAACTTTCATAATTAGTTTTGTACCAATTTCTATACTTGAAAGAGATAAGCACTTGATCTTTTATTTTGGCGCAAACTGCATCAAGCTTTTATTTTGGCGGAAAACATGGTTTACAAACGCCTCTCATTAGATTTCTAGTGAATTGCTGTAATCGTCAACTATGCAGATGTGGAAATAATCTGTAACTGGGTTATGGGTTCCTACACTCATGACATGGCCTAAGTGTTTTGAAAGTAGTTCTGCTTACCGCAGGCTCTACACTTTCTCATCTCTCTCCTGATCCTCCTCACTATCCTCATCTGCCGCTGGAGCTGATGAAGGTCAGAAAACATATATTTTGACACATAAAACGTCTGCTTTAAGGGCTTGGTTCTATTTTTTCACGCTATTTCTCTGCACATTCCTTGCGTTTCTTCTCCATCTCGCTGACTATTTTGACAGATACACACTGACACTGCTGCATGCTCGCTCACTCGTTTAAAGTTGTGATTGGGCCAGCCCAGTGTCAATCAAGAAAAGAACCAATGGGCCGCTGATCTACGTGTTTC
This sequence comes from Abramis brama, assembly GCF_963993115.1. Taxonomy (NCBI): domain Eukaryota; kingdom Metazoa; phylum Chordata; class Actinopteri; order Cypriniformes; family Leuciscidae; genus Abramis; species Abramis brama. The sequence continues at coordinate 21,221,596 of NC_139979.1, read as the reverse complement.
ATGGGCTGGTCTGTCAGAAAAAAAAAAAACTAACACTGACTTTTTTGGACCAATGCATTACACCGGCACAAACCCAGCGCCGCCAATTAAGCAAAACAAAACCAAACGAATGGGCCGCCGATGTACAAATTTTATGGGGCGTTAAAAAAAAATAAAAAAAATAATGTATGAGTATGAGATGTATCGGCCCGAAAAGCACGTCGGCCCACCGGGAAAATGCCCGGTATGCCCAATGGCCAGTCCAGCCATGTATAATATCAACAACCCAGTTAACACAGTTACGTTGTGAAGACGTAACCGGACCGGACCATGTTCGTCGTAGCGACGTAACACATAACGTTCCAGCGACGTAACTTTGTGATTCCCATAATCGTCGTGGCGACGTTATAGTGGTATGTCGCAAGAACGTAACGGTTACGTCTCAGTGACCAAACTGCCATGTTGCCAGGACGTAACATCAAAGGACCATATTAGTCGGTGCGACGTGCCAAATAACATTCCAGCAACATAACTTTGTGATTCCTGTATTCGTTGTGGCGACGTTATAACTGTAGTACGTTGCTGGAGCGTGGCATGTACGTCCTAACGACTAAAATACCACGTCCGCATATATTTTTAATACACTTCTCACCTTTAGTCCTGGGAATGAAGATGTGCTTGATCCATAACCTTGAAATCCGCATAGAACTGATAAACTCAAACATTTCATTCTCTGCTGTAAAACCTTATAAATTATGATAGGGAATTGTGTATTGTTTTCAGTTAATACATTTAGGGATCAATACATATATGTAACGGAAACCAATACAAACCCATATTAAATTCTAAATAGAAAATGGCCTAAAACCACACTGCATTCATTTATCAATCAGCATTTATTCTGTGTTACTTTGTACAATTACTAAGCCAATACATTTTTAACATTAACGATTTTTTAACTATGTAAAGTGTTGACAAGTTATGAGTACAGAAATTTAACACGTCAATTAATTAGGCTAATAAAAAAAAACATAATCAATGAATAATGTAACCAACTTCTTTTTTTTATTGAAAAAAGTGTCTTATCATTAGGGATGGGTGTAGTTAAATAATGATTTTATCACTGATACTTATCAATACTCTTATTGACACTCTTCTCTATAATTTGGCGCAAAAACAATAAAGACATTTTTAAAAAAAGAAATAAAAAGATTCAGCAGCTGCAGAAAAGAGAAAGAAGAATATGCATAAAATAATTTATTAGGATAACAGAATTTATGTTTTAGGTTTACATATTCATTGAATATTGCTCATATAGCGTCACTTACATTTGAATGTCAAAGCCTTCATAAAATAAATTAAATGAATACATTTTTTTTAAATTTGAGATAATAAAAAGAAGGAAAAAACAGATGTATGGTGATCTAGGTAAAACATATTGTGGGGAAAAATGGATATGAAGTTATTTAATGAGCTTCCTCACTTCACCTGTGTTTCCTCTCTGGCAGCAGCTTTCTTCAGAAATGTTGAAATCGTGGAGCTTTCCCTCTGTAAGGGGTTATTTTGTCGCTGCTAAAATAACAGAACATGTATCAATATTTGTTTACCGTGAAAGATCACAACGCATATTTGAACTAGTTTCAGACATTTTTTTGCGCTCCGTGTAAGTGACGTCATCGATTAACAGCACATAACTTACATGTTAAATATCAGTTTGTTAAAATAAATTAGCCAACTTCCAATCACCCATTCAACTGACAGCAAAAAATCTCGTCAAGACGTGATTAAATAAAAGCCCAAACTTTTATAAACAAGAGTTTAGGTTAGCCTAACAGTTCACGTTACCTCTTCTGAAAACGGGTGATATGCGGACTTTAGACTTTTTCGAAGACACTAAACTATTTCTATTTCTATTAAGTAAATATTCAACAGATGTGTGTCAATAACACGTAAGAAAAGTGTCAGGTACAGTTGTGTGTATTATTTGTGTGATTTTAGAGACTAAACTCACCTGAAAGCAGTGAAAACAACAGCGAAAGAGGGAGTTTGTTGCTTGTCAGTTGTGTTTGCTGCGCCGTTTCCATGGCAACTCTGCGCCGCTCCAGGGTTTGAAAGCTACTCGGTCAGTCAAGCGCATTTACATAAATAAACATCTAGAATTAACACATTAGGCTAAATGAATAAAAATCTCGTGAATTTAAAACTCATTTTGAATTTCTTCGACCCCCTCATATATGTGCAAAACGCCACTCCTCCACGTGAAGTGGCACTTTAATAATATATATATATTTATTTTATTTTTATTTTTTTTTTACGAGCACTCAACCTCCTTAATTTTATATATATATATATATATATATATATATATATATATATATATATATATATATATATATATATAACATTATAGGCATAATGGTCAGTGGTGGTCATAGGTAGGCGGCTGCTTGGGGCCCCCTACCAGCGGTCTAAAAAACGTAGCTTACCAGAAATTGTACCATGTAAACATTGTAACATGTTTCTATTTAGTTACTAAAATGTTTTGACAATCACAATACTATTGTGATGCAAGATTTTTCAGGTGTTATCTGTAACCTTATTCTCTGTTGGGTTCCATCGTATCTATTGTGTAGTGCTACACTTTGTGTGTTCTCTGCTTTCCATCTTCATTTTGGAGTAAAGAAGTGTTTAAAGGGGAAGTTTTTTTTTTTCCTCTCCAACCTTTACTTCCTCGTAGACTAGCTTATACCTGCCTATCCACCATTCAGTCGGTAAAAAAATTTTTTCGTTCTCTTTTAAAGATCGAATGGGGGGCCCCATACATACCTTCGCCTTGGGCCCCCAATTTGCTAAATCCACCACTGATAATGGTTATATTTATGACAACATTGTGAGGACATCGTGGTAAAGTTCCATTTTTTTTTTTTTTATAATCTTGGCTAATGTTCCAGAAACGTCGTGGGCACGTCCTCCAAAGGCGTCACTAGTTTATCCCAAGGAGAACGTTGTAGAGACGTGGTCCACTGGTCTCCAGATAACTTAATAAAATCTTTAATGAATAAATGTTCCATATAATATCCAAATGGCATATTATAACTAGGATGATACTTGTAATGCAATTTTCGTAAAAGTTATCTGGTGACCAGTGGACCATGTCTCTACAACGTTCTCTGGAACTTTAGCCAAGATTATAAAAAATGGAACTTTACCACGACGTCCTCACAACATTGTCATAAACTAATGTCACGCTGACCTAATGACGACGTCGTCACAACTTACTGTGTTAGCTGGGAATGACGTCATCACTCGCAGAAATACGAATTCTTGATATTATCAACAATTACATTTTAGTTAAAAATGCTTATTCTTGATATCAGGAATTCGATTTCTACTAGTAATAATGGCAATTTTTGATATCAGGAAGTACATTTCCACTAGTAAAAAATGTTAGGCTGATTCTTGATATCAAGAACAAACACAAAGTCAAACTTCACACTAAAACTAGTGAAAATGGAGTGGCAAATGAGGTTATAATTAATAAACCTACCTGGAAATAGAGGAACTCCTGTTAAACTTGAGCCAGAGATAATTCTGAGGTTATCAAACACTTTTTTTGTTTTGTTTCATCAACACCTACAATAAAATCAATACGTGTCAAAACAGCAAAAATAGTCAAAGCTGAGCTTTTGAAAATTACGTAGTTCCGATACATGACAATATTTTATCATCGTTTTATCATTTTATCATCACTCGCGTAAATACGAATTCTTGATATCAAGAATTAAATTTCAACTTGTACAAACTATAATTCTTGATATCTATAATTGTATTATCACTAGTTATTCCTGATATCAAGAATACATTTTAGTAAAAATGTAATTGTGATATCACAAATTCATGTCCTGGAAATGAATAAAAGTCAAAACGACTTGCCATACTCTCTCTTTACGTCTCAGCTCAGGTTCAATAAATGGATTCATGGCAGCGCTGATTCAATAATTGTGGCCATCTGAGAATGTGTAGTTGCCCAATGGCCACAAGATGGAAGTAAACGATCACGTTTTAAAATAGTGGCAGTGCGCTTTATGCAATCAAAACATGTCGAGTCCAGCAGTGTTATTTTAGCATCCTTGAGAAACTGTATTAGTTGTTTTCTTGTATTTTCACTTTAATTTTAGTTAAAGTGTATGTACGTGTGTGTGTGTGTATATATATATATGTATGTATGTATGTATGTATGTATGTATGTATGTATATATATATATATATATATATATATATATATATATATACAGACACAGACTAACTACAGTGATCATTATGATAATTTATTTAACATGAAAGGCTGAATCTTTAATCAGAATGTTTAAATTGTAAGAGTAAACATGCTGCAAAATTCTACTCCGAAGCTGACACCTGTGATCAAGATTAATTCTCACACATTCATGATTCTTCCTTTGATCTGAATGTGAAAAGCTGCTCGTGTGGCAGCTAATTCCAGAGAGATGTAAGGTGTCCTGACTTCTGACTCCGACAGCCTCTGGAATTGATCCATTAGTCTGGAGCTGCACGCTCGCTCACAGATTGAGAACACCCTCCTCCGCTCCCACCCTGCTGATGGTGCTTCCTTCCTGAGACATGCTGGGAGTTTTTAATGAAACTTTCACTCTCGGATAGATGAATGAGCATAACAGGGCAAGAGATGAAAATTCCAGGCTGTGCAGTTATTCTGCTGGAGGAAGGAGGGGACATGTTTTCATTCACTGGGTTTAAGGAATAGTTTTTTTTTTTTGGCTAGAAATTTTTTCAGTTGCTCAGTTACACCTGTGTGTACATATTAAATAACAATTCAGTGTTGCATTGGATTCATGTAGCCCCTGTTTTTCATCTTATTTCAAAAACATGGATGCTCCCATCCCATTAAGAGGTCCTCATAATATTTGTATACATTTGTATACATAATTTATTTGCCAATGATTTCAAATGAATATAATAATGTCATGATACAAAATTATCAGTAACCAATAAAAAGTACCAGTGAAATGCTACAATATTCAATGACAATTTCAATATCAGGCAAAAACTAGCATGATAGAATAATAATAAATGTGTGTGTGTGTGTGTGTATGTATATGTGTAAGGTGTCCTCCGCTCCCACCTTGCTGATGGTGCTTCCTTCCTGAGACATGCTGGGAGTTTTTAATGAAACTTTCGCTCTGGGAGATTATATATATATATATATATATATATATATATTAATTGTAATTATTGTAACATCTTTAGTTGATTGGAACTTCTTAATTAATGCCCTGATGGTGGAAATGGGAATTTTTAACGCTTTAGCTATTTTCTTACAGCCACTTTCTATTTTGTGAGGCTCAACAATCTTTTGCTGCACATCAGAACTATATTCTTTGGTTTTACTCATTGTGATGGATGATTAAGGGAATTTGGCCTTTGTGTTTCCTCGTATGTATACTTCTGTGATATGGCTGGACAATTTCAGGTTCCTTGTCACTGGTGCGCTAAAAATGCACATGTATATGGGAATATACTTGAGATACTTTCCTTTTTTAACTTTGAATTTCTAGGGGTGTCAATAATTGTGCCCAATGTGTTTTGGAGAACTTTTATTTAATAAATTCCCACTTTCTAATTCTTTAACTTCAATGAAATGTCAATTTTTTAAATGAAAGATCAAAAGGATAAACAATACAGATTTATTTTCACAGCCATCTTTGATCATATTTACCAGGGGTGCCAGTAATTCTGACCATTACTGTATTTATATTGATAATAGTAATACATTAAAACAATGTAATTATATAATGCATGGTTAGCTGTTAAGTTACAGGACATTTAACACCATTAAATTTCACTATTGCGAAGTGTTTCCTCAGCAGGGGCAAATATCAAGAGTTCAAGCTGAATGTGCAGATTTATCACATACATATGTCTTGTTCCCAGGTGATATTGGAGATCATGTGGTGGTCATGAACACCAGACACATCGCCTTCTCTGGAAATAAATGGGAACAGAAAGTGTATTCGTCTCACACTGGGTAAATGGAGCTCTCTCCTATGCTTTTTAAAAAAGAAATAAAAAATCTTTCATTTATGCCCTGCTCTTGGCTGTTTTTTCTTTGTGCTGACAAGGACAAAAAAAAGAGAGAAAAAGGAAATTTGAGATCAGAACCACTTCGACCACATGATTTACTGTATGCATGCCGCATGTAATAGAAACAATATGCTGCTTTCCAAAATGTTTGGACTGTGACTTATCTACTTTTTCATCCCACAGTTACCCTGGATCGTTCAAACAGCTCACTGCAGCCCAGATGCACAAAAAAGACCCAACAGCTGTAAGTATCCTTCTCTAAATGTGACTTTTGAACTGCACATTTCTCTGTGACAAATTCAATTTTGCGGTGATTTCTACAATAACAGCATGTCAGCGTCCCCACGTCACTCACAAACCTGCCACTGGTTCAAACCTGTTCATAATTTGATTCAAATTGCTTGCACCTTGGAGGGTGGTGAAAATCAACTTCATATATTAATTTATGTAAATGATGCCCAAATGTTTTTTAATAATTGCAGATAGTGGCAGTTGCAGAGCAAAATATTCTCTCACAATCAGCATGACACACATTTGAATAATAAATGCAGAACAAACCCCATATTGCTCAGTTCTACATCCTTCTTTTAGTGCTTATCTCTCCTACTCTTATCCCAGTCTTTCCTTCACCCAACTAAGAAATAGTTTTCTCAGCGTTGGAGTGCTCAAATACCTCGGCGTTATTAAAACAGCCGTCTTTCCTGGCCTGTCTGCTTCTAATATACACCTCTACAAGTGTCATCTACCGCTGACGCGCCTGGATTGAAAAACAGCCCTCGCTGTGAATCGCACCCTCATGTTTTTGAAGAAACACAAATCTCAGGCGGCATTAAATCTTCTCGCTATATATTTGCGTTGAATGAGGATGGCACTCGACGAAGCTGAAGTACTCTGTAGAAACATTGTTTTCCAAAGTTTTAAATGAAACAATGATTATTTGAGATGGTTTTACAAGAAAATACAATTTCAGTACTGCTACTTCAAAATGTCATGTTAATTTCAATGTGTTACTTTTATGATGATATTCCAAGAGATGTGGCGTGGTGGTTATCGCACATTTTTCTTACACATGCAGGTGATAAAAGTTTGGCTTGTGTTTGTGTAATTCTCTTCTATGTTGAGGAAGGAAAAGCCTGAAAATAATATTAAAAGTATTTTTCATCACTGTAGTGGGGTCTGTGCTTATTAGCTGTTAATGCATTTCTTAAATTGGACCACATTCTTGCTTTTTTCAACTTTATTGTGCGATGCAGAGTGCATATCCCATCTCTCTCTCCTGTTGTTCACCTCCTGAAAGTAACCTTGACCGTTACTTCCCACTGTGACAGACAATCAGAGCCCATCCATAGTCCAGGCACACAAGCTGTTGACCCTGAATGGGTTTTTTTTTTCCTGTGGGCCGTAACTGATAACGCACCTGAAGAAGAGTAGTTGTGCGTAGGTGCTGCACTCAAACTCAAATTCAGCCGGCTGCCGCCCTCCGGCGCTCTGCTCATTCTCTGTCATTAACAAGATGAATGCTCGACTTGGGCTGAGTTATTCCAGTCTAGGGGGGAATGTATCAGGGATAATTGTGGATAATGATCAGAGGAAGGTGACAGAGTTGTGAAGAGCGATTACTCCCTCATACAGGTTTCATCCATCAAACATCTACCAGTCAGAAGAAAGAAAAAACAAATCCCTGATTAATGTCTTGATGAAAGAATGATGGGGTTGGGTTAGTGGATGGTTGGGATGATGGGTTAAAAATGGCAACTCACTTGTGAATTCATTTGGTTTGGTAGCAAATGGACTGTTTTTGTTTTTGGGTGTTTTTTTACCATTGAAGTGACTGCATTTACTTTGAATATTTGAATTTCAAATTTGACAGGCATGATTGGCTTTTACTTTTTGGTTGTGTAAAACTACCACCTCACAAAAACATAATGTATTCGTACCCCTTCATTTATTTCACATTTTGTTATGCTGCAGCCTCATGCTAACCTGCTTTAAATTGCTTTTTTTGTTCACGTCAATTTATACTCTGTACACCATAATGACAAAGAACAAAATTTGATTTCTGGTAACCTTAGAAAATTGATTAAAAATAAAATGCATTCCACGAGTCTTCAAAAATGTATTTTTTGCTTTGCATTTATGGTGTATGAAATTTAGATTGATGTAAAAAAAGAAAAAAAGAAAATAATTTAAAGCAGATTAGCATAAGGCTGCAATATATAAAATAAAAAGTGAATACTTTTGCAAGGCACTTTGTGTGTATGTGTAAATATGTCTATATATATATGTGTGTGTGTGTGTGTGTGTCTGTTTGTGTATCATTTTCTGTAAAAAAAAAAATTCTTTTTTTAAAACACAGATGACAGTTTTATGTGTATAATGATTTTATTTAATAATTTCTTTATTTTGTTTTGAGAATGAAAAGGCAGAATTCTCCACATGTATTCTTTTGACTAAATTCCAAATCTCTGGCCCAATTCTTTTTTTTTCTTTTTGCTCCACAGATCATTAAACTGGCTGTTTACGGGATGCTTCCCAAAAACCTCACCAGAAGGACCATGATGCAACGGCTTCACCTCTTCCCAGATGATGTAAGCTCTCAGTTGATGCTCTGATTTATGATCATTGATGCTCTGTCCAAAGCTTGACATGTTTGGGAAGGAGAAACATGTCAGTGTGATTGATGAATGTTTCATTGGAGGAAGGGATGTATCCGATTAAGAAGTTACATTAAACAGCACAACATGTTTTCTACAGCTGCAAAAATAGAAAAATAACATGATGGCAATATCTTGCTGCACAATTAATTAAGTTTTGTTTTAATACTGTATAAATTGAACTATACAAATCTTATTAAAAAACACCTATGGTTTGGTTACACTAAAAGTAGTAAATCAACATTGTTTCTGTAATTGACTTACAGAACCCTAGTGTAAGGATCCAGTCACACACCTGTCTCCGATTGTATTTCTGCAGTCATTTTTGTTACAGCAGTGTGTGTGTGTGCAATGATAAAAGGTGTTCTCACTGTGTGTCCCATGTTAGGTCCTTCCTGAGGATATTCTGAAGAACCTTACAGAGGAACTTCCTCAACCCAGAGAGATTCCTCGCAAGCTCAGCGAGTACACACAGGAGGAGCGGGACACTTTCCCCATGCTTTGGACCCCGTGAGTTATTATTTTATTTTTTTGTTTCTTAGCCCCTTTGTTTCTGCTCTACAATATTTCTTTGGTGCTTCTGAAGAGCATGCATCAAAGTTCTGTTAGATTTAGAGCATAGCTGAGGTGTCGTCCTGTGCGGGTGGGCTCCTGAGGGGGAGAGAGGATGGCTGGCAGTGAGGTCGTAAAGAACTGATGTTTAATAATCCGTATGTGAAGCTGTACTTTTCTGGATGGCTGCTCTGCTGGTCCCCACACTGCAGACATCCAATCAGATTTATGAGAGCTGAGGCACTGGCTCGGAGGCCAGCCAATCACACAACGTTTTTATTTTGCACACTAATTTTACTCAATTGCTAAGTTACTTGTCTTATAATATAGTAGACTGGCAGTTATTTTTATTTTCATAAAAGCGTTTTCCAACTTTTTTTTTACCCCACCCCCCAGAGTACAGTATTATTCAAACTTTATATATACTGTTCAAAAGTTTGGGGTCAGTAATATTTCTATATTTTTAAGAAATTAATATTTTTATTATTTTATTATTTTAAGGATGCATTAAATTAATCAGAAGTAACAGGAAAGACACTTATAATGATATAAAAGATTTCTATTTTAAAGAAATGTTGTTCTTTTGAACTTTCTATTCATCAAGAATTCTGAAAAAGTACTCTGTAAAAGTATCATGGTTTCCACCAAAATTTTAAAGGGATAGTTCACCCATAGATAAAAATTCTGTCATAATTTACTCACCCTCATGTTGTTCCAAACCTGTACGAGTTTCTTTCCTCTGTTGAACACAAAAGAAGATATTTTAAAGAATGTTGGTATCCAGACAGTTGACAGTAGCCATTGATTTTCTTAGTATTTTTTTCCTACTATGGAAGTCAATGGGTGCCGTCAAATGTTTGATTACGAACATTCTTTAAAATATCTTCTTTTGTGTTCAATAGAAGAAAGAAACTCATACAGGTTTGGAACGACTTGAGGGTGAGTAAGTAATGACAACAGTTTTGGGTGAACTATCCCTTTAATTAACACAACTGTTTTCAACGGTGATAATAATAATACAAAATGTTTCTTGAGCACCAAATCGGTATATTAGAATGATTTCTGAAGGAGTAATAATGCTGAAAATTCAGTTCAGCCATCACAGAATAAAATACATTTAAAAATGTATTCAAATAGAAAACAGTTATTTTAAATTGTAATAATATTCACAATATTACAATTTTTACTGGATTCGGGTGAGCATAAGAGACTTCCTTTAAAAACAAGTATCCCCTGGGTTGCATGTACACATGCAAAAGAAAAAAGGAAAAGAGATCAAGTCTTGTTTTAGAGGTCAAGTGCTTTGTTTGACATGCATGCCCCCTGAGATACTTTTCTGCCTTGTTTGGCTGCACACAAGATCCTCCAAGACATTTTATATCACTTGAGATTGTCACCGCTGCTGTACTGCTATTAAACCCCTCATAAACCCTTTACATCTGTGCAGATTGTCCCCCAACTATAGACAATAAAGTTTCCCATCCTGAGTATTTCATTCACACAGCACATCTTCCCCTGACTATATTACTTCTGAACTTGATAGACAAGTTTTTGGATAGTAGCTACATTTTCTAGGGGGAAAAAAAATCTCAGCATCCCAGCCTTTTTAATGCAAGGTTTTGATTTGTTTTCCAAATGATATTAAAATGACTGGACAGGGCATTGCTCTTCCTGTGGCCTTTATTGAACTTTTATTTGCATAGCATAGGTGACTTATGATTTCATTACAATCGTTATCATGCCAAGTGTGGTCAGATGAAACTCAAGGTATGAAATGAAATGGCTTTATAGCTCCTGTTGATGGTATTGCGGTTCGAAAACTGCAGTCTCACTGTGGGAGGTATAAAAACAGATGATAACAGTCAGAAGCAAATGCTAAAGGTGTGGTGCGGCTGTGAGGAGCTTTGAGCTTCAGCTCAAGGAGATTTACACTCTCTGATATTCTGTAGATTTGATATTACTTTAGTGTTGAATCACTGAACGCTGAAAGTCAAGTGATGTTACAACTCTTCCTTTGTCAGATTTCAGTGTTTTCCACAGGATTTTGTGAGACTATGGGGGGTGGACCTCTGTCCCTCTAGGATGGTCTGGTGGCATGACCCCCCACCCCCAATTCATCAGTCCGTTGCACTTTGAGAGTTAAAAATTAAGAGCTCCAACCAATGATCAGTGTGCAAATTGAACAAAGAAAAAAGTCATTAACTTGTACCAGAACCTAAAGTAGACTCAACCCTCTTTTTTAGTTGTGATAAAGAGTCTCAGTCTACATTCACACTGGTGTTTTACGTTTACATTTATACATTTATTCATTTTGCAGACGCTTTTATCCAAAGCGGCTTGCAAATGAGGAATACAGCAGTAAGCGATGTTGCCATCGTGGAGAGGCAAACAAACACAAAAAGAGCTCCCGGAAAATATGAGTTTCCAGCTGTCTTTTGAATATTGTCAGGGATCCTGCATGCCGTATGAAGGCGGGGAGATTGTTCCCTGCTGGTGGAAACCGTGAACGAAAATGTTCTGGAGAGTGATTTTGTACCTTTCTGTGATGGTACCACGAGCCGTCGCTCATTTACCTATCACAGGCTTTTGGTAGGGATGTAGACTCGTAAGAGCGAGTGGTAGTAGGAGACGCTGAGCCTGTGGTAGATCTGTAAGTAAGCGTCAATGCCTTGAACCTGATGCGAGCAGCGAGTGGTAGCCAGTGCAGAGAGATGAAGAGAGGGCACTTTTGGGCTCGTTGAAAACAAGACGTGCTTGCAGCGTTCTGAATCATTTGTAGAGGTTTAATTGCACATGATGGAAGTCCAGCCAGAAGAGCATTGCAGTAATCAAGCCTAGAAATGACCAAGGCCTGGACAACAAGCTGTGTTGCATGCTTAGTTAGAAAAGGCCTGATCTTCCTGATGTTGTGTAGTGCAAACCGAGCTGTCTTTGCAATGTGGTCTTTGAAGGTCAGCTGGTCATCAAAGGTTACTCCAAGATTTCTGACTGACCTTGATGGGGTAATAGATGATGGTGAAGTGATGATGAACCTAGCTGGATGGTGAAATCATGCTGTAGAGTCGGATTGGCAAGGAAGACGAGAAGCTCAGTCTTTGCCTGTTTGAGCTGCAGGTGATGATCTTTATCCATGTCGAGATGTCCACCAGACAGCTAGAGATATGTGCAGCTACTGTGGGATCTTCTGGTTGAAATGAGAGGAAGAGCTGTGTGTCATCAGCATAGCACTGGTAGGAAAAACCATGGGCCTGTATGATGGGTTCCAGTGATGTATATGGAGAAGAGGGGAGTCTAAGAACTGAACCCTGAGGAACCCCAGCGATCGTGCTTTGGATTGATGTGCTTTGGATACCTGCCCTCTCCAGGCAACCCTTAAAGACCTACCTGTGAGATAGGATTCAAACCAGTGAAGTGTAATCCCTGTGATGCCCAGTGATGAGGGTGGACAGAAGGATCTGATGATTCACAGTGTCAAAGGCAGCAGACAGATCCAGGAGGACAAAAACAGATGATTTGGAATCAGCTTTTGCAATCCCTAGGGCTTCAGTGACCGACAGTAATCCAGATTGGTTAACGTCCAGCTGGTTATTATGTGAGAGGAAAGACGAACAAGTGGTTTTCAACCAGGCATCAAGTTTTTTTCGCTATGAACGGTAAGAAAGAGACAAGTCTGTAACTATCTACAAGTGACATATTTAATGTGGGGTTTTTAAGCAGTGGGGAGCCTGCTTGAATGCGGTAGGGAAAACGCCAGTATGGAGAGACATGTTGATGATGTGTGTGAGTGCTGGTTAAAGTGTGGGAGAGATGTCTTGTAGAATGGGATCTGGAGGGCAGGTGGTAGGATGACTGGAGAAGAGAAGTCTAGATACTTCTGCCTCAGTGAGTGTAGAGAAGGAGGAGAGAGGATTTGTGTGTGTGTGTGTGTGTGTGTGTGTGTGTGTGTGTGTGTGTGTGTGTGTGTGTGTGTATGTGGAGCTGAGAACTGACTGCTGATGGTTGTAGATTCGCCAGTGAAGATATTAGCTAAATCATCAGCAGTTAAAGAGGTGGTGGTTGGTGGCGGAGGGCGACAGAGGAAAGAGTTGAATGTTTTGAAAAGTGTACGTGTGTTTGAAGCGCTGTTGATCTTGTTGTGGATACGTGAAGATTTAACAGCATGAACTGACTTTATCAGCAGAGACTGATACATACTCAGATCAGATGGGTCCTTTGATTTACACCATTTTCTCTCTGCTGAGTTTGGTAACTGCCCTGAGATCAGATAACCAGGGGTTAGAGGGAGTAGCACGTGCTGGCCTAGAAGATGGAGGACAGATATTGTCTAGACAAGAAGTTAGTGGAACATAAAGTGTCCGTTGCTCTATTCACATCCAGAGATGAGAATTGTGTGGGTGAGGGAAGAGAGGATGAAACAACAGAAGAAAGATGGGAGGGAGAAAGTGAGCGCAGGTTTCGTCTAAAAGTAACTGGTAGAGTTAACTGGTTGGTAGTGCACAGTAGTGATTTGTAGATTAAAATAATGAAGAAATGATCTGAAACGTGCAGAGGTTTCATCAAAATGTTGTCTGTGATGCAGTTGCGTGTGAAAATTAGGTTAAGTTGGTTGCCTGATTTGTGAGTACTTGTGGTGATGAGCCGTTTGAGATCAAATGTGGCTAGGAGAGAGAGGAAGTCTGTAGTATAAGGCATTTTTAAACAAATTGACAAATAAAATCTATAATTTCAGCATAAATCTGAAAATGTCCACACATAAATGAAGGCCTGGTTCTAGAGCATGAATGCAATGTGGAACAAACATGATCACACAGACACAGGTGTGTTCACTCTTCACTCCTGTTCATACCTGCTTATTGCTTTTTTTTCTTCTTTTTTTTAGGTTCTTTTTTAATTATTTTTATACAATTGGATTATTTATATAAATATGTGATTACAATCAAGTCTTGTGTTTGAGTGGCAACTTATGAGGCATTATTGCAAATTCATGTGGCATTATTGCAAAAATAGGACGCTTCAAAAGACCTCAAACAACAACAAAAATTTAAACTTTGACAAATTCTTATTCATTATTCTTCTTATTTAATGTATTTTATAATGTTTAAATCTATATATTCACAAAATTATATATACATAATAAAAGCTGTTATAAGAGCAGTTTGTCACAATCAGAAAAATGAATTGATCTCTAATGGGCCTCTGCTGGATGTATATGATAATTACACTTTTTTTCTAAAACTATTTTTCCTACAGATTTTTCTCTAACAAGCAGATGGCAGAACCCTGCCTCTAACACCTACATCAATATCCATAAACGACTCATATTTAATTTTGATCATCATGTTTGTTGTTTTTTTCATTAAAAAAAATTATATTTCATATGCATGTTAATGGTGTAGGATTTTTGCAGTAAATAGTTTTAGAAAAGTACTTTGTATCCCCCAAAACACAGCATATGTATTTATAACATTTTTATAAAAAAAATACATGTATGTATGTATGTATTTTTTTTTATATAAAAATGTTTGGGGTCATATCTACCCTCACACACCATGTGTGTAAACTGAACACGAACACAGTGAGGGTTTAACAGAACACCCGACCCGTTATCCGACAGCGGCACTAATTTAATTCCGTACCTGACCCAACCTGTTTGATATAAAGACCTGAATCAAACCGTGCTCGCATTAAATCTACAACATCAGGTAGAAAAAAAATATTTATTTGGTCATATATCAAGCAGTCAAACCAACATTAGGTATTCTGGGCTGATGCATTCAAGAAAAATAGAATCACAGCCCAACATGGTAATGATTTACAGAAAAAAAAAAAAGATGAGAACTTGTATCGGTCGTGTATGAGCCTTTACTGTTATGTAAAATCGGGGATATTTTAGCGGATTCACTCTGCATTTAAATGCGGCTGTGGCATGGCGAGCCACCACAGTCTAGTTAATGAAACACTAGATTTAAAGGTAAGCACTTGTTACAGTATTTCAAAGGCAGTTTGTTGTGCTAAAATATGTACACTGCAAATGTATATGTAGTGTTGCTTGTTAAGGCAAGGCAGAGTGCTATTACTCTTCCAAGCCACTTATTTTCACCTAACAAATAATGAGTGATGATTACATTTTCAAGTACACATACCCTTCCTGGTACATAAGTCACTTTAGTAATTTATGCACATTATTTGATATTTCCTGAGATGTGCAGTAGGGTGTTTTGCTTGAATGAACTCCTCCAAACATTAAAGCGGCTCTTTTGCCTTGGTTTGAGCAACAGCCACACACACAAAAAAATAAAAATAAAATTGCTGTCAAGAGCACTATATTATGTGTGGGCAGTGGAGAACTTGAACCCTCATTTTAAATTTGAAGTCTGTTAAATTTGTATATGACCTTTTCTTCGGTGTACTTCAAGTAATTTCCACTAATATTTTCGTTACCGTTAAATATTATAGTAAAATATGTAATTGTTAATAATGAATAAAGTACTCATGTTAAATTCAAGCTCATGATTTATAGGGAAGGAAATCATGAACTATTGAATGAATTTGGTTCCAATTTATTTTAACAATGTAGTCTTTAACTACATGTTGTCATATGACCAACCATTGAAGTCTCTGTTAGTTGAAAGCTGTATGTGGACAATGCAATTGTACATTTAAGCAAAATAAACAACATTTACTTATTATAGTTAGTTGCATGTAATTATGTATCATTTACTGTTATTAATACAGTATGTACATGTAACAAGGACACTTTAAAATAAAGTGTTATCGAACCAGCTAAGAATCAGTTGATCAAGAACCAGATCACACTGGTTGTTCTGTATGGCCTTTGATTCATTAAAAAGAACTGGTTCATTAGAATTAATTGTTCAGGAATCACACTAGATTAGGTGCTTTGATTCTTTTGAGCTGTTTTTTTGTGCATCAAAAGCAGATAGTTGTTCGGTAACCGGACTACTCCAGTTCCTTTATTTGCTTTTGATTCACTAAAAAGTTTCACTAAAATTCAGAAAATTGATTGTTTAAAGAACAGGCTTCTAAGATTTATTCATTTGGTCTGACTCATCTGACTCTGATTCAACTGCTACTGGAAAGCCATTAACAAAACAGTCATTCGTTTAATTTTTTTAAATGCACTGTTCCCAACCCTAATGTTGTACAAAGTTCTTTGCAGTTGTGCCTCCATCAAAAAAGGGTGAGGTGTTGTTTCGATATCATTTTTCCCACATTGTGTTGTTTTTTTGACCCTGCTCCAGTCCTGGTGACTGTTCTTTGAGGTTCTGGATCAAACTTGCAGTATATGTGGTGGTTCTTTGCATGTTCGCTGTGTGGTGTCCAGAATTCATATCCCTCTCCAACAAACACTGAGGCAACCGGCTGTGTTTTGTTTGTTGTCTCCATTGTGTTATTTCACACAAGCCGGTCCCTACTGAAGAAGCCACGTGGAGCGTGTAATTAAAATATATCGGTGGCAAGGAGACGACAATGTGATAATGTGACGGCAGATCTCCTGTAATTAAATTGGAGTAAAGCAAGGTGATGTTTGTTTTGTAACATTTGATTGGCTGATAAGTTGGTGAGTCAAAACCTCTTTTTCCTCAACAGTTTGAACAGATGGTATAAATGTGACCTTAAAAAGGTTGTTTTTACTTCAGCATATATAGGGCATTAACTGGGTGGAAGTTTAATGTTTCTCCAGGCCATAGACTGTAAATAAAATATGGACGACGTGTCTCCACTTCCTTCCACTGTACGGGCGTTGCCGATTACATCATTCGGATCCTGAGGTGGAGCCACGGTATACAGGTCCTAACACTCACTCAATCGCAAGAACAGCTGTCAATCATGACAATACAGCGTTTTTATAGCATCAAATAATTAACTAAAACCAAACTTACTGGGAAAACGAACACTTGAGCATACGTCAGCGTGATAAGAACTGCCTAAAATTAAAGAAACCATCCTTGGTAAATTTTTATTTTTTTTTTACATGGAGAGGGTAGCCTGGAAATCCAGACCTAAATCTAAAAGATTAATGGTCTGGCTCGACTAATGAAAATCGTCCAGCTCGAGGGGCGGCACCAAGCATGCATTTGAAAATCTCACTGCACGCAATTGGATAACACTACGACCAATCACAACATCGCTTAGCTACCAGCGGAGCTAACTGGTAGATTAGACTCTTACCGTATCCGGTCAGCAAAACAGCAAAAACGCCCTTCTTGCAAAGGAACGATTCGAGCGCCGTCTTCTGTTCCTCTTTTAGAGAAAAAGGCAAGTCTAAATCTTTCACTGTAGCGGCCAAAGCCGTTTCAAACAACTGGTGTTCATCCATAGCCATCTTGCAGTGTTTACTAATGACTTTGACGTCGCAGCGCTGTCATCATCTCGCCTCTGGCCCGCCTATATCAGATAACCCGATGTGATTGGTGCAGCTCGGATAGAGGGGCATATTTAATGAGCATCATTACTCAACGCCAGAGTAACTCGCTGAGCAAATTCAACTTGTGCTCTCGCGAGAACTCTGGATTACTAGGGTATGGAGAGGGTGGGGTTTATGACCTATACAGCAGCCAGCCAATAGGGGGCAATCAAAATGTTTTGGCTTGACTTTTCAGGATGGCTCAAAGATTTTGGAAGGCATTGCTTTATTTAATGTGGCCGAAACACCGCTCTCTCCTTCTGTGCCAAAAGATCTGAGACTTTAACCTTACTTGAACTCTCATGCATCTCTCTCTCTCTCTCTCCTCCATGAACTTGCCTGTGTGTTGATTACTGCTTGCAAAAGGGGCTCTTCATTTACACAGAAATAAAGTCTAAACCTGAGATTAACAAAATTTTACATGATTCTTTTGCTGCCTTGAAAGTAGCAGTTTTTCCTTCAGGAAATGTAAATCCACTTGTTTTCATTCTCTTGTAATAGAGCTGCTCTAATGAGAAACTTGGCTCCCAGCATGCTGTTGGCTTTTTAGTCCATAGAGTTCAGTCAACAGTGAGACGTCGTCTGAAAATAATGAAAGCTCCCATTATTGTTGTACTCTCGGAAATGATTTAACTTCTGAATCAGTAGGTAGGTGGCATGGTAATGGCTAGTTTATATCAATTACAAGGACTTTAAATCAACGTATTTACTGTAAGTTCAGCATGAAATTGAGTTTCTAATTGATAATTGATAGTCTTACATTCGTACTGTATGTACGTGTGCAACAATCCAATATCTGACTCAAGAAAAACCTGATTAGTTAGTATTGTGCATCTATAGTAGACTAAAAAAATACAACACATTCTTAGACAGAATGCATGCAGTCATCTCAAATACCAATAGTTGACATTTACAATGCATTTATTAACTGGATCGGGTCCTTGTTTGAATCACAATATCCAGATTTGCTGAAGTGTTGGTTGTTTCACCACTGTACAGCACAAATATGCTGTTTTGTATGAGTGCTGCTGCCTCGAAAGCACAAACATGACTGATATCATGCAGATCTTTATGCTTCTCGGACCATGTTTGCCATGTATTAAGAGCAATACAGTCTTATGTCTCATTGAAAATGTTTATTTTATTTTTTTTAACTCATTCTTGTAGGTTCAATTTTAATTACATTTGACTTCATGTAATCCATGCGTTCTACATCATGTGATTCATGTAACTCGGTTCATCCTTCATGTAGCCTAAATGACAGATCACTGATATATGCCATCCTTTTCCCCATTATGATTCAAACTGCAAAATGCCCTTCAGTGTTGGACATGGTAATATCAGCTGCGATCAGATGCCATCCCAAGGCAGTGGTTGGGATGGTGACAAGGTGACACTGTTGTCATGGTGATGGATGTGTCTCTGAGCGAGACCCTTAATTTGGGTCAGTGTCATTACTCTGCAGGCCCCCGGGCCCCTGACCCCTCTGTTCCAGTTTGGGACTGTTTCTGACTTGGCAACGACAGGGTGGTGAATTTTTAACCTTCGGATGAAATTTCCTCAGTACCAGTTGGCATACTTATGTGTGACATCACATATACAGTGAGGAAAATAAGTATTTGAACACCCTGCTATTTTGCAAGTTCTCCCACTTAGAAATCATAGAGGGGTCTGAAATTGTCATCGTAGGTGCATGTCCACTGTGAGAGACATAATCAAAAAAAAAAATCCAGAAATCACAATGTATGATTTTTTAACTATTTATTTGTATGATACGGCTGCAAATAAGTATTTGAACACCTGAGAAAATCAATGTTAATATTTGGTACAGTAGCCTTTGTTTGCAATTACAGAGGTCAAACGTTTCCTGTAGTTTTTCACCAGGTTTGCACACACTGCAGGAGGGATTTTGGCCCACTCCTCCACACAGATCTTCTCTAGATCAGTCAGGTTTCTGGGCTGTCGCTGAGAAACACGGAGTTTGAGCTCCCTCCAAAGATTCTCTATTGGGTTTAGGTCTGGAGACTGGCTAGGCCACGCCAGAACCTTGATATGCTTAGAGCCACTCCTTGGTTATCCTGGCTGTGTGCTTCGGGTCATTGTCATGTTGGAAGACCCAGCCTCAACCCATCTTCAATGCTCTAACTGAGGGAAGGAGGTTGTTCCCCAAAATCTCGCAATACATGGCCCCGGTCATCCTCTCCTTAATACAGTGCAGTCGCCCTGTCCCATGTGCAGAAAAACACCCCCAAAGCATGATGCTACCACCCCCATGCTTCACAGTAGGGATGGTGTTCTTGGGATGGTACTCATCATTCTTCTTCCTCCAAACACGTTTAGTGGAATTATGATCAAAAAGTTCTATTTTGGTCTCATCTGACTTTCTCCCATGATTCCTCTGGATCATCCAAATGGTCATTGGCAAACTTAAGACGGGCCTTGACATGTGCTGGTTTAAGCAGGGGAACCTTCCGTGCCATGCATGATTTCAAACCATGACGTCTTAGTGTATTACCAACAGTAACCTTGGAAACGGTGGTCCCAGCTCTTTTCAGGTCATTGACCAGCTCCTCCCGTGTAGTTCTGGGCTGATTTCTCACCTTTCTTAGGATCATTGAGACCCCACGAGGTGAGATCTTGCATGGAGCCCCAATCCGAGGGAGATTGACAGTCATGTTTAGCTTCTTCCATTTTCTAATGATTGCTCCAACAGTGGACCTTTTTTCACCAAGCTGCTTGGCAATTTCCCCGTAGCCCTTTCCAGCCTTGTGGAGGTGTACAATTTTGTCTCTAGTGTCTTTGGACAGCTCTTTGGTCTTGGCCATGTTAGTAGTTGGATTCTTACTGATTGTATGGGGTGGACAGGTGTCTTTATGCAGCTAACGACCTCAAACAGGTGCATCTAATTTAGGATAATAAATGGAGTGGAGGTGGACATTTTAAAGGCAGACTAACAGGTCTTTGAGGGTCAGAATTCTAGCTGATAGACAGGTGTTCAAATACTTATTTGCAGCTGTATCATACAAATAAATAGTTAAAAAATCATATATTGTGATTTCTGGATTTTTTTTTTTTTAAGATTATGTCTCTCACAGTGGACATGCACCTACGATGACAATTTCAGACCCCTCCATGATTTCCAAGTGGGAGAACTTGCAAAATAGCAGGGTGTTCAAATACTTATTTTCCTCACTGTATAATAACAATCAAAGATTTTTTTGAAGGACGTCTCTTATGCTCATCAATGCTGCATTCATTTGATTAAAAACACAATACAAACAGTAATATTGTGAAATATTACAATTTAAAATAAGTGTTCTATATTTTAAAATGTAGTTTATTCCTGTGATGCAAAGCTGAATTTTCAGCATCATTACTCCAGTCTTCAGTGTCACGTGATCCTTCAGAAATCATTCTAATATGCATTTCTTCTTATCAATGTTCTAACAGTCACGCTACTTAATACTTTTGTGGAAACTGACACTTTTTTTCAGGATTCTTTGAAGGATAAAAGAACAACATTTATTTCAAATAGAAATCTTTTGTAACATTATACATGTATTTAACATTATACATGTCTTTATTAATTTCCTTAAAAATCTTTCTGACCCCAGATTTTTAATAGTGTACAATTAAATAAATAAACAAAATTAATTCATGATTTTGTAAAATTATGAATTAGTTTTTTTAAGAGACAAAATCATTTAGAATTATTTTTTTATTTTTTTACAGTAAATAAATAAATACTGTTTCTAACTGTAATCAATTGTCATGTAAATGAGGAAGCACTATAGGATGTCATGTCCAGTTACACACAGGCTCTCTTCTGGCATTCTTTAAATGCTCCGTCCTCAACTGAGCACAATATTGTGTTTTTTATTCATGTAATAAGAGTATAGTAATCTACGTGGGGAAACGTGGTGGAAACAAATCAACAAATTCAGTGATTAATTCTTTTTATTTCCAGATTGAAAGTCAATTAATATAGTACAAACCTACACTAGATAACTAGTGACCATGTATTTGTTATATAATTAGTCTGGAAGGTTCAAGATCCTGTTTTTCATTCGCAACAATTTCAATTATTGCTCTTAGTGTAGCCTGCATATCTCTGTCTTTATAGTATAATATTGATTTTGATTTTTCTGTCTATTGTGTTCACAGGCCAGAAGACTACAGGATGAAATGAACATCATAATGCAGTTTCCCCGGATTTTGTGTCTTAGTTTGTCTAGGAGTTTGGGACTTGGAAATGTCTTTTTTTATATTGTTAATATGAAATAAATTATGTCTCATAAATCATTAATTTGTCAACTTTTGGTATGTGTGATATTTAACCACAACCACAAACACATAACATACCTAATAGAGATTAATTCTTTTGACAAAGGCCCGATTTCACAAACTGGGCTTAGATTAAGCCAGGACTGGGGCTTAGTTCAATTAGGACATAAGTAGTTTTTAGAAACAAACATTACTGGTGTGCATCTTGAGACAAAACAATGGCACTTGCTTATTGTCAGTGCAAGTTTCTTTCAGTTAAAACAGCTCAAACGTGCATTTTAGCCTGGGACTATCTTAAGCCTTGTCTTTGAAACCGGGGGAATGTATATTTATCGAAACCTGGGACAAGGCATAGAGGTAGTCAAACTGCAGCCCTATTCATTTAGCTGTGACACTGTAGTAATAAAGCTCAGATTCTTTGGCCTTTGCTTGTTCCACAAATGGCTTTAGCAGCCTCTCTGAAGCCTGATCCAGCTCTAATGCAACTGTCGTTTCAGCCCTAATTGACTTCATATGGCTCTGTAAGCCCTTTCTGTTGCTACTTTAGCCTTTTTGAAGTCTGCTTAACTTCTAAAAAACATTGTCTTGGGATAGAAAAGAAACGCCTTTGTTAGCCTCTGGTGTTTGTTGCGATGTTTAATTTTATATGTACAGGTTAAACTGAGTTTGCTTGTAAATGAATGAAATTTAAAGGCAGTGCATGTTCCATTATTTAAGCTCATTATACCAAACATGTTTATTCAAAAGAAAACATGTTGTTTTAAATGTAAAATGTAATTTTTCAAACTTTCTGTGGGCGACCAATTAGCAGCAGACGGAACGGAAAACCACTAAGGCCAGACGAGACATCATCTCGAGTCATTGTTGCAGTACAGTTTTATTGGTTACAAAAACAAATAATAAAGTAAAAATAAATTACTTTGTAGATTCAAAGGTCTGGTGATGAGTCTTTCCACTGGCGCCCGCTCCACATGCGGTTTGATTCCTTCTGAAAGGACGGTAGACCACAGGCCTAACTCTTAACTCTTCAGGTCTCTTTCACAGTGAGAAACAGGACCACAGAGACACGAAAGGATGCCATGCTGAGCTCTTCTTTTATAGAAAAACAGTTCGTCTTACAAGACCATATGTAAAGGAAGTTCACATAATTGTGTGATAATACAATTACGATCCAGACAAATTGTGTGGTGTTACTGTGACGGACCAATGAAAAATTAGGAGATTACGTTTGGTTCATTAATAAGTGATTAAGAATTCAGCTTTTCATAAATGACCGCTAGTGATAAGAACATCAAAAGCATCAACGGAGGTATTTTCTTCTCTAAATAAAATAACTTAAACAGCCAGTTCCAGATAACTGCAAAATGCTGTAAACATTTGTGAAATTTGTAATATAGCAGATCACTAATATGCACTTTAAAAAATACACAAACTGTACAGACACCCCCATTATCATTTACAAAAGTTATGGACTACACAATTCAAAACCACTGCGCTGCAATAATCCTTTTGTTAATCATTTTTGTCGATTTCCAATAATATCAGTAAACATCCTTAAAAAAAAGCTACATTTATGTAAAGAGCAATATTGTGTAAAATATTAAGACTTGATGCCAGAGAGTAAATTTTTAAGTGTATTTTTATCATGACATTGAGGGAAATGCTTTAAACATGGAACAAAAAATCCAAATGTAGTGTATAAATGCATATATTGAATAACTTATTTTTCAAAATAAATTTTTAAGAATAAATGATTTAATATAAATATATTTTGTGGGGGGAGGGGGTAATTTAATTAATGTATTAATAAATGTATTATCTAACACAATTTTGCTTCACGCTCTTTTTTTTTTAAAAAGAATGTTTCGATATTTTACTGGAAATCAAGACAAAAATATTACAAATTTTTTATGTTTTCTTTGAACTTTTGAGCTTTTCATCTCATTGGCTACATGCAGCCTCACAAAAGACAGAAAAGTCATTGAATGAATATCGGCACAGTTTCATTTTCTAATCTTCTCCACACACCCACCCCATATAAGGATGCATATAGCAGGCACTTTTTTCAGATTTCCCTCAGTCCTATCCTGCAGGATATTCTGATGAAAAGTGTGTGTGGATGGTTGGTTTGCTGGCCACCCAGGCTATTTGGCCTTCGCTTGTACTTCCGACTCACCGATGCTCCCCTCTTCGGCCGTGCTGCGGGAAAAGCGATGTGCGCCAGGTGACCTCATCCCCACCGTGTCACCAGGGTGGGCGGGGCCAAGCCTGGAGGCATGGGGGTCAGGGTGGTACTGAGGAGGGTAGGCACGGTAGCCACGGTAAGGGTCCTCGTCATCCTCCTCGTCGTCGTAGTTGGTGGCGGGGCCGTAGTTTTGGTAGGGGTTGGAGGGTAACTGTTGTACTATGGGAACATGGGGGAATTAGATCGGTTGCCATCTTTTTCAGTCACCACCACCAAGTGAGCAGGCGTTGAGTTAGAGAGAGAAGGAAATGGCAAAGAGAAAAAGGCACAAAGTCAGAGCAGAAAGGAAGAAGGGAGTTATTGTGATTAGCTTAGTTTAGACCAAGGGGTCGAGGTTTAGCTGGTTAGCATGGCTTAGTTAGCCGATAAAGTGTCGATATATCCCGACAGAATGCAAATATTTCATTAAAGCATCTACTGTATCTGCCTTATTTTTGCAGGTGCAGCCATTAGGAACTTGAATGTGCAAGAATTTCCGGTGTTATCTGCTTCCAGTTATTTTAGCTGTACAAAAACAGTCTGTTATACTGTTTGTCTTCTAGTTATTTACCTATAGTGGCTAATGAATCGGGAGTCTCACAGATTCACAGAATATAGCTTCAGCATTTCAAAATACTTGTGTTTCCATCAACCAATCAGTATAATCGTGACATCATTTTCCTGCAGCTCTAGAGTAATTAGTCACACGGAATTTTATGGCACAGGTGATTGGCTCAAAAAAATCTGGCTGCAGAATTGAGCACCCGCGAGCAAAGATGGCAGATTTCAAATCACTTACTTCCAAGGGTCCCGTGCCAGGCAAACATCTGTCATTAAGACAAACAGGAATGCTAACGGGTGGATTTCTCCAGTTATTATAGACCATAAAACAAAATAAGAGGACATTAAAGCAAGAAAAGTTTGGAGAAATGCATCATTGTTTGTCTGAAAACAAACTAAAATTGAGGTTTGCACAATGCTCAGATGTGTTAAAAAGCATGGGGCTTTAATGGTGGTGACATTTAGAGGGTTGGGGAACCAGGCAGGGATTTTCAAGGTGGATTTTATGTTCTGGATTGTGTGGAAAAGAAATTCCCCAGATACAGTCTTTGGTTTTGGCCCATGGAAGGAGGTGGGATGAAGAAATGAAGGGAGAGAGGAGAGGAGCAGATGGCTCTCTACTGTTTCTCAGTAGTCATTCTCATACTGCTCTGGACCTTCACATGCAGGTTTGAGACAGTGACGCCCCGGGAAAAAGAGGAGAGAGACATTGCGGTAAGTGTGAGCCTGATATACTGTAACCCACATGATGCTTTCAGCAACACCTCAACAGCCAGACTCATACTGTAATCTTTACATAGTGGCATTTCAGAAGGAGAGTCAAGGATTCTCAATACGGCATTAAAATCTGCTCAATACACATAAAACTTACATTCTCTCATTAGAAATGAAGTATTATCCCAGAAAATGAGGGCCGAATAAGTTACAGAGCAATTTGCAATACTATTAAGCTGTGTTGCAAGATTTTATGCTGACTGTGAAAGCTTAAAGCTATAACCTTTATAGATCTTAAAAGTGTTGATGCATTATT